>NW_022437053.1:4977686-5214708 GCF_009761245.1 Sapajus apella
TAAAGACAGCAAACTCACGTGGGCAGAGAAACCGGCAGAAAGCGCTGCGCGGTGGAAGCCCCCCGGCTGGACGGAGCGCCGCTGCGGCCTCTCCGGTGGGCGCTGTGCCTGGGACCGGGCCTGGCAGCCGCGGGCTCGCTCGAACTCGGCACGCCCGAGGACCTGGGGAAGGACCTGCACGGACGCCCTCGCGGGGACGCACCGGGCCGCCGAATGGCAGGGGAAGAATCTCACCAAAAACCTGTTTCCACGGAACTGATAACAACGATGAAAAATAAACTCAAGTTTAAACGCAGAGTGAATTAATCGCCTCTATCTTGCAAGAGCACAAAACTAAGAATTTTTTTAAAGTTTAGGAAAGAAATGGCAAGAAAACAAAAGGGTATGCAGTGGAAGTTGGCAGCACTCATTAAAGAAGTTTTAAAAAGAAAATGCATTTATCCCGTGAAGGAAAATGAAACTGGCGACTGCAAAGCAGAGTCACTGCTAAAAACGCAGAGAGGCCCAGTGGGCACAGCCTGGGAGCAGATCCGCGCCCCCCGCTGCTGCGGGGCCCTGAGCAATGAAAGGCTTCAAATCATTCATAAAAATGAGTGAAAAGCGGCCGGGCGCGGTGGCTCACGCCTGTAATCCCAGCACTTTGGGAGGCTGAGGCGGGTGGATCACGAGGTCAAGAGATCGAGACCATCCTGGTCAACATGGCGAAACCCCGTCTCTACTAAAAATACAAAAAATCAGCTGAGCATGGTGGCGCGTGCCTGTAATCCCAGCTACTCAGGAGGCTGAGGCAGAATTGCCTGAACCCAGGAGGCGGAGGTTGCGGTGAGCCGAGATCGTGCCATTGCACTCCAGCCTGGGTAACGAGAGCGAAACTCCGTCTCAAAAAAAAAAAAAAGAAATGAGTGAAAAGCAAAGGCTGCATGGCAGAGACGACATGAGTCTACAAAGCCCGTATTTACCCACCAACCTTTACAGACAGCGTCACCACCCTTGACACAGAACAGAAATGAGGAAAGCAAGTCAATGATGTGTAAATGATGAGATTTAAAAGATTAGAACAAATATTAAATATGACACATGTGGACTGAACACGTTCATCAGTAAAGTCAGGCTAGAGGAAAATAACGTATGAAACTGAACAAATACTTAAAGAAGTACTTCAAGAGAAATAAAATACGCATCTACAAACTAAAGGATGCACCTTGTCCAGGAAAAATAATAACTTAGAACAGTCCGTTTTAAGATCGATAAAATCAAACCCATGCAAACTGAAAGGTATGAAGCCTCTAAACAGAGAAGCTAAAAGCAAAAAAACACAACACAAAACCTCAGACTTCCATAGCAACAGTGAAGGAACACCTGCAGAATTTCTACAAAATGTAACCCAGACAGTTTCTATCCAGCAAGCTGTCTTTCAAGTATAAACTACTCTTTCAAGTATAAAGTACTCTTCAATACTTCTTGAATGTTACACCCAAGAGATAACTTGAAAACTTAGGGCAAAAAAACAGGCATGGGCATTGCATATATTAATATTTATGCTGCTAAGACAAAAACAAATGTAATAAGGATTATGTTTCCAGAACACAATGTAATGTTCTAAACCTTGATAGTGTAGAAATAACATAATTAACAAATGTGATGAGGGAAAGGAGCAAAGGACGTGGAAGACAGTATAGTTTCCTCACTTTTAGTAGTCAGGATCCAACAGCTGAGAAAATAATAGAGTCATAAATATAGTTGAGAGTAAAAAAATAGCAAATATGTGTTTAGCAAAATAGATGATGGCAGTAAAGGAAGAAATCACTACATGTTTTCTAAGGGAATATTTCTTAACCAAGAGGAATGCTACTCCCTTAGAGAAACTTGATTATATACGAGGATGTTTTTGATAATCACAGTAACTGGGGTTTATTAGACACATTTACTGATCGGGGGAATGAATGCTAATCATCTTGCAGTGCATGTGACATTCTTGAACAATGACAAATGTTTCCTTCCATAAAAACCAGTGGGCTTCTATTAAGAAATACCAAATTAAAGAAGAACCTAGTAATAGTATGTTTTAAAGTAATAATTAGCTAGTTAATCACTACAACAAAAATTCAGATCTTCCATTTATCAGAAATAGGACACATATACACATAAAAATTAAAGGTAAAAAGTAACTTAAAAGAAAACAAATGGACTTAAATGAGCAAAGGTATTCCAGTCACATTTTTAAAAAGCACATTTTTAAGTAGGTTTTTTTTTTATTCTAATACTTTAAATACTTGAATACAATTAAGAACACTTAAGTGAAACAAAGGCAACACTTTACAGTGTGATTTACTGTGTGATTTACAGTGATTTACAGTGTGATTTACAGTGAAGATTAACAGCCATGTGCCAAATGTTTATTAGTGTTCGTAAGTCAAAAGCTATAGATATATAAAATGAAATTTAAAAAATAAAAAATAGGTGACTATATGTTGCTTCTTTCAATGCATAGCTGTTCAAGTGGACTAAAAATGTAATTATAGAAGACCTAAATAAGATAATTAGGTAGTTATAATTGCTATGTGATTAATGCTTTATCCTGTAGACACAAATAAGCCTTCTTTTCAAATGCTCATGAGATTGTCAGAAAATGTGCAAGTAGTAGGCAACAGAAAAAAAAAACCTCGATAAATTCTAAAAGTGGAAATGGCAAAGACATTTTCTGATTACAACACAATAAAAGGATAGTTTAACTTTCAGTCTCTGTCCTCTCCCTGAAAAAAAAAAAAAAAGGAGGCTACCATCAATGGAAAAAAAAAATCATCTCTTAAACTAATGGGATAAAGATAAAATCTAATTCAAAATTTGAGAATATGTAGAATGGAATCATACTAAAATAAGAAAATGGTCAAGACTTCTGCTATTACCTGTAATGGAGTAACTTATACTAGACTCACTCTACGTGGAAAACAACCACAAATCCAGAAAAAAACGTAAAAGAAAGTAAACTCTAGATGTGAGCCCACAATTGCTCCAGTTTTCTGCCTGGAGACAAATTTCTGAACCTGGTGCAAAAGCTGAAATCCAAGCAAAGCACATTAGTTATGCATAACGGAGGATGCAAATATCAGAATAGAGGCATACGCTGCACACAGCAGCAAGAGGATGGAACTGCACAAGGGGAAGGTGAAAAGCCCGTGGGAAGGTCCTTATGAGTCCTTGGCTGAAAGCTGGGGATACAGGATGCTTCGAGGCTACCAGCGAGCAGCTGCCTGGGATTGAAACAGTAACGGTGCTGCTACCAGCCCAGCAATGCTGGAAGATGTGGGAGTTCTGCCAGAGCCTCAGGATAGTGACCTTGTCAATATTTCGCTCAGGTACCGAGCACCAAGCAGTAACAGCAGGAAGTGCATGCCTTATAGGGACCTTGTCAATATTTCGCTCAGGTACTGAGCACCAAGCAGTAACTGCAGGAAGTGCATGCCTTAGCAGTAAGGAACGTGGTTTGAAGACTGCTCTAGAGTCTAGAACCATCTTAACAAAATGTAATAACAAAATGGACCAGATTCATAAGGGAGATGAGTTGGTGGCTGCATCTCATCAAGATAAGGGAATTCTGGAAATACTTTAGGGAAATTCTTTAGTCTTTCCATGGCTTTTTCTGCTAACAAAGCATAAGACTAAGCCAAAAAAATTTGAGGACAGTAGCCAGTAACTGAACTGCTTTGTAAATTCAACATAAAAATTCTTGAAATAATTTTCTTTAAAAATTAAAGTCTACAACATATCATGCAAAATATCCAGCTCTAATTAGAAATTCCTAACAATGGAAAGACAAATACATAGCCCATAGTAAAACAACAAATAAATAAAGCAGTCAGTAGAAACTGTCCTGAGATCATCTCAGGAAAGAAATGAGTATTATTTTTAAAATACCTGAACTTTTTCAACCAAAAAAGACAATATTTAAATTTAAAAAAAATCATTGAATAAACTTCCACAGGTTGGGGATAACAAACAAGTCAATACATTTGAATACAAATGAATGGAAAGTTTTCTTATTCTGAAGAAGAGAGAAGTTGAAGTCAGAAGAGAGCAGAACCTAGGGATATGGAGAACAATGGAAACAGTGTAGCATACAATCTTACTTTCTGACCTATTTTCATCATTTTCTCACGTGGGGATTATATTCACACATAAGACAGAAGGAAGGCAGGCAAGAAAGAAACAAAAAAGAGAGAGAGAAACGAAGAGTAACGGAAGAAAGAAAGGAAAGGAAGAAAGAAAGAGAAAGGAAGGAAGGAAGGAAGAGAGAGAGAGAGAAAGAACGAACGGAAAAGGAGAATATCTTTAAACTACCAGAGAGAAAACACACATCAGAGGAATCACAACTGACTTCTTTTTAGAAGCAATAAAAGCTAGGAAACAATAGAATAACTTATTTAACCTGTTAAAGAAAAGTGATAAGTAACTCAAAATTCTACATCCAATTAAAATACCCTTTAGAAACAAAAAGAAAATAGAGAAATTTTCAGATAAATGGAAATTGAGAAAATTCATTACCAGCAAACCTGCATTATAAAAAAAAATGCTAAGGGAAATTTTTCAGGAAGAAGAGAAACTTCAGTCTGCAGGAAGGAAAAAAGAGTACTGGAAATGGGAAATAATATGTTAAATAAATATAAAATGATAACTTTTTCTTACAATTTTCTTAAAAGACAACTGACTATTGAAAACAAATCAATAACAATGTTAGGACAGGCTTCTAGTGAATACTGAATAAAAATTACATGAAAAACTAGAAGAAACAAGAAAGGAAGAAAGTGAATGGAATTATACCGTGTTATGGTTATCAGATCATACGACAGGAAGAATACGGCATCAACTGGGCAGGAGTAAAGAGAGAAGTGGAAAGTGGGGCTAGAACGATGTTAGAAAACACAGAAAGTATCAAGTCCCACGTGTAAGGAGACAGAGCACAATCTTAACACTGACTATACACTTTGGCTAGATTGTTAGCCATTAGAAAAAGATAGTCAAGGGACGTACAAAGATAATGGATTAACCAGAGAAGGCAGAAAAGCATCAATAGAGGAACAGAAAGAGAAAGGAAAATAGAAAACCAGTGACAAAGTATCAGAAATCCATTTACCCATAAATAGGAGCACTATGAACCAAGGTGACCTAATTTACATCTGAAGAACAGCACAACCAGCTCTTACAGAGAACACGGAGCATTAACCAAAACCAATCATGTGTCAAGGCATAAAATATAACACAGTAAACACCAAAGAACTGAAATGTAAGGAACATGTTATCTGACTACAACTAGACACTCAGAACAAGATTAAATCAGGTAAAGTACCCTATACTTGGAAATTAAATCTCTCTCTCTCTCTTGCTCTCTCTTTCTCTGTCTCTCTCTCTCTTCTGAATAACCCTTAATCCAGAGAAGAATCCACAAGAGAAAACACATTGCAAACTGAATGATTATAGGAGAACAGTATATGACAGTTGGCGGGACGTGGCTTGTGCTAGCTTGGCAGCCTATGATGCGCCCACCTTGATCAGAATTTCCTTCCCTGCATGTTTCTACCTAGTCCACAGGGGCACAGGGGGGCAGCCCTCTGGGGGCTCACGGATGCTGTTGCTGACATGCAGAGCACCTCACATCCTGGGCCCGCCATTGCTTCATCTTTCCTGGGTGGTCCTCCGGCGTCTCTGACTCCTGCACCAAGTGTGTGTTCAGCTCCATGACAACGGGCCCTGGCTCCTGCAGACCAGCACCCATGAGGAGCAGACACAGCAAGAACAGAGCGGGCTTCAGGTCAGCCTCACGAGGCTCCAGCCTGTGCCTGCCCCAGCTTGCTCTTGAGCTCCCCACTGACACCCAACTCCCTTTGTGGACTGGCCACCCGCCTGCCCATTGGAAGTCAGGTTGCAGCATCAGGTCAGAAGTGATGCTGCTCAGAGACTGCTTAACCAGCTCCCACAACAGACTATGGTCAAACCAACACACACACACGCACACCCGTGCACACACGGAGATATGTCTGTGTGTGCTGTGCACGTTATTTTCCAGTGGTTCTGCTTCCATGACTGAACCCTGTTTAAAAGAAAATTCACAGTTTAGCTGCTTATATTAGAAAATAAAGTGCGGTTGTGGTCATTGTCAGTGGTGATGCTGGTTTGGGGCTGACATCAGCAAAGCCTCTTTAAGGCCACGTTGCATGTTGGCTGTGGTCTGAAGGAGGATGCACATCTGATTCACGTCTGCTCACTCTGGCACCAGGCTGAAGCGAACAGCGTAATTAAAAAGCTCGTCCTTAGGATACGTCATTCCCAAGAGAGGGGAACAGAGCAGAACTGAGTGGAGATACATAACACTCTTACAGGAAAACAGAGCCAGGATTTGGAAACAATAATACAAATACCACAAGTTGACAACTAGCAGCTTCTAAACCACGGTGCATGCTTAATAAACATTTGCTGATGAAAAATTAAAATTGAATGGATTTTTAAAATAAATGTTACGAAGGAAACTTCCTTTCTGAAGACAATTACTTTTTGATCTTATATGAACTTTTAAATATCTTTGTTTTCATTTTAATGATTTACTTGTCAGTTTTATCATTAAGTTCATTTCAAGGACAATAATTTGGTCTTGTTTATCTTCATTTCCCTCTTAAAAATTGAGTTGTTCATTTATTCTCTTTAATCTCCAGATCTCATTCTCATTCACTATCCATAGGTAATTCACTAATGTATTCAATTAATATCTTTGTGTTTGTCTCAATTCTTGAAAATTGTGTATTATACGGTGTGTATTTTATTGAAAATGAAGTTATAATATCAAGTATCCCAGATTACACCTGAGAAACTAGAAACTAGAAAAAGATCAAATTAAATATCTTCAATTAAACTGAATGAATAAAATAGTAAAGAGTAAGCAAATTAAAAAGCGACATATGGTAAAATACATTTAAAAATTAGATCTCTGAAATATTCATAATATTGGAGACTCTTTAGTAGGGCTAATAAAAGAAATGTGTTCACAGCGAACATGACTAAATCAGGATCTTAAATTTTCAAAAGGGCGTTTCTAGTCCACGTCTCCACCAGTGCGGCCACTTGCTGAGCTTTGGGGCTGCCCAGCCTCCGCCCTCACACCTCACACACTGCTGGTACTGAACCCCAGCACGCCTGACTCAGACTCTTGCCTGCCACGCTCCTGCCGCCGCCCTGGCCTCAGCCCTGCCAGGCACCCACATCAGTGCAGCGGCCTTGAAACTGCCCTTCCTCCTTCCACCGCCCGCTTCCTACATGCAGTTCTCCAGAGAATACACAGAACACTGCTGCAGTCTGTTCATCAGGCCGTGTTGAACAACTACCAACTCCGGTGGAGTTTCACACCCTTCCGTCTACGCGGCCTTCCTGCTATGCCTGTGACACGGCAGTTCCCTTCTGTCTAGCTTCTTCACACTTGCTGTGGTCTTTGGAACAACTTCTCCCCAGTCTTGCGGCTTGCCCGTGTTTCCTCCAGCTCTCCGTTTAAATGTTATTGCTGTCAAGAGGCCACTCTAAAGCAGCTCCAGTCACCACCAGCCACATTCCTTCCTCTTATTTCCCTTTGATTTTTCTAATAGCCCTTACTGATATTTTATTTATTTACTTTTTATAATCCTCAGAATTTCAAGGTCCATAAAGATGGTAGATGGCTCATTGGCTCCTTCAGAATCCTTTAATGGCAGCTAGGACGTGTGACTGCTTCATGAATGCAAGAATGAGTGAGGGGTGGTGTCAGAGCCCCGGAAAAGGATAAGAAGAAGAAACATCGTGGTGATACCACGGAAGGCAATCAGAATGCAGGGCAGTGTGTTAATGGATTTCGTAATACTTACTATTTATGCAGTGCAATCATAAATTACTGAGGAAGTAAAAAGTGTCATAGAAAGCATAATATTTTTTGGTAGGTGCATGCTCTTGCATAAATCTAGGGTTCAACTTTTGATCAAAAGTAACTAAGACTCAAATGCACAAATCAGAAATAATACCATTAATTTATTAAATAGCCTGATCAAAATTCCCTATGCATTGAATGAAAGAGTATGTTGTTAAAAATCTTATCAGGCTAGAAACTAGCATATAATTTTATGTTTCCTAAGGAGAATGAAACAAATAATATTAAACATTACATAAAGTAAAATGAGGACTAAATGCCATGAAATATTTCATATTATTACTTCCGTGTTTCTTCCTTAACTTTAGAAGTTAAGAATTTTCTCTAATATGCTACATTAGTTTCTTCCTCCACTAAATTTTTAATCAAAAATTTAGATTTCAGGTCCAGCAAGTTTCAGGCTCAGCACTGGTTCATTCTTGGTCCAATATCAAATGACTAGCTTCAGGGTTTTTTGTTTTGTTTTTGAGGCGGAGTCTCGCTCTGTCCCCCAGGCTGGAGTAGACTGGTGCAATCTAGGCTCACTGCAACCTCTTCCTCCCAGGTTGAAGTAATTCTTGTGCCTCAGCCTCCCAAGTAAGTGGGACTATCAGCACGTGCCACTATGCCTGGCTAATTTTTGTATTTTCGGTAGAGACAGGGTTGCACCACGTTGGCCAACTGGTCTCAAACTCCTGGCTTCAAGTGATCCTACCACCTCAGCCTCCCAAAGTGCTGGGAGGTGTGGGCCACCCACCTTGCCCTAGCTTCATTCTAACATTTATTTTTAAGGGATAATGTTTTACAATAACAAATTCTGGTTATTCTAAGTGCCCAAATAGGGTAAAGAACATATGCATATGTAGGAAATGTGGCCCCAGACCCCTCAATACAACAAGTGGAATGGAAGTCAGGATGAACATTCACAAGACTAGTTATAGCAGGTCCTTGCCAGAGAAAACACAGGGGACTCCAGGGGTGAAGAATGACAGAACCATCCAAGCAGGGTTTGCATCTACGCACGTCTCCCGCAGTCCCTGTGAGCAGCCTTGCTTTTTACAGCAGGATGACAAGAGAGACTTCTGGACTGAAATACATCTTGTGAAGGAAGATGACTGTGAACCTACTGTGGTTATCAGTTCTCAAAATCCTGGCAGTGAAAAATCATGATTATGAAGAATTGCCTGAAAGACCAGCAGACCCCTCATTCCTCCACCCAGCTAAACCTGTCTCTAACGTGCTGCATTGGTCCGCTCTGTCTAGTTCCACTTGATGAAGCTCGTCCAGCAGCCCGGGACGTTTTTGAATGCGGCCCAACACAAATTCGTAAACGTTAAAACATTATAAGCTTTTTTTTTTTTTTTTTTGCAATTTCCTTTTTTTTTTTTTTAGATCATCAGCTATCATTCATTCATGTATTTTATGTGTGACCCAAGAAAATTCTTTTTCTTCCAATGTGGCCCAGGGAAGCCAAAACACAGAACACCCTTGACTAGATCATGCAAGAGCCACATTGCCATTTCATATAATTTCAGTTTCGCCAAACGACTACTTTTGCTCAATGTGACCCACAGTGATTTTATGAGAACGATCCCTGTGCCTACTGTAAAGTGTTGCTGAGAGGACTGATCCCTGCAGTTTATGATCTTTCTTTGCCTAGCTGTTGGAAGTGACTTGCTCCTATCTTTAAACTAGAAATAGTTATGTTCTCTATTTGGATGGTTTAATTATTGGATGTAAGACAGCATGAAGACACACCAAGAACTCATTTCCAGCAGGGGCAAAAGACTCTACCCATTCATTTTGTCAATTTAACTCAGTACTGGTCCCATCTTACTTCTCATTTTTCTAAATATTTAATCAAAATTCCAGTAGGAAATACACAGTTTAAAAGTCAGTGTAAAAGATATATGGAGAAAACCTTTACCCTCAGTGTTTTCCTCCCTCTACCCTTCCACAGGAAACTGCTGATATATTTTTCTTCCATTTTTCCCAGAATTTTTAAAGCAAATATGAATGCCATTTCCTCCCTGTCCTCCTCCTCCTCTTCTAAAAGGGTCCTATGTTATCCACTTTGCTTCCTTTAATGGTTACTTCCTGAACATGCTTGTACCTTCTAATATCAGAAGATGCTCATTTTCTTTAAGTGGATGACATTTCATATTATCATTGTTCTGTAACTTACTTAACCTGGCTCTTATTGATGGACACCTGGACTGTTACCAGTCATTTGCTCTTATAAATAGCAGTGATTTTATAGATGTCTATAGGTGCATCTTAGGTTAAATTTCGAGAAGATTTCTAGGTCAATGTATATGCGTGTGTCCACTCCTGATAGATGTTACCAAGTCCCCTCATAATGTGTGAGGGTGCCTGCTTCACAGCCGCCTGTGGAAAACACGCTGTTGTTTAAACTAATGTGGATTTTTGCACAGTTTTAATATTTATATATTCAAGGTTCATCTATATTTATTAATAAATCTATATATTCACGAGTCATTTACATTTCTTTTAACTGTCTATACTTTGATCAATTCTCCACTGGGATTTTGGTCATGTTAGTGATGATTTCTAGGGGATCTTTATACACTAAGGAGGGAGCACTTTCTCAGATGAGTTGCAACTATTCCTCTCCATTGCTTAAATTTTACAATTTTAGTTATCTTATTTTTTCATACAGTAGCTTTAAGCTTTATAGAGTCAACATGTATATAATTGTTTTATCTTATACCTTCTGGGTTAGAATGGGTTTATTTATAATGAAATAAAATTGAGAATGAGGTATTGCATTCAGAATAAATACCATTTCAGAGTTTAGACATTGCATTTTAAATTTTCAATTCCAAAGGACACTTAGATATTGGATTTCCAATTCTCGTGTTCCTTCTATCATGTAAATACATGATTCCTATCTCTAAACCTCAATATTTTGCTGCTTTTAAAATTATCATTCCTTGCCGGGTACACTGGCTCATTCCTATAATCCCAGCACTTTGGGAGGCCAAGGTAGGTGGATCACCTGAGGTCAGGAGTTCAAGACTAGACTGGCCAACATGGTAAAACCCTGTCTCAACCAAAAAATACAAAAATTATCTGGGCATGGTGGTGGGTGCCTGTAAGCCCAGCTACTCGGGAGGCTGAGCCAAGATAATTTTTTTGAAAATATTAATAAAATAAACAGACTGCCAGCTAGACCAAAAAAGAAGAAAAGAGAGAATCAAATAGGCACAATAAAAAATGATAAAGGGGATATCACCACTGACCCCACAGAAATACAAACAACCATCAGAGAATACTATAAACACCTCTATGCAAATAAACTAGAAAATCTAGAAGAAATCAAAAAATTCCTGGACATGTATTTCCTCCTAAGACTGAACCAGGAAGAAGTTGAATTCCTGAACAGACTAATGACAAGTTCTGAAACTGACACAGTAATAAATAGCCTACCAATTTTAAAAAAAAAAAAAAAAGCCCAGGATCAGATGGATTTACAGCTGAATTCTACCAAAGGTACAAAGAGGAGCTGGTAGCATTTCTTCTGAAACTATTCCAAACTATTGAAAAGGAGGGACTTCTCCTTATGAGGCCAGCATCATCCTGATACCAAAACCTGGCAGAGATACAATAAAAAAGGAAAATGTCAGGCCAATATCTCTGATTAACTTTGATGCAAAATTTATCCATTAAATACTGGCAAATCGAATCCAGCAGCATATCAAAAAGCTTGTCTACCATAATCAAATTGATTTCATTCCCAGAATGCAAGGCTGGTTCAATATATGCCAATCAATAAATGTAATTCAACACATAAAGAGAACTAAAGACAAAGCCACATGATTATCACAATAGATGCAGAAGAAAAGGCCTTCAATAAAATTCAACATCCTTTCATGTTAAAAAAAAAATCTCAACAGACTAGGTATTGCTGGAACTTACCTCCAAATAATAAGAACCACTTATGACAAACCCACAATCAATATCATAATGAATTGGCAAAAGCTGGAAGCATGCCCCTTGAAAACCAGAAAAGACAAGGATACCCTCTCACACCACTCCTATTCAATATAGTATTGGAAGGCCTGGCCAGGGCAATCAGTCAAGAGAAAGAAATATAATGTATTCGAATAGAAGGAGAGAAAGTCAAGCTGTCTGTTTGCAGATGACATGATCCTATATCTAGAAAACCCCATCATCTCACCCCAAAAGCTTCCTAAGCTGATAAGCAACTTCAGCAAAGTCTCAGGACACCAAATCAATGTGCAAAAACAACAAACATTCCTATACACCAACAATGCACAAGCAGAGAGCAAAATCATGAATGAACTCCCATTCACAGTTGCTGCAAAGACAATAAAATACCTAGGAATACAACTTACAAGGGAAGTGAAGGACCTCTTCAAGGAGAACAACAAATCACTGCTCAAGGAAATAAGAGAGGACACAAAGAAATGGAAAAACATTCTATGCTCATAAATAGGAAGAATCAACATGGTGAAAATTGCCATACTGCCCAAAGTAATTTATAGTCTGTTCTCTTCCCATTAAACTACCATTGATATTTTTCACATAATTAGAAAAAACTACTTTCAAATTCATATGGAACCAATATCGAGCCTGTATAATCAATACAATCCTAAGCAAAAAGAGCAAAGCTGCAGGCATCAATCTACCCAACTTCAAACTATACTACAAGGCTACAGTAACCAAAACAGCATGGTACTGGTACAAAAACAGACATATAGACCAATGGAACAGAAGAGAGATCTCAGAAAGAATACATCTACAACCATCTGATCTTTGACACATCTGACAAAAACAAGCAATGGAAAAAGCATTCCCTATTTAAGAAAATTGAAACTGGATCTCTAACTTATACCTTATACAAAAATTAACTAAAGATGGTTTAAAGAATTAAATGTAAAATCCAAAACAATAAAAACCCTAGAAGAAAATTTAGACAATACCATTCAGTACATAGGCACAGGCAAAGATTTCATGATGAAAACATCAAAAGCAATTGCAGCAAAGGCAAAAATTGACAATTGGGATCCAATTCAACTAAAGAGCTTCTGCAGAGTGAAAGAAGCTATCATTAGCGTGAAGAGACAACCGACAGAATGGGAGAAAATGTTTGCACTTTATCCATCTGACAAAGGCCTAATGTTCAGAATCTAGAAGGAACTTAAATTTACCAAAAAAAAAATAAACCATTAAAAAGGGGGCAAAGGACATGAACAGACACTTCTCAAAAGACATTTATGTGGCTCAAACATATGAAAAAAAGTGAACATCGGTGATCATCTGTTCATGAGAACAACAGGATGTGTCTTCTGTGAAGCCTGTCACCTCTGTCCCCTTAGGTGTCAATTCTTGTGTTTGTTTTGCTAGGGGACCCTCTCTCACCACATGTGATAGTCCCTTGTATCTTCAGGGTATGCTTTCTTCTAATTCTTTTGTCTTATTTTCAATGCTCATACTAGCTTGTTGGGGAGTCTGTCTCTCAGCACCTCAGCAGGCAGACCTGGTGGGGGGTCTTCCTGCCAAGAATGACCAACGCTTGTCATTCTGAGAGTGAGGACCCTGCTTCCCTGGGCTGTAGCCGCCCCTCCAGGGCGCCTCCTCCCTGTTCGGGAGGCAGTGGGCTGCCAGCAGCTCTGCTTCTCCTCCCTAAAATGCCAACTCTTCCTGTGGCCTGAGATCACTCCAGCGCTCTCCCTTCACTTCCTTTGGCCCCAGTTTCTTAACTCTTACCTCTCTCTGGCTGGCACTTTAGCCTTTTTAAAAATTTATTTTTTAAAAATTATTTGGTCATTTTCTGTAAATCAGGACCTGGGTTACATAAATTTTCAGGCTCTATTTTGCTCAAACTCGTTTGGTGTTTTCATCATCAAACCATTTGAATTTTCTCACTTGAGGTCTTAACAGCCTCGATTATAAACACCTAAAGTTCCTGCGGTATTTTCAGAACTTTTCATCATTTTTCTTAAAACTCGAAAGGAGAATAGACTTAAAGCAACTACTGACATTTGGAGAGATGGGAAAACGTGGAATCAAAGATAGGTCTGAGTTTTGAGCCTCAGGTGTTGAGAGCTGACCATGGTGTGGCTGATGGAGAAAGGGAGGTGTCAAGAGCAAGGGCGGCCATGCTGGGAACAGGGCGGATGTGCTCAGTGTGCAGCTGATCATTGTGTAATTTGTCTCAAAGGTGTATGGAGTCTTTCATGTCATTTTTTAACATTCTCGAATTCTGGATTGTTGGGATTTTTTAAAGATATAGGCAGAAATGGATGTTTCATTTGCTGTCTATAAATTTAATTGGCTTTACTTTCTCACTAAGGCTTTTGCTTTAATTAGCAAACTGCTCTTACTTTTAAATCAAGACCAAGGCCACAATATAAATTTGCATAATAAATGCAAGCAGTTTGAACTTGATCCCTGAAGATGTGAGCTGTCTGTGCATAGAAACCGGCTGAGCTCCCAGCTGGAGTTCATGGGATTAATTTTCAGTGTTCAGGAGGTATTACGGCCTGCGTGCCTCCCCTGCAGGAAGTATTTTTGTACCTTTAACAATTTCAAGATCAGTGCTTTTCCTTCCCTTTAATCTTTAGATCAATGGCCAGTTGCACAAAAATGCAATTCCTTTGGCAAAAAAATCTGCAAGAAAAGGGAAAATGGCTTCCAACCCTAACACATCACAGTGAGACAAGGACCCTGTAGATGCCCCACCTGGGGTCCGCTGTACATGTGCTCCAGGTAGGAGTCAGCACTTGCATGACCCACTGAGGCTGCTGATGACAAATAGGCACAGAATTCTCTAACATTTTCTATTGCATCATCTCCTTAAAACTCCCAAATATATTTAGAGACGATTACAAAGGACTGAGAACAAAAAATATGGAAAAAATGCTGTCACAAACCAATCAGTCAAAGGTGTTTATTTGGATACAAGTCAGGAAAACGTTATTTGTTTATGAGATTTATCTAAACACTCCTGGCATCTCAACACATACCTCAGTGCACGAGGCTGCTTTCATCCAACAGAATATTGCATTTTGCTTCCTGTTCCTCTTCATTTTTTGCAGTTTCATGTTTGTTTGCACCTGGTAGCTTTCTCAATTAAACTGAAATGAGAGATCTTACGGCCGACTCTCCCAAACACTCCATTAAAACATTTCATTGCATGGTGTGCAATCCCCCAAGCAATCTCATTTAGAGCATATTAGCTCTTTCTAATTTAGAACACAGTCCTTTATGTACAAAGACAAGGGAAAAACTAACAAATAACTATTTTAAGATTACACTGTGTGGGAAATCACGGCGCATCTGACACTTTCATGAAACCACAGAGCTCTTTGTACCTGACGCGGCTCCCGCGCCCTTCCACGCTCCCCCGAAACCGAGGTCCTAACAAATCAAGCTCTTTGTTGTTGGCCCCACAATCCTCCCACTGGCTTCCTGCTGAGCTGAAATGTTCCTTCAGTCACAGAGTCACGGAATGAGGATCACGGGCACAGGAAACCTCTCACCTCAGTTCACATCCTCCCGTCAGGAGCAGGGCCCGAGACTGACACTTAATCACCCTGACATTCACCTGCAACGCTTCACACTCCCAAGGGCTTCCCTGTGTCATCTCTTTGAAGCAGTAAAACCACCCTCCCAGGTCACTGTTCTTGCTTCAGTTTGCAGACACAAGCTGAGGATGTTTTCTTATTTATGATCACAAAGACATATGTGGAAGACCTGGAGCTAGAGACCTGTGACTGGGACCCAGGATTTCACACCCCTAATATCTGTTCACCTAAATATGTGTCTACTTCTCCTATTCTATTTTTCCAAGGTTAGGAGTCAGCCTTCACAAAGCCATCCTTCATAGAAACATGGCCAGATGGATTTCTTGGGTATTAGAAGCAGGCCTTTGGCCAAAGGGGGAAAAAAGCACTTTAACATTTTTGAATTCCACTTCCCCTTTAACTCTTACAAAACCAGACATACCTATTAATCCAATCACAGTTTTTTTATTGTGCATCCAGCGTCTGAAACGGAACAAGGTGCTTTTAGGGTCCCGTTCCCACAGACACAGCAGCCTAGAGAGGAGACATCTCCCACCCGGGAGCGCTCCACGTTTGCTGTGGCTGCAAAGACAGGAAAGAGAACAGAGGCCTTGGAACCGCGGCTGTCACCCTGAGTCACACAAGCCCCGGGATGGGGCACACACTCTGCTCATTTGTGACTTCTCTGTCACTACAGTCAAGGACTATGTCCCCGAAGAGGGAGGTCTCAGGAAAAGAAGGGGCTGGGAAGGCCCAGGAGAGAGAGCCAGGCAGGGAGGAGGCCTAGCACATCAGGTCCCTGTGGGTAAGAGTCCTGCAGAGGACAGTGGAGCTCCCTGAACATGTACGAAAGCCATGTTTGCTGAGCCCCCAGCGAAGGAAAGGCCTCCACCCTCCCTCTGTCTGCCACCACACCCTCTTCAATACTGTTACTGTCCCTGGTTTATTGATGGGGAACAGGTGTGAGCGGCTGGTATACAACGGCCAGGCTGAGGTCAAAACTGCATCTCTGACTTCTCCAGCAGTGCTTCTGGCACCTACCATGGCGCCCAGTGATCCTGGGGGCTCTGACGCAGACGGGCCTGAAGGAGGTCAGGCCCAACTTTCACTTCTCCTGGGAAAAATGGCATTTTACTTAGTGGTCTAATTATTTCTCTTATTTTCCAAGATAAAGTAGAAAGAAGAAAAAAGCTCTATTATCACCTAGGTAATACACACTGTTCTGTAAAACTGAATATTCATATTATTATAAAAAGATTTTTTAACAGAAAAATAGGACCTTTAATAGCAAGGAGTCTAAAACCTATAGCTCTCTGCCCTCCCTACTGTGCAGCTGTTATTACTCAGGAGGGCAAGAGAACTCAGGACTCCCCTGCACGCCCCGGGGCTGAGTGACAGCTGCGGAGTGGATGAGCATGTGCAGATCCAGGGCAGCTGTTGTCTTCCTGGCAATCAGCATGATATTTTTTATTGTCATTTTAAGAAAACAGTGTGTCAGCCACATACACTCTGTTTATTTTTGGTACTTTTATTTTTGAAATCATAAAACAGAAACAGTACGTAGAACAAAAAATAAATACCCATGGCTTCTCCTCCCTTAACAATTTTCTGCCCTTTGGTTTTCATAACTTACTGAATACAGATATAATAATACACAGAGCTCAGGAAATTATTGGCAAATATTTCAAAACTGTATTTCATGACAGTCTCTTTTTAAACCTGAGATTAAAAAGTATACAATAAAACAACTTTCCTAAATCCTACATATACAAATCTTCAGAATAACATCTGTCACACTTTGGGCAGACATCTTTATTTATTTATTTATTTGTTTTTTGAGACAGAGTCTGGCTCTGTTGCCCAGGCTAGAGTGCAGTGGCACAATCTGAGCTCACTGCAACCTCTGCTCCCAGGTTCAAGTGATTCTCCAGCCTCAGACTCCCAAATAGCTGGGACTATAGGCACATGCTACTGCATCTGGCTAATTTTTTTGTATTTTTAGTAGAGACAGGGTTTCACCATGTGGCCAGACTAGTCTGGAACTCCTGACTGCAGGTGATCCACCTGCCTTCGCCTCCCAAGGTGCTGGGATTACAGGTGTAAAACACTGTGCCTAGCCAGACATCTTTTTTATTAATCTAGCTAATGTATCCTGAGTGCTCTGAACTCAAGATGAGAAAGCTGAATCTATTCACAACATGCTAGTCAATTTAAAAAACACAGTTCATAAGCCCATTTGGATTTGCTTTTAAAATTAATTACAGCGTAGTCGCTTCCTAAGGCTGCAGTGAGAGATCAGTATGCCATTGGTTTTGACTGTTTAAAGAGAACCAAGGCAACAATGTGACCTAAAATAACTGTGGAGATCACTTCTTACACTTACAGGACATCTTGTGAAGTGCACTCCACATTAACTCACCCTCTGTGAACCAGCCCTGTCTGGTTTACTGGGCCAAGAAAGCTGGGTAGAACTCCTGGAGCTTTAGATAATAATTTAATAAACAATTAGATTCAAGGCCTAGCCCAATAAGAAAATTTCAAGTTATCATTAAGGCACTAGCTAAGATGAAATAATTGGATAGAATTATCTTTTTTAGCATTTCTAAGAGTCTCTGGTACCTAGGAAACAAAGAGGATTAAAATAATATATTTTATCAAACCACAATGAGATAGCGCCTCACACTTATCAGGATGGCTACCATCAAAAATAAAAAAAGAGAGAGAGAAAGAGACAAAATAGCCGTGTAAGTGAGGATATGGAGAAACTGAAATTCTCATGCACTGTTTGTGGGAATGTAAAATGGAGCAGCAGCCATGACAAGCAGTGTGGTGATTCTCTAAGAAATTAAAAAGAGAATTATCTTTTGATCCAGCAATTCCACTTCTAGGCATACACCCAAAAGACACAAAAGCACAGACCTGAAGAAACATTTGTACACCAGTGTTCATATTGTTACAGGACCAACAGGCCCATATGCCCTCCGCACAACAGGAGATCAATATACCGAGACAGCAGGGTTTGCAGCAGAGAAATTGATTAATCATCATAGGGAAGCTGATTGAGGAGACAGGAGGGACCCTCAAATCTGTCTCATTGAGGAGTTCTGTGGTAGGATTTTTAAGGGGATCATGGAGAGCAAGGAGCTGGAAAATTGGGGTAGTTAATTGGTTAGGGTAAGGAGAATGAAATCATCAGGATGCTGAAACGGAATTTTTGGTGAGTGAGCTTCTATGGGGCCCTTCAGACCAGCTGGCATCAGTAGTTTCATCTATATGAAGGACCCAAAGGAACATCTCAAAAGGAAAACTTAACATTTCACAATGTTCAAGTTATTTATAGAGCAGTTAAAGGCAATTGTAATCTCTTTACAGGGTCTATGTGATTCTGGGGCAACAGGCAGTGAACAGCTATAAGGAAGCAGGTCAGAAAGAAGCCAACCTAGTGATTGATGCCGAGTGTGGTACAAGCCGGGTTTATTCTTGTTCCCCTATTCACCACCACACCCCTGATTAATTTAACTAAAGCTTATAGGGATGGCTCCAATGTTAGCATTATTCACAGTAGCCAGAAGACAGAAGCAACCCAAGTGTCCATCAACAGATGAATAGATAAATAAAATGCAGCATAACAGACAATGGAATATTATTTGGCCTTAAAAAGAAAGGAAATTCTGACACATGTTATACCATGAATGGTATTTTTTTTCCTAAGGACATTATGCAAAATGAAATAGGCCAGTCACAAAAAGACAACTACTGTATGATTATATTTACATGAGGTACCTAGAACAGTTAAATTCACACAGAAAGTGGAATGGTGGTTGTCAGAAGCTGGCAGGGGAGGAGACAGGGAGTTGTTGAATGGGTACAGAGTTTCAAAGGGTATAAAGTTGCAGTTAAGCTGGATAAATAAGCTTTAGTGATCTACTGCACTGCGTGGTGACCACAGCTAATAATAATGTATTGTATACTTCAAACTTGTTAAAACAGATTTATAACATTTTCACCACAGAAGGTAATAATTCAATAAGGTGATGGATATGTTAATTAGCCAGATTAAGTATTTCTATAATGTATACATATGTCAAAACTTATGTTTGACGTATGTATACATTATAGAAACGTTTACCTTCATCAGTCTAAACAAGGGCCCTAAATACCCTGCAGGCACAATCCCACATTGTACCCCATAAATACACATAATTGTCAATTTAACATAGAAAATTAAAAATTAAAATAAAGCAGGTGAACTTAACTTCCTGATATGGAAATCTATTATAAAGCCATGCAAATTAAACAATATAGTACGACACAGATCAGTGGAAAATGATAGCTCGAAAGTAGAATTATGATTAATTCTGGAATTTGATATGGCTATGATAAAGATGTCATCTAAAATCATGAAGAAAAGAGAGATTGTTCGGTAAATAGAGATAAATTGGCTACCTATCTAGAGAGAAACTGAAGTGAGATTCCTGACTCACATCATGTAAAGAGTAAACTGCAGATTAATTACAGAGTTAACAAGAAAATAAAAATTATGCAGAAGAAAAGAGAGAAGATCGTGTGTCTGACTTTCAGGAAGGAGAGTGGCACTAGTCTTTGAAGAACAAGCCTGATTTCTTCAAAAATGTAAACTCAGTGGGCAGGAGGAATACGGAGCAATCAGGTTACATAAAGAGCGAATCAAAGAGTAAGGAAAACAAATCCACGCAACAGAAACGCTTCCAGAGGAAAAGCAGAGGCCGGTCATGGGGAGAGTGCGCAGGGCCCGGGGTGCTCCGGGGCCGCAGAGTGAGGTCGGAACCCCCTTTCCCACGGCTCGCCTCGACGAAGCACAGCGGATGGAACTCTGTTTATCCAGAGCGAACGCGTAACGAACACCCCGAGCTGACCTGCGGGGGAGACGGGCGCGTCCTTCCCCATGTGCGCCCCAGGCCGGCGGGGCGCGCTGCTGGGTAAAACCTGGAGTTCCGTCATCCCAGCTACTCGGGAGGCCGAGGCGGGCGGATCACGAGGTCAGGAGATCGAGACCATCCTGGTCAACACGGTGAAACCCCGTCTCTACTAAAATACAAAAAATTAGCTGGGCATGGTGGCGCGTGCCTGTAATCCCAGCTACTCAGGAGGCTGAGGCAGGAGAATTGCCTGAACCCAGGAGGCGGAGGTTGCGGTGAGCCGAGATCGCGCCATTGCACTCCAGCTTGGGTAACATGAGTGAAACTCCGACTCAAAAAAAAAAAACCAACCAACCTGGAGTTCGCGTTTACGACTGGAGGGCACCGACGGCTGCCCACGCCTACGACGGCAGCGAAGAGCAGCCTTGGTGTGAACGAAAGGCTGCCATGCCCCCCACAGAATCGACCTGTAACGCCCTCTGAAGACCCCGCGGGCTTCGAACTCTCGACCCACGCTGCGCTCTCCCCGTTACCTCGACCAGGAGGTCCCGATATTCGGAGCAGCAAAATAAATGGATTTTAAATAAAATGAAACAAAACAAAATGAAAAGGCTGTAAGCCAACAGGATGGCAAAATCTCCAAAAAGGCATTTTCAAAAAGCTTTTTATTTCAGTGGTGAGCGCTAAGATTCATGTGGTTTTACTCATAATATTTATTGGGACTCGCACTTCATTTCCTTCCAAAGTACACTGCTGATTTTGACACGCTGTATGTCTATTTTTGGAAGTAATTGCCTTCCTTACTCCGAACAAGGGCCCTAAATACCCTGCAGGCGCAATCCCATTACCACTGACAGTCCCGGCCAGGCGGACTCCCTCCCCTTCACTGTTTCACAGTCAGAGTCAGAGGGTGACAGTGCACAGGCGAACCGGCCCAGGCACCCACCCAACAATCCATGCCACCCTCTGTGCTTTCCCTACTTGCATTCTTATTTTTTTAACGTGGCTGTTCGTATTAAATATGCAGAAAAATAAAATGCATTTTAAAAATATTGTTCCTAAAGAAAATAAAGAAACAGTCTTATCTTCTGGTGCTAAAAGGTGTTCTCAGGTTTATTTATGCAGCAGTGAGACAAAGGAATTGATCTCAGTCCAGTAAATTCTGGAACCATCTAGGCAAGCGGGGTTGGGACCAACCCAGTCCCAGAGGTCTGAAGTCTGTGTTCACGGTTATTGTCTAACAGCAGGAAAGACAGAAACAACTCAGAAGCAAATTCACCACCAGAAAGGCAAACAAATTAACTCTCCTCTGCAGTCCAGCTACTCAAGAAAACTGGAAAAGTCAAAAGGAAAAAAGGAGGAGGAAATATGTTCTTCCTCCGTGTGTGTGTATTTGTGCATATACGTAGATACATATATATGTATATAAATATGTATGTATATATGTGTGTGTGCATATGTATACATGTTTACATGTATATGTATCATATACCTATGTATATATGTAGCTACATATATTCACACATATATATTAATATATGAATAGATTAGGTGGAGGGTACTCCTGACCCCGCAGATGAAGGCCATCTGCAGCAGCCACCCCTGCCCTCTCCAGATCTCAAAATGGGGGCTCCCTGTGGTCACCTGCGTGCTGTCTCTCCTCCCTCCGGAGGACCTTCCTTCCAGGCGCCTTGCCCGCCTTTCCTTCCAGCAGAATCCCTTCAGAACCACTTACAATCCTCTCTCACGGAGTTTATACATATTTATACATGTGTGTATATGTATATATATTTACACGTACATGTATGATATACATATACATACGTATATATGTATCTATATATTTGCACATATATTTATACACACATGTATACACATATGGACATATATGTACACACACACATATATTTCTCTTTATCAGTATAATAGAGAAGGTCCTTGCAGGGCAAGCACAGTGAGCTCCCTCTGATCTCCATGCCTCCAACAGGACTGCACACTGTCTCTGTGTAAGGTACGATCTGTTTAGGGAAACTCCAGGCACGTGCACTTACATTGGACCCATCACCTCACAGTTTCTCAAGGAAAGACTGCGTTTCCTCTCACATCACAGGTACAAAGCAATCTTCTTAGGACAAGGAGTCAGGTAATCCCACTCAATTGTGTGACCCAAAAATGTATGAGTACATTAGAGTGACTCTTTTATTCATTTATTTTTTTGGGACAGAGTTTTGCTCTTGTTGCCCAGGCTGGCGTGCAATGGCACAATCTCTGCTCACTGCAACCTTCGCCTCCCAGACTCAAGTGATTCTCCTGCCTCAGCCTCCCAAGTAGTTGGGATTACAGGCATGTCCCACCACACCCAGCTAATTTTTGTATTTTTGGTAGAGTCAGGGTTTCATCATGTTGGTCAGGCTGGTGAGCTTCGGACCTCAGGTGATCCACCCGTCTCGGCCTCCCAAAGTGCTGGGACTACGGGTGTGAGCCGCCACACCAGGCCTAATCTGACTCTTTACATGAGGATATTCACACCAGAGACAGACCAGCATCATAATGGATTTACAAAAGAGTAGAGATGGGAACAGAGACAAAAAGTGATTCTTAATGTGGGTCTCAAAGGATTTATTTAAGTATCCCTCATCTCCTCTTGACAGACTCGCTCAGTTAGTGAGAACTTAATTACCCAATTAAGGATAAAATTATAGGTACTCTCTTTGTCCAAAATTAATCAACACAGATCCAACTTTGGATTTCAAAGGAAACTACATTCATATCCAACAAACTATGGTAGCAGTCATTGCTCAAATGTAATTAGATTTTTCTTTATTGGCTGCACACCCAAGGTGGCTGTTCCGTATGCGGCTAATGAAGACAGAGTTGCATTCACAGGAGGAAGGCCACCGATTCCAAGGACATGGGCGCCTCCAGATCCACCAGGGCAGGGAACTAAGCCTGTGAGAGTACGCACTGAGATGATCTGCTGGCTAGAAAAACACGCAACCCGCTGACCGTTATTCCCCAGCATGGGTGGCAACAACAGCTCTTTCTAGCTGGACAACTTTTAGACTGAGGGTGCTCCTGACGCTGCAGATGAAGCCATCGATCAGCAGCAGCTGCCCCTGCCTTCTCCACATTCTGCCCTTGCTTTTCCCTGAATCTCTGAAGTGCGGCTCCCTGCGATCACCTGTGTGCTGCCTCTCCCTCCTCCGGGGACTTTCCCTCCAGGCACCTTGCCCTCCTTTCCTGCCAGCAGAATCCTTTCAGAACCACTTGGGATCCTCTCTCAAGGGGTTTTCTAATGTGGATTCTTATGTAAGAGAACTGGAGTCTCCTATGTAAGCCTCTTCCTCCAAAACACTCTGGGCTCTTTTTAGTCAATTTCCCTCACTTGCCCTCCTCCCCACACGCTTCATGCCAACAGACAGTTCTTTCTAAGCCACTCGAGACTTGAGCAGCTTTGCACATGCGTGTACACACGCGCACGCACGCACACACACACACACACACACACACACACCCTGCCTCTGTCTACGTCTAGGTGCTGTTCTAACCCTCTCTTACTGACATTGGAGGAACTGGCACAATTTTCAAGCCATCCTCAAAGGGTAGCAGCTGCTGACCCCAATGTTAGATTCCACTAATGCCCCACTCCCTCCCACAGACAGACTCAGGGTCTGCAAAGGCTGGAGCTGGGACATGCCGCACTGTACTCATCCCAGGTTTAAGTGCCTTACCTGGAAGAGTGGGTGTCAATGAGCATTGGTAGACATGAACTAGTCTAACTTCAATGGGAAACATATTTAAACCCTGTGCATATGATCAGTTTTTAACACATCTGTATATTCACAATCTGACTTAGATTGCTTAGAGTTCATTTTCCCACAATCTTAGCAGGCTGATTTCAATGCCCTCCCTCTGATGGACTCATATAAGAAAATGCTTGGGCTCATCTTCTCCCCTTGGTCACCGTGCCGGCCATCTCTAGCATTTACAGCCGGTAACATCCACGTTGCTTATTACAAGTCAACCATGGGTTTTTATTTGCAAACATTCCTATAGCCTACATATAAAGCCATTATACTTAAATTCAACATTTTGAAGCAGTCCAACTTTTAAAAAATCTAAATGGCTTCTTCTAGAAGATACAAATAAATTAATATTCCATGTTCATGGATTGAAAGAATGCATATTGGCAAAATGCCTATTTATACAAAGTGATCTACAGATTCAGTGCAATCTTTATTAAAATTCTAATGATATTTATTATGGAAATAGAAAATACAATCCTAAAAATCATATGGAACCACAAAAGACCCTAAACAGCCAAAGCAATCTTAAGCAAAAAGAACAAAGCTACAAACATTACACTACTTACTTCAAAGTATACTATGAAACTATACTAATCAAAACAGCATGGTACTGCTATAAAAACAGACACATAAGCCAGGTATGGTGGTGTGCACCTGTAGTCCCAACTACTCAGGAGGCTGAGGAGGGAGGATCAGTTGAATCTGGGAGGTGAAGCCTACAGTGAGTCATGATCCTGCCACTGCACTCCAGCCTGAGCAACAGAGCAAAATTTTGTCACAAAAGAACACCACCAAAATACAAACAAACCAGAAACACGGATAAATGAAACAGAATGGGAAAACCCAGAAGTAAATCCACACATTTACAGGCAATTATATTATTCATCTTCAGCAAAGTTGTTAGAAACATACAGTGGGGAAAGGACAGTCTCTTCAATAAACGCTGCTGGGAAAACTGGATATCTACATGTAAAAGAATGAAATTAGACACTTAGTTCACACTATACACAAATCAACTCAAAATGGGTTAAAGACTTAAACATAAGACCTGAGGCTACTAGAAGGAAACATACAGGAAAAGCACACAACATCGGTCTGCACAACGGTTTTTTTTTTATTTGACCCCAAAGCACTGGCAACAAAGTGAACATAGATAAATGGGATTACATCAAACTAAACATCTTCTGTGCAACCAAGGAAACGATAGTAAAGAGACAACCATAAGGAGAACAGACAAGAAAAGGGAGAAAGTATTTTCAACCACATCCGATAAGGAGTTAATATCCAAAAATACATAAAGGACTCAAACGACTCAGTAGCAAGAAAACAAATAACATGATTTTTAAAAGGGGCAAAGGGTCTGAATAGACATTTCTTAAAAGAGACATACAAATGGCCAAAAAGTATTTGAAAAAAAAAAACAAAACTGCTCAACATCACTTATCCTCAGAGAAATGCAATTTAAAACGCCACACCTGTTAGATTGGCTATTAATTTAAAAACAGAAGACAACCAGTGCTATCTGTAAGAATGAAAGAAAGAGAAAAGAAAGGCCGAGGCAGGTGGATCACGAGGTCAACAGATCGAGACCATCCTGGTCAACACGGTGAAACCCCGTCTCTACTAAAACTACAAAAAATTAGCTGGGCATGGTGGCTCGTGCCTGTAATCCCAGCTACTCAGGAGGCCGAGGCAGGAGAATTGCCTGAACCCAGGAGGCGGAGGTTGTGGTGAGCCGAGATCGTGCCATTGCACTCCAGCCTGGGTAACATGAGTGAAACTCCGTCTCAAAAAAAAAAAAAAAGAAACATGAAAAGTGGCTTAACAGTCAAAGACAGGTTTATTTTGAAGAATAAACCTGAAAGGGGCTTCTGGCCAAGTTAGTTCAGAGGCACTCTCCCTTACAGACTGAGAGTTTTTAAGGGTTCAGGGCAGGAGAGCTCATCAGAGGCTTGGACTGTTTCTGTGTCTCTTTGTCATGCTTACCTCGGAGAGAGAGTTTTTTGTCTGTTCTCATACATCTTCCTGCAGCTGCAGGCATATCTGAGTCTGATTTTAGCTTTCCTGTCTTATTGCACCTAAAGGGAAAATAATGTGCTTATTAAGGCCCACTGTTTTACTGGGGCCCATTGTATGAGTGTGAAGTTTGGTGGTTACCCCAAAGACTTTCCCCCCTCCCTCTGTGCTCCAGCTGTCTTATCTGTGTTTTACTGTCTGCTCTTTCTGGCTGCCTGTTGTTAGAAGAGAAGTGATTTCCTTGAAATTCATGAGGCTAAAAAGGGAGCTGCAACTTAAAGTAACAGTGTTTGTCCGAGGTGACGGCTGTCCTGCTCTGTCACTGTCAACTATGTAGAGAAAAGGGGACCTTTGCATACTGTTGGTGGGAATGCAAATTAGTACAGCCATTATAGAAAACAGTATAAAGCTTCCTCAACAATTAAAAATAGAACTACCATCTGATCCAGCCATCCCACTACTGGTATACATATCCAAAGGAATTGACATCAGTATGTTGAAGAGATGTCTACACTTCCATGTTGATTTCAGCATTGTTCACAATAACCAAGATATGGAAACAACCTCAGTGTCCACCAATGAATGAAAGGATTAAAAAATGCAGTACATATACATGATGAAGTGCCACACAGCCCTTATGAAAAAGAGCATCTTGTCATTTGTGACAACACGGATGGAACTGAAGGACTGAAACAAGCCAGGAAGAGAACGGCAAATGCTACATGATCTCACTTGTATGCAGAAAAGACAAAGTCGAACTCACAAGAGTAGAGGAGGATGGGACTCGTGCGACGTTGGTCAAAGGAGTCAACATTTCAGTTAGAAGGAATAAAGTCAAGAGGCCCGACTGTACAGCGTGGTGACTGTAGTTAACAGCAATGTATTATATTCTTGAAAGCTGCTAAGAGGGACAGCAAAAGATAAAAAGTATTTTCAACCGTATCCAGTAAGGACTTAATATCTAATGCACACAAGGAACTCAAACAAGGGAGTAGATTTTAAGTGTTCTCACCACAAAAAAAAAAAAAGTATGTGAAATGCTAAGTGTGTGAGGCAATACATACGTTTACTTTGATTTAGCCACTCCGCAGTGTATATTTACTTCAAAACATCATGCTGTACATGATAAATATACACGAGAAAAATAGGCACAAAAACTAATTCTGAAATAAATAAATAAATGGTCTCTTCTAATATAAAGGCTAAAAAGTAAACCTCAACTATAAATTAATTTTAACACACATTTTTGGAAAGCAACGACTGTGGCTGTTTTTGAAATTTTCTAGTTTCATCAAGCACTTGGGACAGCAGTTTATGCTTCTGCGAGGCGGTACTGGAATAATTTGTTGAGAAAAATTACTTAGAGCAGAAAATTGGAGATCCTAGAGATTCTCAAATGTTTTCAATAAAAGGGAAACTTCAGCTACCTTAGAATGTCATTGATTTAGTGATCCTTCCCAGCTCCTCCCTCCGTTGCCATTATTTTCTCAGCTGTAGCTGGTGGTAATTAACAAGCATGGGGAATCCTAGATTCCAGAGATCCCACCACACACCCAGCAGCTTTCATAGATGGTGGACAGCTACATCGGAGGGTATGTGCTTGACCAAAACATTTTTAATCCAATTACTTAAGCTTACACATTGGCTCTTCTGAGGGAAATTCTAGCAAAGTGTTTTGCAATTGCAGGGTGCTAACCAGTGCAGCAGTGTGGCGAGCAGGCGTGTTGCTTACTAAAAAGAACAAGCAAGTTTCTTCCCGTAAAACACAAAAAACCTAAGCATCAGCAAGCCGCCGGCCACATCCCCTGGCCCTCATCTGTGGCTGGTGTGTTTTTGCTTTGGGTTTTTACTGATTACTCCCTTTTACAGGGAGCGTAAGCAAAAATAAATGTCTGTGTGACCTCCCCCCAAGCTTGCGGTAAAATTATATGCTTCTACAAACCAAATTCTTCATCCTAGCAAGATAGATTTTATTCTAACAAATAAATTTTAACATAACTTTATCACATAACTCATCAGAATGCAGCTTTGGAGGTACTGCTGACCAGAATGCAAGCTGAGTTCAGTTCAGTTCCAAACAGAACAATTAAATCTAAACTTGCTGTAACTATACGGTAGCATTATTTTAAACAAAACCTCCTCCTTACCTGTGCATGTTCGTGTGCATGTGTGTGTAATACATGCCTCCAACATAAATGTGCTTTATATTTCACACAGTGAGCAGATGACTAATTGATTTTCCATAATGATGACCATTGCGTTCTCATAACTCTCTTTTGACAAGGGCCTGCATTATTTTTCATTTCCTTCCCTTTGACATTATTTCAAAGTTTTCATGTTCCCTCCGATGCTGCAGGTGTCAGCCGTCTGAATGTCTCTACCAAAAGGCTCCAGGTATAAGATGTGCCTTTCTACTTCCTCAGTCCCCCTTTCATGTGAGAGGGTGCAGCAGTGAGGTTTCCCGCTGTTCAGCATCTCAAAGGCTCTCCGAGGCTCGTCCTGGACTGGCCAAGGGAGGGCCCTGCTGGGTTCCAGGAGTGGGGCCTGAGCGGGACTCCCAAACCACAGCAGCATTTCAGGGGAGACCAGGGCCCTAAAGAGTCCTGCAGATCTCACAAATATTGAATTTTTTACCCAAAAACAAAACAAAACAAAACAAAACAAAACAAAACCCTTTCACAAAGAAATCTGTAGGCCAGAATAATTCACTGGTGAATTTCTCTCAAATATTTAGGGAAGAAATAATATCAATCTTACAAAGCTCCTTCCAGGAACTAGAAGATGAAAATACCACTTCCCAACTCATTTTATGTGGCCAGCATTCGTTTAATACAAGAATATAAAAATGCAGGAGTAGACAAACTAGCAAAATTCAAATCGTGTGGCGGTGAATTAATGATGTGCCAATGTTAATCTCTCATTTGTGATAACTGTACATGGTCACGTAAGAAGTTCCCATTAGAAGAAGGGTAGACCTTCTGTACTGTCTCCGCAACTCAAGTCTAAAATTACTTCAAAACAAAAGTTTCTAAAACACCCTGTGGAGCAGGTATGTAATCATTGTTTTCAGACAAGTGAGCTAAATCTGAAAATATTTAAAATATTCAAGTAAGGCAGACCGAATATTTAAATCCAAGTGTGTTGACTGTTAAGCCTCCGCCTATAACTTTGTTATTGTATTTCCCCAGCTACCAAACCCACCTTGCATTTTACAGAGCAAGAGTAAAGTCCGCTGCATTTGATGGCAGTGATTAGCATCATTGCTGCGCACTCTCTGACACATCCAACACCAAGTTTTGCCGTAGTGTTATGGCTTATCCACTATGTCTTTGTTCTCAGAAGGCAACCCCTCAAGGTCATGCAGCCAGGAAGGAACAGAGTTAGAACTCACTTAGAATGCAAGCCAGGTGATTCCAGAGCCCACGCTGGCTTCCACCTGTTATTCCCGGCCTTTCGATAATCTGGCGGTTACTTCTATGTGTCAACTTGGCAAGGCCATGGAGCCCAGATACTTAGTCAAACGGCAGCCCAGATATCACTGAGAAGGTGTTTTTCAGATGAGACTAACATTTAAATTAGTGACTTTGAGTAAGGCGGATTCCCTTCCGTAATGTGGGCAGGCCTCATCTAGTCAGCTGAAAGCCCTAGGAGAAAAGAGACTGATCCTCTGAGGAAAGGGGAACTCTGCCTCCAGGCGACCTGCAGAAGGGGCCGAAGCACCCACTCATCCTTGGGTCTCCAGCCTGTCCTGCAGAATTGGGGCTAACAGTCCCTACAGGTACATGAGCTAATTTCTTAAAGTAGATCTATCTCCCTATCTATACACACATACATCTAGGTATGTGTGTATGTATACATATATGCATATGTTTACATACTTAGGCATATGTATGGCGAGTATGCATACAGATATGCAAATGTATAGATATGCAGATATAGGTTTAAGACAATTGTGGAGGCTGGCAAGTCCAGGTTTTGCATATTTGTGCACATGTGTGTATACACATAACCCTACTCACGTCCGACACCAGAAAGGTGGGTGTCACCCTTCACTCTCCCTGCAGTTGCCCGCCCTGTGGGTCCCCTTTCATAAACCAAGCCTGTTTTCCACCCCCATGGGCACACCCTCACCGCAGTGAGACTGCTTGCTGCCGTTGTTATGGTCAAGACATTACAGCTCCCTGCCTGTGCCTTAGGGTGACTCTGACACCTTTACCTCGGCTCAGACACAAAGGTCACTGCGTCCCTTTGCCTTTCTCTCCTCCACACCTTTCCTCTGTGCCAGAACTGCCAGGTGCCTCTAGTCCTTTTCCACATGCTCTGTGGTCTGTAAACTCTGACATCTCTGCTCTATGAATTTCAAGGTAACTACAAGTTTTTTACTTATCAACTACCAAGCCAGCTATTTGTGTGGAGGGAGGGAGGCTTTAGAAAGAGGTGGTGGCAAGGCAGTTTCGAATGTGCAAACCACCCCCAACTAACGCAACATTGTTCATTTTGATGCTTTGTCATCTGTTCTGAGAAAGAACAGCAGGTGGACCTACGGAAGAAAAGAGATAAAAATTCTCATTGCTGAGGTTTTCTTGGTATATGATATTCATCTGTATCCCCAGTTTTTATTTTAAGGTTAATGCACATATTCATAGAAACTAAATTACTTGCAAGAAATTTAGGTTGCAAAAATAATCCACCATGACCTCCTGTTTTTCCCCAGTGCTAGCATGTTCACCGAAACTGTTACCTCCAAGAAGCTCAGGTTTAGAATACAAACCCATGTGTACAACTGTGTCCCCACGTGTGGCTCCCTGGCCTCAGTGGGCAGAGTTTTACCGAGCTCCAGCACTGACCCTGGCTGCCGTGCATCTGCAAAGCCCTCACTTGGACCCCACACCTGCCTGTCTTCTTTGTGCCTACTTCTACCCATCTCTCCCCAAATGCTCACACTCTGTCCAACAAAAGCAGTTTTTCTCCTGGCAGCAGCTGTGAAATCAACATCTGCCAGCTTCCCCAGCACGACCCAGCATGACCTGCTGTGAGCCAAGCTTAGGGTCTGCAAAAGAAGGTCTTGTTGCCCCAGATGTAATAAATAAAGGTGACACTGGAGTAAACAGTCATATGCTAGACCAATTTTCTGTATATATGCCGAAGTCCTATCTGCAAACCAAAAATAAAATTCTAAGGCCCCCCAACCATCTAAATAGACCTCTCTTCTCAGCCACGGGCATTCCAAAGTTAACCTGAAAACACAGTTGAGGCCGTAAGTGGAATGGGGAACCAGACAGCCTCACTATGCCCGTCTCCTTTTTGAACTACTGATAGCTATTTGTATCACATAGGATAGACTCTTGAAGTCTGATAAGAAACATTCACAATCTACTGTCTCTGAATTCTGCGTCTCCACAGCCCCTCGTCTTGACCCAGACATTCCTTTCTATTGATTCTATGTCTTTAGATGATAATTTAACTCTTTCAACTGCCAATCAGAAAATCTTTGAATCTACCTACGACCTGGAAGCTTCCACTTCCAGTTTTCCTGTCTTTTCAGACCAAATCGATGTACACCTTACATGTATCGACTGATGATTCATGTGTCCTTAAAGTGTATAAAACCGAGCTATAACCTGACCACCTTGGGCACATGTTCTCAACGTCTCCTGAGGGCCGTGTCACAGGCCACTGTCACTTGTATTTGGCTCAGAAGGCATCTCTTCAACTTTACAGAGTTTTAATCTTTTCATCAACACATCTGTAAAACTTGATGCTGTCCAGACAAAATTATATCCATGTGAACCCCACCTAGGTTTTTACAGCATAATTTTACAGCATAACAAAATTACAGCAAATGTTTGATGACATTTCTATCAAACATCTTTTTAAACTTTTTGTGCTTGTGTCTGATCCTGTAATGCTTAGCATTTGTTCCAAAGGAACGGGAGCCAGTCAGCTCTAGGAAATTCATCTGAGTTCCTGCTTGCAAAGAAAGGGAAAAAATAATAATATTCTGTAGACTGAAAAGAGAAACAGGAAGTCCAGAACTTGTGCAGAGATAGCAAAGGAAAGGAGACCAACATTTAAGGAATGTAATTAGAATACTGAGTGAATACAAATCCTCCCCCACTTCACAGGCTGTCCGTGTTGACACTGGTCAGATGCAAGTGGAATCACTCACACCAGAGGTTTATTTCCCAAGGACAAGCTCGCCCTTCACGGTACTTTCAGGTAATGGCCCGTTAGTGGCATTCAGTCTTGGCTGAGAGGGAGAATCAGAAAGTGATGGGTAGGCAGTATTTTTCACCCAAGCTGACAAGTGGACTCAATCAATGTCTAGGAAATGCAATGGAAATTTCAGAGGTAAGACAAGCGAAGGCCAAATCTGAAATTCCAATTTGAAATTACCCAGCTGTCAAACCTGGCAGATAGTGCTTTCTACACCGACCTGCTAGCTCTCTGTAAGAAATCCTTTATTCCGGGAGGAAAATCGCTCTAAGTTCCTGTGCTTTTCCACAGCGACACCTAAGCCTGGCGTGCAGTGGGGTGTTCGCTGCAGGCGGCTTTGAGGGGTTCTCTGCGCACTTTCAATGTGTTTCAGAGGCCACTCTTAGCCGGTCATAAACCATGAGATGCTAGAAAGTTACCTGGAAGCGGAGCTGGATAGCCACTAAGGCAGTGTTGGGCTGAGAAAGTGATACCCCAAGACCTGTGCTTTGATGCTGAGAGGCCTTAGATGCTCCCTGAGAACCCAAGTCCCTCCTGTCTGGTCCTTCAGCCCAAGACACAGGGAGGGCATCTCTCTGCAATTTCCTTATCTGACCAAGAAAGCTTCTTTCCAAAACAATACAATTGTCTTAAATCCCCTTTCTAGGGATTTATCAAATAACCCGGAAAGATCAACCATCAAAGAGGAGAAGAGACTGGGAGTCCCCCTGGCTCCTAACAGACTTAACCACCTATTTCCCGAGGGAAGCTCTTAGGGTCTACCTGGGGCACTTGATCTGCACAAAACCACCTTTGTTCTTATGAATCGTTGGGTATTGGGCTCCTCTCCCCTATGAGAAGGGGTGCATCGGTTTCTGCAGCACACTGGCTTACTGGGGATCATTCTCCTGAGATTCCCTATGCTGTGCATGTTAAACTTTTGTGCATCTGCTCTTCTACTAATCCGTCTTTTGTCAGTTGATTTTCATAAAACTGTCAGAGGGCAAAGGAGAAGATTTCCCTTGTCCCCTACAGTGGATTTCCAGTACACAGGGTGTGGCCCGGTCCAACCAGCGTGGAGGGTGGTGTGGGGCCAGGCCTGCCACCCAGCCCCCCTCTCCTGGAAGAGCACCAGGACCTGGGCTTGCTTCTGACCCTCCTACCCCTGGTCCAGTTGAGCTTGGAACAATAGAACTGGAGTGATCAATAGTCCTACCCGGCACAGATGCAGGTTCCGTCAATTCCATCCAGTACTGAAGGACTGTGTTAACTTCCATTCCTGGGTCCGCAAGGGGCTTGGTTTCAAAGGCAGGAACTTCCCAGCACCAAACCTCTATTCACCACCCCCATCCAGGAGCCTCACAGGTGATCATCAGAAACAGCCGAGCATAACACAAGGCGCACCTGCCACGCGTTTGGTTCCTGAGGCTTCCAAGACCCCAGGCATCGGCTGGAATTATCTAGGGGTTTTTTTAGCCAAATATCTACAGTAAAGCCCATGCTCCTATAGGGGAGAAAATATAATTTTTGTCTTACCTTCTCATGTTCTTAGTTGACATGCTATCCTGAAAACAAAAGCTGGATTAACAAACTAAAAAAACAACAGAGCTTACTAAAGTACCCTGCACCCACCATGCCGGAGGGTTCAAAAAGTATTTCTCTCTCAAGGCAGTGGCTGGGGGGCTTTGCTTACAGAGTATTGGAGCAAAGAGCCGTAACTCCTATATAGCAACAAGACAACCAAGATTCGAGTTGCTCCAGGTTTTCGAAAGGCAGGAAGGTGGATTTGTGGGGAGAGTGAAGTCTGCTCCTAGAATCTCCGGTGCCATCTTCTCTGAGCTTGCTTTCTGAGCTGGTGAGCAGGTGTTGCAAAGGGGCCCGACTTCAGGTGAGAAAGGCAGAGAGCGGGACAGAAAGTGCCCTGAGCCTCCGCCTTCTTTTAGCTCAACCATCCCCAGTATTTTAGAGAGGAGAATTTTGTTGTCCATCACTCCCATCCTGAGTAACAAAAGATGAGCCATTTCTTAACAGCCGAAATAGAAATGGTCTGTAATTAGCACCCGGATTTTCACTTTGCTGCCAGCCAGTTGGCAGAACAGCGCTGAACCAAGTATAACAGCCAAAAGGGCTTACCTTTCTAGATGCCTCAGGAGGCACCTTCAGCAGCTTACTGTGGTCAGGGTGGATGACGCTACCAGAAAGCACCCCCTTAATTAGCTCCAATTTGAAGGCCTGAAAGTCATTTTCTAAAATGCAAACGCTACCCGTAGCAGGTGTAACTTTAGTTTCTACAGGTGGGTGAAGACAAGCAAAATGTAATTTAATCAAAGTTTCCCACTAGGCTAACACGCACAGTGAGTGAGTAGTCCCCTGAGCCTGCAGGGGTCCCACAGGACACGCTGAAAGCCACCGACGTGCCCTCGGGGGAGGGGCTGGCCGGAATAAGAGCACGGGAAAACTGCTTGAAGGAAAAGTGGTGTCTGGCTCCTGGCTGGGAAGAGATTAGGCGGGAGAGGCTCGGGGTTCAGCATGCACATGTTCTCTGCACATGCACTGAGGCCCACTGTGTGGAACCTGAGAAGAAGGCACCCCACCAGGGAGGGGCCAGGGCTGCCTGCGGCAAACAGGCAGTGCATTCCCAGCTTCTCCCGTCTGCACAGCAAATGTCTCCCCAGGACCAAGCCCAGCTCCTCCCGGTGGGGATGCAGCTTCCATCTGAGAATGATTTTCACATTTTCCAATGGTTGAGAAAACATCAAAGGAAGAATACTTCATGACACATAAAAATTACATGAAATTTAAACTCTAGTGTCCAGTGAAGTTCTAGAGGAACACGTCCACCCTCATCCATTCACATCTCGGATGCGTTCTCACTGGCGCAGCGGAGTAAATGGTCACCATGGAGACATGTGTGGCCTGCAGAGCCTGACGCATTTCCTTTCTGGCCCTTCGAAGAGCGCCAATTCCTGCCTCACATTATCTCCTGAAAATCAATGCTGTGGTCTGCACGTCTGGCCAAAACTCACACTGAAATTTTATCCCCATGTGGCAGTACTGAGAGGTGACTGGATGGATTAATCCACTGATGGGTTAACAGATTGACGGGTTATCATGAAAGTGGGGCTTTATAAGAAGGGGAAGAATGACCCCACCCAGCCTGTCAGCACACTCAGCCCTGTGCCATTGACATCCTGCACCCCTTCTTCTTCTTCTGCAGGGCCCAGCAGCCACGGTATCTGCCAGAGGACTGCAGGAAACTTGAGTTTCAAAAGCAGTACCAAGACTTGCTGTGAGTCTTCTGCACCTTTGATACGGTGATGGGTGTGGGATTTTTCCTGGTGCTTTGACGGTCTGCAGGCTGAAAGCCCAGCGGTGTGTGTTAATCTGCTCAAAGGCCTCAGACCCAGCCATTATGACACCCATTAGAATGCAACATGCAGTTGAGTTTGCAATTCAGGAAGTCATACTTCACACACATGATGAGACCCTGTGTTTCAATGACCCAGAAAAGCCAGACAATGGGCAGCTCCCTGCCCACCACCTCAGATGGCCTCAGGCACACCAGCATTTGACGTCACACCTGTAAGACCAGTGCAGGCACCTAAGGTCGGTCACAGAAGAGGGTCCAGAAAGCAGGTGAGTGCACTCCATTCCACAGACAAAAAGTGAACCGGGCAAGCCTCTGGGAAGGAAGGTCCTAATGGAGAGGAGTAGAATCTCCCACTGACATTCGCTCCATTGGCTTTCTTCCCCACAGTCTAGGGGACTGCCATTTCTTTCTGCCTTTTCACCTGCGTTCAGTATTGGTCGAGCACAGGATGCTCCGTGGTTCTCTGTGCATCTCTACCTGACAGCCAGCGTCAGGGCAGGAGCACAGGCCATTGCCAAGGAGAGCTCCATCTGTGGTCACAGGGGCTCAAACAAAGGGCTCCATGAGGAAAGGGTGCACGTCCCAGGGAAGGTGCCTGTGCAGCCTCCCAGAGAGTGAGACACGTGAGCTGACTCTTGAGAGAGGAAAGAGACCTCACTGGACAACCCCAGAAGCAAGAAAACTTCCAGCAGGAAAGGTCCATGGCAGGGCTGGGTGCAGCCACAGCTCTGTCTCCAGGCTGGGTTCTGGGGCAGCTCCATTAGCATGCTGGTAAGCATGTCCCCAGGGCTCAGCCAAAACTCTGTCTCCAGGCTGGGTTCTGGGGCAGCTTCATCAGCATGATGGCAACGCATGCTCCAGGGCTGAAAGTGCTGTGCGTGCAAGGTCAGCTGAGAAACACGGTCAAGCAGAGCTTAACAGGTTTCCTTTTGACAGGACCTCCTAATACTCTCAGTATTTCATGTCAATGGAAGTCTCCAAGGAGACGGGGAGGGCTTGGATCTGTGTCTCCACCAAGTCTCATGTTGAAATGTGATTCCTGGCCGGGCACAGTGGCTCACGCCTGTAATCCCAGCACTTTGGGAGGCCGAGGTGGGTGGATCACCTGAGGTCAGGAGTTCAAGCCCAGCCTGGCCATCATGGTGAAACCCCATCTTAAAAAAAAAAAAAAGAAAGAAAGAAATGTGATTCCCATTCTTAGAGGTGGGGCCTGGCAGGAGGTATTGGGTCATGGGGTGGAGCCCTCGTGAACGGCTTAGCACCGCGTCGGTTGGTGATGAGTGAACCCACAGGACATCTTGGTTAAAGGTGTAAGGCACCCCCGTACTCTCTCCCTGGCTCCTACTCTCACCATGCCACGTGCCTGCTCCTGCTTTGCCTTCTGCCACGACTAAAACCTCCCTGAGGCCTCCCCAGAAGCCGAGCAGACGCTGGTGCCATGCCTATTCAGCCTGCAGAATGGTGGGTTAATTAAACTGTTCCTTATTACCCAATCTCAGGCATGTCTTCACAGCAATGCAGGAATGGCCGAATACAGGGACACACATCTCACCCAGGATTTGCACACTGTTGACCAAGCATCCCTGTTCTCTCCAGGAATATCTGTTGAAACGTGCCTTTACTAAGGACGCAGCGGGCTTCAGTGGGACACTGGAGACTGAAACCAGATTACGGCAAATCAAAGGGACCAGCTGTGGACAGCTGGTTTTTTAATCTAATTGCTGGTGAGAGGAAAGAGAGGTAATTAGCAGTGGAGGGCGGTGACTCGATTATGGATGTCTGGGAAGAGAGGGCGGCGACTATGGACAGCTGAGAAGAAAACAGACATGGGAGAAAAGAGGAGGGATGAAAGAAGACTAGATACAGAAAGCGAAAGAGGGATGGCTAATGCGATGCACACCCCGTAAGTGTGGGACCCGGGGGGACGGGTCCATCGGAGGACGTCTACTTTGTGCACAGGTTTTGGGAAGGACTAGAATGGGCATCTGACTCCCCTGAAACTGGGGTCAAGGTGGCTAAGCTTTCTGTGGCTGGACAGCCACTTGTGACAATGTGACTGCAAAGATCAGGTCTGAGGATAAAATGAGTCAAGGGACTTCAGGTGCTTAAAGTAATGTCCAAGTCCAGCTTGGTGGAGGCAGACTGGGAGGGTCAGAGGCCAGTTTGCAGTGTGGGGCTGGCTGAGCCGCCCCCGCCTGCCTGCCAGGAGCCTGGGGAAACACAGAGCCTCTGCAGAGCAGCACCCTCATGTCAGCGAGATGGAAGGGCGGCGACAGGGAAGAAGCTGCTGGGAACTGGGTGCCGCCCTGGGAGGAAGGGAGCTCTCTGCCATGGGAGGCAATTTTAAAAGGCACCTACACACCTGTCCATCTGGCATAGCAGAAAGGGAATTCCTTACTGGGTGGGGCTGTCTACTCTAATAACATAATATTGTAGAGGTATTTCTGTATACGTTTCTACCCAAATAAAGACATAAACTCACTGCAAAAAAATATAAGGTCTGTATGATCACACATTTCAACTAGGGGAACACTATTTTAATATTTTCAGGTATATCCTTAAAATATTTATGTATTTATTTTTATTTTCTATTGATATATACTATTGGTACATATGTATTGGGTATGTGTGATACTTGCAGGCATGCGTAGGGCGTGTCATGATACGTCAGGGTGTCCAGGATGTCCATCACGTCAAGTATTTACCATTTCCATGTGTGGGGACCATTTTAGGAGCTCTCTTCCCGCTGTTTTGAAACACACTCCATTGTTGTTACCTAGTCTCCCTACTCTGCGACTGAACATTAGAACTTACTCCTTCTACCTTCCTGTGTTTGTACCCATTAACCAACGTCTCCCCCCCATCACCCACACACTCCTCTCAGCTTCTGGCAAATCTCCTTCTACTCTCTACTCCAGGAGATCAACCTTTCAGCTCCTACGTGTGCGTGAGAACATGTGACATTTGTCTGTGGCTGGCCTATGTCACTTGACATGATGACCTCCAGTTCCATTCATGTTCCTGCAAGTGACAGGATTTCATGGCTTTTTATGGCTGAATAGTATTCCACATCTGTTTACCCATGCAGCATGTTGGACGCCTGGGCTGACCCTATATATCTGCTGTTGTGGACAGTGCTGTGACAGCCATGGAGATGCAATTATCCTTTAAAATGTACTGATGCCCTTTCCTCTGGATACGTACCCAATCGAGGGGTTGCTAGGTTGTAGGATAGTTCTATTTTTAGTTTTTTGAGAAACCTCCCTACTGTTTTCCGTAGTAGCTGTATTGATTTAGCCACCCACCAACATTGCATAAGAGCTTTTCTTCAAATCTGCGCCAGCGTCTTGTTTTATTTATTTTTTCTTTCTAACACCAGCCATTCTGACTGGTGTAATAGGGCACCTCATCTCATTGTGGTTTGACTTGCATTTCCCTGATAATTACTGACATGGAGTGATTTTTATACGTGTTGGACCCTTGTGTGTCTTCTTTTATAAAATGTGTATTCATGTCCTATGCTCACCTTTTAATTGGATTATTTGTGGTTTTTTATATTGAATTGTTTGAGTTCCTTGTATATTCTGGATATTCGTTTTTCGCCAGATGAATGGTTTGCAAATATTTTCTCCCATTAAACAGGACTTCTCTTCATTCTGTTGTTTTCTTTGCTGTCTGGAAGCTTTTCAGTTTCCTAGGTCCCATTTGCCTATTTTTGTTTCTGTTATCTGTACTCTTGAGGTCTTAAGAGATAAAACTTTGGCCAAGACCAAGATCCTGAAATGCTTCCTCTGTTTTGTTCTAATAGGTCTTATGTTTAATACTTTAATCCATCTTGAGCTGATTTCTCCATGTGGTGGGAGGTGGGGGTCTGGTTTCCTTGGCAGGAGTGGTCAGAGCAAGCCCATCCTCAGGTGGTGCTTGCAGGGCTGGCTGTGCTAGGCGGGGACGGTGATCCCCAGGCCCCCAGTGCAGGACTCTGCTGGGGGAGGAAGGGCTGCCTTGGGGGGGCAGCAGCTGTGGGGAGGCAGCTGGGCAGCATGCTTTTCAGCGCCAGGTTGTGGCTGTGAGCTGGACAGTCTGTCCTCAGTGCGCTTGTGAATGCTCAGCAGCCCCACTGCCTGTGGACAGGGTGACTGCCAGTGGCATGCTCCACTCTCGCTGCAGTAGGTAGCAGTGGTGGTGGTTACAGGCTGGGGATGTCCATGTGGACGTCAGTGTGATCAGGGGCTGCTGGGCTCCAGGCTGGCTGCAGGGTGGTGGGTGCTCAAAACGGCATTGTGCAGAGCAGCTCAGGACTCAGGGTGTGTGGGAGGCAGTGTGAGCTCCCTCTCCAGATCCTGGCCATCGTGTGGTTTCCAGGCAGCTCCCTGTGCGGTGGGATGCAGACCCCTGGGGGTCCCTGACTTATCCTTTGCCCACACTGGGGAGCCCCTCGGGGCTCCCAGCCTATCCTGGGGGACAGGTGGCCCCGTCTCTCTCTCCTCCCTTTCGCGCGGTATTGCCTGTCACTTCTCAGTTGAATTCGAGTTCTCGCTGAGAAGATCTATTCAGAGTGTGGTTATCCACTCGCTATTTTGGTTCTTCTTTGTGGAGGAGGTGAGCGCCAGATGCTCCAGTCGGCCATCGTGAAGCCCCTCCTGCAGAATATGTCTGGAAAATATTAAATTATACTCTATGATTTTAAAGCCTTTTTAGCTCCCTATGTGAAAAATGTCTCTTTCCTTCAGTAGGCACTTATCATTTTAAGAGCTGCCTACTGGCTAATGCGCCATCGCATTCTGCTGGACATGTATGTTGTTTCCAGGTCTTCCTGTTCCCGACACACGGCTGTCAGCATCTCTGCCCAGAACCCCTTTCGCTCCCTGTGATCTTTCCTCGGAGCAGTTCTCAAAAGTGGTGAGCTGGGTTAAAGGAGATGCATATTTCAATTCCTCAATATGTTTTGCCGAGTTGTTGTCTGGAAACCATCAGTTCTTTACTCTCCCCACAGCAGATCATATCATAATTTTTTTATCATCTCTTCCAATTTCATAAAATGTTAAAAAGGCGTCTAGGAGTAGCTCTATGAGGTGAACAGGGCAGATACTGTTATTTTCAGAATGAAGAGAAAAAGCCCCCAGAGGTTGAGTGACTTAACTCGGTGAATGTTCTGCTGTTCTAGAGCTTGAAACGCACGAAGCCTGGTTCTCCCCACTGTTCCTTGAGCCTGGGACAATCCCAGTGTGACGTCCTCCCATTTGGATCTTGGACACTTTTAACATTGATGAGTCGCCCAAGGCTTCCTCTGACTCTAAAGGGCAATTGTTTCGTCTTCTTTATTCTGTTTCTTCTCCTCCACTGCCTCCCTGGCCCGCGCCTCCCCGTCTCTGAGATCACTGCCATGCATTTCGGTTGGTAGAAATAAGAGTGAAGCTAACATTCATTGAGTGCTTGGTGAGTACCGGGCGCAGTGCCCTGTAGATAAGAGAAAACTTCCCTCTTCTCCATTTGGAGTAGACTTAAGAGCATTTTCACCTAATTATTAGCTATTTGTTTTTGCATTAAGGATTTTCCACTTCTTGCACTTTGCGCATTTGGTCTTCACCACAGCCTTCTTGAGAAGCGGCTGAGGACTGGGCATGTGTCCCTCGGCGCAGGCCTCCCAGCTCCACCTGCCTGGAAGGCTGGGGAGGAGACTCCTCGGTGCCTTCTCCATGGCCACAGGGGTTTATGCTACATTTTGGGGCCAATTGAAAAACAGACTTTCTTCTCAGGGCCTGTCCAAGCCGACGAACTCATTGAGAATTGGAGATGCAAGATAAACATAAGACAAGACCCTTACCCCTAAGGCTCTTCAGTCCCATCTCGAAAGCAAGACTTTACTCCACCTAGGCCTTGGGTTGCGGGAGAAACACCTCACTAAGGGGGCCTCCTGCACTGCACGCACACACGGGCATGTTGCGGTGGAACAGGCTGACAAAGGTGGAACGTGAGCAACGCTGGACTCCAAGGCCCTCAGGGGACATTCCTCCACTGAAAGCAGAGACAGCTCAGCACCGAGGAGCAGCCCCTCGAGTTCTTCCTCCCTGCAGATCCAGACCAGGGCACTGGGAGGAGGGTGCAGGGCACAGGAGGGGAAGGGATATTTCTTCTTCCAGTAGATTGTGGGGCCAGAAAGAGAGCGGGAGGTGCTGAAGGCAGATTTGGAACAGAAGCCTCAGATTCAGGTGCTGGCTCGAGAATCTCTCACCTCTCTGAGTGTCTGTTTCTTCGTGGGGAGAGGAAGGTAACAGGGCCCACCTCCCTCTGTCTGGGGGATTTTAAAGGGGAGGCTGCAGGCTTCTGCAGCCATGAGTGATTGCTCAGTGATTTTTCCCAAACCACTGGGACAGTTTGGTTCTGTGTCCACGCCCAAATGTCATTTTGAGTTGTAATCCCCACGTGTGGAGGGAGGGAAGTGACTGCATTATGGGGGCGGTCTCCCCCACGCTGTTCTCATGTTAGGGAGTGAATTCTCACAAGATCTGATGGCTTCATAAGGGGCCCGTCCCCCTCACTCTCTCACCTGCTGCCCTGTGAGACGACTTGCTCCCCCTTCACCGTGACTGTAAGTCTCCTGAGGCCTCCCCAGCCATGCAGAACCGTGAGTCAAGTCTCTTTCCTTTATGAATTACTCAATCTTGAGTATTTCTTTGTAGCAGTGTGAGAATGGACGAATCACACACAGAGGGAGGATGGAAACCTCTAAGTCAGGCCCGGAGCCCATGTTTCCTGAAATAGGCACCCACTACCCCTCCAGACGCCCAAGAAGAGGCTGGGGCAGCTCTGCACCAGTGTCGCCCATTTGCTCCCCTCTGGGTGCCCTTTCACTGTCTCCTCTGGGACAGGCCAGGACAAGACAGCCCCTGGTGGACCCAACAGCCTTTTGTGCAGGCAAGGGAAATATGCCAACCTCCAAGAATCCCACAGGCTGGCCATTCCTCATGCTTAAATAGCAACCTCCCACGAGCTCTTCTAAGCTACCTTCTGTCTGATATGGAGTATGGCACATCCCTTTAGAGAGTCATTAAGGCCAGAACATGAGCTAACTTCCTGTCGAACTACCTCTAATGCCCTGTCACCATCGTCTGCATTTTCCTGGACAAACGCTCTGTGAGAAAGTCCAGTTCCATGCAGCTGGTCAGGAGGACAGAGATGTCCACGCTGGCACAGAGGGATGGAGCGTTCCACTGTATGAAGCGGGTTTAGGGAGGGGGTCCATGGAGGAGCAGGGCCATGGAGGCTGCCTGTCGCCTTGGAAACCCAGCTTTCAGCCAGCCTCAGGGTGAGCTCCCTTTAGCAGGTGTAAAGAGCTGGGAACCGTACCAGCCAGGATGAGCGATTCTGAAAGAGTGGGTTATGTTTTAATCGCAGCCTGACAGCTCATCTGTGAGGATGGCCCACCCACTGCCTGCGCCCCAGCCACCTGCAGAGGTTCATGAGCTACCTGGAATGATTTTCATGGCACTCTTCTTGTGAAAACTCTTATTCTTTTTTAAAAATTATTTATTTCTTGTGACTGATATTTAAAAAAATAAAAGATATGCCTTGTATTACTGCAATTTGTCAAAATTACTTTCCTTCCTAAAACTTCCTGCACAGGTTTAGTGGAAGCATGGGTAACGATCTGGAAATTTCCATCCACGGACATCAGCTTCGACAGTTGATGCAAAATAAGTTAAAACATACATAGAGGCTATTTAATAGCTGAATGAATTTTCTCCAATTATTCAAAATATCCTTGAAGCTGACTCTAAGGTCTATAAATAGTGACTGATTATAAATGCCCTCTCCAGCCAAGTAGGAGAATGAATGCATTTATGAATGAATGAATGAATGAATGCTTTCCACTGCACTGGAGAGGGACTTGCCTCAGGCAGGTGCTGAGGGTTTGGGGAAGGGATGCCGAGCCATGGGTACAGAAGTGCCTCTCTTTGGGGCTTCCGCCGGGAAGATGGAGAAGTTCTGGAGACCGTGGGGTGACAGTCGCACAGCATCGTGAATGTACTCAATACCACAGAGCTTAAAAATGGCTACATTGGTAAATTGTATGTTTCTGTATTTTATCACTTTTTTTTTTTAAAGAAAAGAAAACGTATTTCTTCTCAGAGTTCAACACACTGAGGCCTGGAAGTTTTTCATTTGACTTCTACGTTTGGAAACCAAGACATGTCTGCTCTGAACCTGGCAGACATTTTCTTGTCTAATTACTCTCAGCTGGACGCGATGCTGGCGGCTGTTATTCCACACGTAAGGTTTTCATTTGCGCGGCGTTAAATGTAGGAAGAACAGCAAAAGCCACCCTGCAGTGCTGCCCCCATGCGGGTGCCTCATTTTCCATTCCCAGTCAAACCTAAGCAGGCTGTCAGGCATCCCCAACCAAGACCACAAGGGACAGGAGGTCAAACGACAGACGGTGTGGCTGTCGCCCCCAGACCACAGGACTGTCACCCTGCCACCCACCGGGTGGCTGTCTGCACCTTCCTAGCGAGGCAGGACACACGTGCGTGAACCACAGGTCACCTTGCAGAGCTCCAGAGACCACTCCCTCCAGGTCACAGGCGCCCACCAGCCCGCCTGCCTCTCTCCTGACTCAACAGCCGGGGCCAGCTGTGCCGATTGTCTTACTTTCTGTAAACGGAATGGGCCGTAGGTGCTATTTGCACCTGGAGGCTCATCCATATTGGCGTGTGTCCTTGTCACAGATCATTCGCTTTCACCGCTCAGCACTATTCCGTGGCGCGAATGTTTCACGGGTATTTATCCATTCTGCTGTTGGTGGACTGCTGGCAATTTCTAGCTGGCGCTGCTACATACAACGCTGATCTGAACATTCTGCCGGTCTCTGGAGAATGTATGCACGCATTGCTGTTTGTAATACTGGTAGGTAATAGTTAGGCCTCCTCCTCCCTTGGTTTTTATGAAAGCTCAGGGTAGATTTTATTTGGATTAGTTTCCTTAGTGCCCTAGAAGCTGTGACCTGATTTTACCTTTCTTGGTTTCTTACATTATAAAAAAAAAAGAGCGAGAGAGAAAAGTTTGCATTGAAATAGCATTTTTACCAGGGTATTTCTGGAAGCTAAATTTTATATCTAAATATAAACGTTTGAAGCATGGGAGCCCATTTCTAATTGAATAAATGATAACAAACCATTTTCACAGCATCTTAATCATGCCACTGTTCTCAAATGTTTGATGAGGTCATCCAGAGATGCTGTCCCCCAGTGGTGAATTAGTTCAGAGGGTCGGTCCATGTGCTCCACTGGCTGCCCCTCAGTAGCCGGTATTAGAGGGTGGCTGGGGCCACACCAGGGGCTGCCGGAAGCCCCATCTGAGTGGGTCTGGATAATTGCCTAGCCACATGGCTGGCTTCCAGGGAGGGAAGGTCAGGGCCAGCCAGAGTAAACGTGACCACACTCCACCTCCCTCTTTCAGAAGCACCCTCTGCCATGCAATGAGGGTTTATGTGTCTGAGATTCTTCTTCTTCCTCCTCAGGGCAGAGCTGTGCTGCCCGTGCTTCCGAAGGGCAGAGACGCTGCTTTTGCTCGCCTGCCTAGTTCTCTGCTTGAGCGGTTCTGCCAGCTTATTGCTGGGCACAAGGAGACTCTCTGGGCAGTCCTTAATTTCTTCTGCATCCTCACCAGCACTGTCTTTAATGTCCATGATTTCTATCAACGATCTGTTCATGGCAATGTAAATATTCTCTATTGTTCCACTCACTTTCTTCTGCTTCCTCGCTGGCAATGACATCATCATCTATTTTTTCGACTAATAGTCTGCTCAAGGCAATTGAGACTTTTTGTCATCTCAAAGTTCTTCCAGTCTCTGCCTACTTCCAATTTCAAAGCCACTTTCACAGTTTTAGATGTTTATTACAGCAACATCTCACTTCCTGTTTCCAAAAATAAGTATTAGCCTTCTACTGCTACTATACTGAATTGCCGCAGTTCATTTCACTACACAGATCAAGGTGTTGGGGGCTGTATGTCTCTCTGGAGGCTCTAAGGAGGATGCCTTTCCTTGCTGTTTGAATTGCTGGCAGAACTCAACAATCGGGCCCTTGCTCAGGGCTCCCTACCTCTCAGAACCAGCAAGGGGAGCATCAGAGCCTTCTCATGCTGCCATCTTTCCCTGCCTACAGCGAGAAAAAATCCCCTAGGTTCTCTGCCTTTAAGGACTCATGTGATTGGTATTAAACTGTGGACCTCTTTGTCGGGGCATTATTCAGTCTACCTTGAGGTAAATATGCAAAACTTCACTGAGCTATCAAGTGGAGTGTGGCTGTTTAGTGTTTTATAATTTAAACTTCTATTAAAGGACATTTTAAAGAATAGATGGAATTGGGGTTCTGTTGGGTTTCTACTCTAGTGTACTTACAACATTTCTGGCACCAAAAACGTGGGTTCTTTTTCCAACACCAACAAATTATTTAACTCTCTAACGCCAACTAGGTGTCCAACAATTCCATCAATTCTGACACTACCTGGAGTTAGAGCAGACCTCACAGGTTAGGGCTCAGTCTCTCAAGACCACCCCCACTTCAGATACCAGTCACAAGTCCTGGTTCCCCTATACTTCTAATCAATCTGCTAAAAACTAGGGGCTCACACAGCTCCTCCTCAGGTTTGATAATTTGCTAGACTGACTCACAGAACTCAGGAAAACACCTTATATGTCATTACATAAGTTAATTATAGAGGATATAAGCCAAGAACAGCCAAATGGAAGGGATGCGTATGGCAAGGTCCTGACAGGAGGAGGGGTGCACAGAGCTTCCCTGGCCTCTGCAGGCGTGTCAGTGTGCAGACCAAGTGGAAGGTCTCCGAACCCCACTGTTTAAGGGTTTTATGAAGGTATCGCTACGTAGGCATAATTGATTAAATCACTCCAACCCCTTCCTGTGTGGAAGCTTTTGGGGCGGGGCTGGTTGGTGTTGCTGGCTGCCAGCCTCCCTCCTAGAGCTAGCTAGGGCCCCAGTCACCGTTCACCTCATTAGCATGCTAAAACACTGTTATCTCTCTCCAGATTACAAGGATTTTAGGAGCTATATGTCAGGAGCCTGGGACAAACACCAAGTATGTATATATCTTAATCATATCACAGAAGCTTTGATAACTGAACTGACTGACAACACCAAAAACAATCCAAGCCTGAATGCACCAGAATACAGACACACAGAACCAGCCGCAGAGTAAGTTTCAGAATGCTTTTCGGCCATGCATGGATCAACTAATTCTAAAGCCTGTGTTTTCTCAGCATTTTCTCTAAGTGAGTTAATAAATTCCTTTATTTCTGAATCCATCAGAGTTAAGTTTTCTACTTGCAGCCAAAGTCACCCTAAATGTAACCACTTATTAAGCAGGATGGCATTTCAGTTCCTGTGACTTAACCCCTGTCACAGGCTGTTTCTCTGCTGGTGTGAGGCAGCTCCAAACACCTTGCATACACCCATTCACTCTCATATGATTCGCACTTGATTATAACATTCTCTTAACATTCAAAAAGCGATGACGGCTTTGCATGCAAAGTGTTCAAAAATTGACCCATAAATCTCATATGTTTTGTCATAAAATCATAATGGATCTCTGCATTTACAGTACCTATTCTCAGTAGTGAGAAAATTACTTGTATAAAAATATTATTAAACAAGAACAGCCATTTCTGGCTGTGAAATACATATATACATATGTACGACTTTTAAATTACATGTCTGTTTTGGAGAAGGAAGTGTTCATGGTATTTTGTTTTGTGGCAGGTGTAGAGATTTCTCATATGTGGGATTTGGCCTCAGCCTGGATTTAAAAGGAGAAAAAGAATTCAAAGAAAATGAATACATTGTAAGGTTAATGTTAAGCTATTTATAGACAGAAATGCTCAACTACATCTTTCTTTTGATTTAATGAGGCATGAAGACTTACAAAAACTTAGACACTCATTCTTCAGCCTCTTGTACCTGCTCCCTCAGTGACCCTGGGGATGAACTTAAATCACCTCAGCTGAATGGACTTTGGTCAGTTCTGAGAATGAGGCAGCATTTAGGTGTCAGGTGCCATGTGTTCACAGGAGAGAAAAAGGAATCTCCTTTAAATAGATGCAGAGAATTCTGAGGACATATTTAAATACGGTGCATATGTTAGCACTGTTTAACATACCAGCATCCCCTGCGTGGGTTCTGATATTCATTCATATTTTTAAGCCATTAATAAGCAAAAATGTAAAATCCATTCCAGCACTGCCAAGAGGCGTAATCACTTTCGGCTCCGCTTTCAGGCGAGACCCCTGGAGTATCATATCCACAGCCCAGGGCCTGACACGATATCTTGACAGCTGCCCTTCAAGCAGAGTGAGTAGGTCTGCTAATGAGACACAGGCTTGCTGGCAAGAGATGGTTTTATTTAAAGTGCCAATCAGTCACACACATTATTCACTTTTCATTTCAGAGTGAAAGTGCTTCCTCCAAAACTTATACTTGAAAACAATGCAGAGGAACCTCAATTTGAGAAAAATGAATTCCATAGTACATGAAAGCTGTGAAAACAGACGGGCTGAGGATCTCCCCTTCTCAAAGTGGAGGAAGAAGGGACGGAAACACGCTGATGCTGTGTGGGTGGTTTCTATCGTCAGCACCTGTTGTGTGCCAGGCCGGGAGGGCACGGGGACATGGAAGAGAGCCCCTCTCCTGAGAAGGCATCAGTCAAGGTGGCCTGTGGGGTCCAGCCCACCACAGCATGCACGGTCCTCACAGACCCACAATGGAAGAGCTAGGTAGGTAACCAGGATGGTGGGGTCTCCCCGCAGAAGACTTCACAGTGGAAAACTAAGGAGAGAAACCAGAATCCCCTGCATTCAAGGTAATGGCAGCAGTGCGGAGGGCGGGGGAGGGCATGTGTGGGGGTCCGAGCCCCTCAGGCAGTCTGTCCTCGCTGCCGAGCTGCTGAGCAGGCCAGGTTCTCCCCAGTGATGCTGCTTCCCAGTGGACATCTCCAAGGTGTCCTGAGATGGGATAGCACTTGGCTCAGCGAGCACAGGTCTTCTGGGGCCCCTTCTGCACACACCTTATAAACAGGTATTTCTCCTCCCTCAGAGGGTTTAGTAAACTAAAAGCTCCTTCGTGGCTTTTGGAGATAATAACTTACAAAAATAGGATGTAAGGAAATAGTCACTTATTGCACTGGTTCTGCCCAACAGGAAGAACTCAATTTGATTGCCATTTATATTCTCAAATTGACCACCTACATCCTTCTTCATGTGTCCATTACAGAAAGATGGGGGCAAAGGAGAATTACAACTTTGTAACAAAAAACAAAAACAAGAAGGAAAAAGCACTCTCAGAGGCAGAACCCTTGTGACCCCCAAATCCATTAGCACTTATCTCTCATGAAAGACTGGTCACGAATGCCTGCATTCTTTTGAACTCATCCAATTTGGTTGAAATATCATCAAAATACGACAATTTTGTTTGGTTCATCTAGACTTTCAAAAGACATGATATATTAAAATTCACATGTTTGGATTTTTTAAAGTTCCTATCTTCTTTCAGATAGAATTTTTTTTCCTTTGAAAATGTTAGTAAGGTCCCATCCTTCCTTAAGGGAAACTAGCAGGCTCCCCACATTTCACCGCCCCGGGGTCTCCGGGCTTGTCTGCCTCTGCCCCGGCTCTGCCGCTCCCGTGTCCCCAGCCCGCCCGCACTGCTACCTCCTGAGCATCAGGCTGTCAGCCACCACTCCCCAGCATGCTCTTCCCTCAGCCAAACTGGCTCATGTCCTCACATCCTCAAGTTGCCCCGCCCTTCCTAACAAGGCTGTCCCCATCCGAATGACTCCAGGCCCTCCCAGCATTTCCCACAGAGTGACAGGGTTGGTGTGTGACTGTGTGTGCACCTGAAAACACAAGCAGGGGTCTTTGTGCTGCTCATTGATGTGTCCTGAGCATCTGAAGCTGCCTGACATGTAACAGATGTTCACTAAACATTTATTGATAATTGATTTTTTATTTATTAGTAATGAAAATCAGTCATAAAATTGAATGTCTCCATTTCAAATAATCACATTTTATGCCCATTTAACTTCACTTAAAGTATTAACTTATTAAAATATCATTTAAAACATTACATATTAAAGTGTATTATTAAAATTATATGAGAAGTCAAATGCAGTGGCTCACACCTGTAATCTCAGCACTGTGGGAGACCAAGGTGGGAGGATCATGAGGCCAGGGGTATGAGACCAGCCTGGCCAACGTGGTGAAACCCTATCTCTACTAAAAATACAAAAATTAGCTGGGCATGGTGGTACACATCTGTAATCCCAGCTGCTCGGGATGCTGATGCGGGAAAATTACCTGAGCCTGGCAGGCAGAAGTCACAGTGAAAATATATATATATATATATATATATATATATATAAAACATCAGAGAAGTGGAGCAAAGTGGCAGAATAGGACTCTCCAGTGATTGTCCTTCCTGGAGAAACATCAGTTTGAACAACTATCCATGCACAAAAATACTTTCACAAGATAAAAAGGAAAATAAAAAGAAAACTAGAAAAAAATACCTTCACTGCAACACAGTAATAAGAAAGAATGCATTGAAGAGGGTAGGAGGGACGGTTTTACATTACCCACATTATGCCTTTCCCAATTTCAATCAGCACAGCATGGAGTGAGATACTGTCTTCTTGGGGAGAATGAGAGGAAAGTGAGCACAGGACTTTGCCTTAGGCCCCAACACGGGGCCTGTCACAGTTAAAACTCAGCACTGCGCAGACCCCCATGGACCCAGACTCCAGGTTAGTACCTGCAAATTAAGCTTCCAGGCCTGCCCACGTGCCAGGCTTCAGGGCTGCAAGGCAGGCTCAACCTCCAGGCCACCCTAGCATTACACTGGTTATAGCAGGCCTGGGTTTTGGGCATGCCCCGGCACCAACAGACATAGCAGCCCAGTGGCATCAAAAGTCAGGTGCACCCCAACACCACATTGGCCCTAGCTGCCCAGGCTTCAGAACCATGCCAGACAACCAGCTCAAATCTCTAAACAGGCTGACTGTTGAAGGGCTTTCCCAGACAAAGGCAGTCTTTGTAGACTGAAATAAGCTCCTACTTTTTTAAATGCACAAACATCAACGCATGACCACAAGGATGAAGAGCAATCATGAAAACAAGACATCACAAAGGGACAAAATAAAGTGCCAATAACTGACCCTAAAGAAATGAAAACATATGAACTACCTAACAAATAATTTAAATGAACTATCAAGGAAGCTATGTGAACTTCAAGAAAATACAGAGAAAAAAAAATCAGTGAAATGAATAAATAGTAAGTGGCCAGAATGAGAAATTTAACAGACAGATTGAAATAATTTTAAAAATCAAGCAGGAATCCTGAAGGGGAAAAATACAATGAATGACACAAAAATGCAATAGAGAGCATCAGCACTGGAATTGACCAAATTCACTCTGAATTTGGGCATGATATAGAAAGATCTAGTCCTGACCAGTGCAATAATTTGAGAAATGGGATAATAGATTCAAAAAAAATTTTAAATGCCATTATTTATGATGACATACTTCTATGGAAAATACAAGTATTAATTCAGATATATTGTGGGAATTATTAATTAAATTTAGCAAAGTTTCTAGACAGAGGGCCAACACATACAAAAACATCAATTACCTCTGTTTATGTCAGCAATAATTAGAAAATAAACTTTTTAAAGGATACCATTTACAGTAGCCTCAAAGAACATCAAATTATTAGGAATAAATCTAGTGAAAAATATGCATGGCCTCTCCACGAAAATCCTACAAATCATTCTTCAGAGAACTTAAAGAAAGCCTAAATAAATGCCATGAGTATGATTCTTCTCAAATTTATGTGTAGATTCAATACAATTCCAATCAAAATTATAGCACTGTTTGTAGAAATTAATAAGAAACATTCAAAATTTATTATATTTATTTATGAAAATGAAAAAGGCAAACAGTATACAGTCTTGAGAATGAAAGACAAAGTTGGAAAGCTTACACATCAGCATATCTGGACACATCATAAAGATGCAGTTATTAAAACAGGGAGTGTTGGTTTGAGGATAGCAAAATATGTCGATGGAACGGAATCATCCATTCTAGACCGGAAAGAGGAGAGAGAGACAGTCTTTTAAATAAAAGGTCAACTGAATATCCATACCAAACAAAATGCTATCCTGACTCTACTCACGCCATACGTAAAAATAACAGTACTAGCTGGATTGTGGAGCTAAACATGAAAGGCAAACCATAGAATTTCTAGAATATCTAACAGGAAATTACCATGTTTTGCTAGTTAAGCAAATATTCTTACTTAGAACATCAAATCACTAATCATAAGGAGAAAGATTCATAAATTGGACTGCCCTAAAATTAGCAACTTATGTTCAAATACGCCATTGAAAGAGTAACAAGGCAGTCATCAATCCAGAGTAGTGAAAGAACTCCCACAAATTAGCCAAAGGACAGACAACATCATAGGAGAAGGGACAAAAGGTGTGGACAGACAGTTTATAAAAGAGGCTGTGCTCAGCATCATCAGTCATCAGAAAAATGCACATCGAAACTGTAGTGAAGTGCTATCACACACCTGCCAGAATGTCTAATAACAAAATGCTGGCCACACCACATACCACTGAGGACAGGGAGCACGTGGAATCTAATATTCTGCTGGTGGGAGCATAAAGTAACATCATCTCTTTAGAAAAGTATGTACTAATCTTGAACCTATGCTCACTCTAGGGCAGGGAAATTTCATTCCTAGATACGTGACAACCAGAAATACACCAAAATTAAAGCAAAAACTATGCACAAGAATCTTCCTAGCATAATCATTAATAAGAGCTAAAAACAAAAAACAGCCCAAATGCCAACCAACCACAGATGGTAAATAAACTGCAGCACATTCACACAATGGAATGCCTGCAGGATGAAAATGAGAAAAGTCTGCCACCTGCCAACACCACTGATGAGTGTCGCAAATATCGTGTGGGGCAAAACAAGACCAACACACAGCAAAATCACACGGTGTGCTTCCACTTATAAGAAGCTCAACGCCAGACACAACTAATCTATGGAGCTAAAAGTCAATATTTCCAGAAGGCATAGAGGGAATGGGGCTTCTAGGTGGTGGGATTTTTGTGAAAATTCACTAGGGGAATGTTTATAATTCCTCCATGTACATTATATATCTACACAAATGTTTATTTAAAAATATGAAGTCATCAGGGTTAAGCATCTAACTTAATATTGAGAGCCTAGAGGAAAAGTCCAGCAGCCCCTTGCCTGATGCCTCTGCTCCACAGGTGGGACACTGAGAGCGAACAGTGTGTCTGAGTTTGACTCAGCGGCAGAACCAGGGCAGAGCAAGGTTGCCAGGTCTTCTAGCTCATGGGGTCCCTTTGACCTTTTCCTGTCAACATGAACTATGTGAGTTTTCTTTAGCTCCGGATGCGTTCATCATGAAAAATGAGAAGTCGGAAATCCTAGAAATAGATAGAAAATGATTTCTTAAAGACACTTGCCAGCCTGCACCGTCCTTTCAGGAGAAGGCTAAAAGAGGCCTACCTCGTGAGTTGGTCAACTCCACTCCTAGGCAGGGTCCTGCGATGGGTGGTTGCCCTATTTTATGAGGGAGAGCAGTGCCTGAGTTTTATTTCCAGATTTAAGTTCTTCCCTGGAGAAGTGGTGATGATATGACTGCCTGCCGATCATTACACTTGCCGGTGATAATGTTAATGATTTCTAAGCACGTGAATTCTCGTCCCTCCACCCGACTCTAGCTCAGGCATAAATCCCGTGTCTTCCTCAGCTCCCTCCATGTGCCCATGAAGAGTTCTTTGACTTCAAACCTGCAGAAGCCATCTTCTCCCAAAGAGTTGGCAATTGTGTCAGAGACGACTGTCCACGGAGGACGTGTCTCAGGAGTGCAGAGGTACAGGTGAAATTTGCACTTCGGGTCGTCTCCGTCAGCTTGCTGCTGTTTAAGGTATATGTTTAACTACACGGTGGTTATTTTTCGTGACTGAGTAATAAGAAAATGAATTGGACGTCGTCTTCCACTTTGCTGTCTTGAGAAACTGTACTGTTGATGGCCTTGCTGTTCGCATCTGCCTCCATCAGTGTGACTTACAGCAGTGTGCTGTGCCCATATGTTACCTTCAGAAATGTTTAGAATAAAACGTCAGTAACGGTGGCATTTCTGACCTCTGTGTCCAGCCCTGTGCGTGGGTGTGATCCCTGTTTCCAGCAGGGCCAGCTTGAGTGTTCTTGGTTGCGGAGGGACAGGAAAGGATCAGAAGGTCCCCTGCATTTTTCACTGGAGGCCAGCCCCTGTGCCCATCTTCCCAGTGCGGACACATCCCAGCAGTCACAGGCCACAGCTGGACCATCACCCCTGGGAGGAAGGCGGGGGAAGGGCATCGAAGCCATCCTGGGCCCACCTGTGCAGCTGGTCTTTTCCCCACTAGGGGAGAAGAAGGAGAGGTGAAGGGTGACTCAACCTAATTCATCAATTTAGTCAACAAAAATACATGCAGTGCAAGTATGTATGGGCATTTTGCCATGTGCTGGAAACCCAGGACTGAGTTGTACATGGTCCTTGCTTTCTAAGGACCTCACGGGGAGTACAGCAGGTGAGCAAGTGCTTATTAAATATTAATCCTGTTGACTGGAAGCAGCAGATGAATTCAGATCCTGCCTGAAGAAGCAGTGACCTCTGCTCCCCATGTGCCAGCAGAGCCGGGCACAGGCAGAGGCTGGGTCATCTGAGCCCAGGGTGCACCCCACTCTGTCTCTGTCCCTGCACAGTCAGCAGATCTGAGAAGCTCCCATTCTTGTCCCGCGGGTCTGCAGCTCCTGAAATGAGTCCTATGTCTCCTCATCTGTCCCGCCTGAAGCCCAGAGAAGCAGACCTGCAGGGCGCCTTGGTGCTCCGTCGCTGAGTCTGATAACAGTAAGTAGCAGTGGAGGAAGCCAAAGGCCCAGTGGCATTTCCAGAGCTGTGGGTAACAGCAGGGCGTGGGCAGCGAGGCTTCCCAGCACAGCCCTGTGTACAGCGCAGCTCTTATCTCAGGCCTGTTTGCGGCTGAGGCCTCTAACCCTCACCAAGACAAGATGTCTCTGTCTTAGATCATGGAAAATATACTTAGGACTTCACCAGCTGGACCCTTCCAAATGAAGATGTCTGAGAAGCACATCCCTGACACACACAGAAGATTCCGATTGTCAGATTAAATACAGACTCAGGCAAGGAGAGACTGCATCCAAAAGGAACCCTGCCATTGGGGGAGGGACTGCTGCTTGGGGGGGCTTTGACCATCAGACCTGAAAGCGTCTCAAAGGCCAGAAAGAAAGGGATTCTCTTTTATAGGGAGGGGGGGCATAGCTGTAAAGAACCGGGTATGGTAAGAAGAGTGGGCTGGTGTCGTGACCTCACGGTCGAGCAGAAAACGTTCTCAGCGGGCGTTGAAAGGAGGGGTCTGCAGGTGGCAGGGCAGAGCCCCAAGTACAGTTGGCCAAGTCAAGTTAGCGAATCTTTGCCCAGATTGGTGAGTAAGGACAAAGTCTAGTTAACTGTTTATGAGAGTCTGTGCCTGGCCTTCACCCACATAAACAAGAGGCATTCCAGAGTTTTATCTAAGTCACATGGGGAAGGGTGGATCTTGGCAGTAAGCCATTTCCTGGGGAACAAACAGATAAGGGAGAGGACAGCAGGCCTCTCAACCCTGACATTTCCAGGAGCGCAGAGCTCAGGGAAAGTGTGACAATGCCTCTATGTGTGGAGATTCACTCAGGTGATTGGCAAAATATTACAAAAAATGTTAAAGATATATTAGGGGAAGTTACAGATTAGTCTCAAGCCTTTTGGAAGGCCAAAAGGTTGTACTGGGGCAGGCCAAAGGTGGCCGGCCAGTGCATTAGGTTAGGGGGAGAGAGATGATCAAAGGCCTTACCCATAGCCATTTGTCTCCACTCTGTTTACTCATGTTAATCTTGTGCTGGGTGGTCAAAGGGAATTAACCTGTTCACAGCATTTTCTCTGGGCCCTGGAACCTAAAGCTCTTATCAGTCATAAAGCCATTCTCTTAGCCGTGTGAATTATCCACAAGTGTATTAGCTTAGAACCTGTTAGGAATAAAAGTGTAGAGAGACAGAGGGTCTGGGTCGATTGGTTGCATTTCCCCCTCTGAAAGCAGCCAGTGGCCATCCCTAACCTGCATGAATCACTGTAGTGGTGTGAGAGTGCATTCATTCATCCACGGTTGAGTCAGGGTCTGCAGGACAGACTTCCGCGGCGATGGGACCCACGTCTCGACTAAGAATTGTTTCAAATCACTTTTATTCAAATGTGTCATACAAATGGTTTCAGACAGCCTACTGCTCATTATTGTCATGTGATTAACATTAATCGTCCTGCAAAACAATTCAGCACTACAACAGCAGAAACTTAACCAAGCTACTTCTCCAAGGACTGGACATTTAGATAAGGATTTAAACATCCTCCTCTTGACATTTTCTTTTGCTGAAAACGACGGTTTTTGGAAATACACGTTGCAGACTCATCTGAACGGTGGAAGCTATGCCTTTGCTTGGAGGCAGGTGATGTGTTCATTTCACTAACACATGCTCCATGTGCTCTAGGAAAAGATCAAAGAGCACTGTGCCAGGTCTGGGCAAGGCAGGAGGAGGGCACACACGCCCTGCCTTCTGGCCACCCCTTGATGGTAGGAAGGGCACTGGTAACACTAATGGGGCCTCCCTGGCTGCAGACTGCAAGTTAAACATTCTCCACTGCTCTAAAGCATGAGGTTGATGCTCTGCAAAGCAGCTACAGAGCCTTGAAGCAGACGACACTCTTGGGAAAGGTCGGTCTTCAACACTTTGTCAAAGGTCAGATCAGCCCAGACCAACTGTGTGTAGGTCAAGGGAGGGCCCCGTGGGAAGGGGACCAGAGCCAATCACCTCCCACCCCGAGTCCCATCTCAGGCAGAAGACTGAAGTGCGATGGCAGAGCTGAGGCCGGTAAGGTTCGCAGGCAATAAAGGAAGCAGCACCGGGCCACGTTCCCTTAAAGCTCTCTGCACGCTGTCTGCAGAAGCAAGCTGGGCAAACCACCAGGAGAGGATGAGCCGAAGAGCAAAACGGGGACAGCTGGAACCTAACCGGCTGTCATCTGGCTTTGTCACTAAAAGAATCCCTCGGGCCTCTAAAACTCTCTTTTTAGGTATAATAGAATCCGAAACGATGCATCAGTCTGCACAGTTTGTGGAAGGGCTCGCCATCCGTAAGGCCTCTGAGGAGTCTGGAAGCAGCACACGTGGCCGAGCCTCGGGGCGTGAAGGAAGCGGGAGAAAAGGATGAAATATGGAATGCTTAATGAAAGCCCCTGGAGGCCAACAGTCGTCTTCTGTTTCTTCTGTACACACCTCAGGAGGCCGTGTACTCGATCAGGCACTTAATCAGGAAGCTTGCTTTTAATTCATCTGTGGCGTAAAATGCTATCTGAATGGACATCCTGCCAGGCTCCGACGGCTGCCTCTGCGGTCCTGCTCCCTCTCTGCACAGCACATCTTGCCTCTTGGCACCCACATGCTTGGGAAGGGAGCACCCTGACACCCTGGCTCGCAGTGGCACTTTATCAAACGGCGTCTGCGGGGAACTTGGCTGCCCAGCACCCAGTGCAGCCGCCACTCACCAGCAAGAGGAAATCCGGATGGCATGTCCTGGTGAGCACAGCCACACGTCTGCAAGGGCTGCCTGGCCCATGGCTGCAGAGGGAGCCAGAGGACAGAGACATTCCACCACACTCCTGAGAAAGGGGTGAGGACAGGCTTCGCTCCTGTCGCTTTCAGGCACCCGGGAGGGACATCAACTACAGTGCAACGAAACAGCACAGGTGTCAAGGGTCCCGTGTCTGGCTTAGTGAACACCAGGCAGAGGCCGCCCAGGGGTCTTCTGGTGGAATTTTGCTTCTACTCTCCTCTGTCTGCCCAATAAACTTATTCCAGAGGAATAGCAACACATCAGGGACACGCTAACACACCTCTGTCCGTGTCATACACGACCTGCCCACGTTTCAGGTCTGGAAACATGGTGGGGCCCCGGGAGGCCATGAATCCGTGAATTCAGCAACAGGATGCCTGCTGCCCTTAGACCAGGAGCCCACCATCCAACGTCAAGTGGTTTCAATCAAATATCCTTCTCTTCAGGGACAGATTATGTCAGGATAGCTGGCAGCAAATGCATCCATCGGCTTGTGCAGCCAGGGAAGCTGGCGGCCCTTAGTTCTCGGCAGCCTCCTTCACGGGGACCCCTTCTCTGAGCCAGCCGGCTTCCCTCCTGCAGTCAGGTCCTAAGCACCTGCCTTTCACCTTCACACCTGGCCACCGTGTCTCTGCTTTTGATTGTTTACCAGCTGCTCCCTGGCCACAAATGCGTCCCTGTGACCCCCATCCCCCCAGGAAACCTCTCACCCCTTTCCTATACTGCAGGGTCCATAAGGCAGTGAGAGAAAGACTGAAGGTCAGCCCGGGCAGTGCCCGCAGCTGGCCCAGCCTCTCCTGCTGCAACACCTGCACCTGTAGCATCCTCAGCCCCAAGACGGGCAGGCAACAGGAGCAAAGACATAACGACAATGACTACTATCTGGGGTGTCAGCCCCTCCGCACCCTCAGCCTAGGTGTCTGAGGCCTGGTGGGGCCACGGAGGGAGGTGGTGGTCTTTTAAATGTCGATAAATTCATGAATTTAAAGCAAGCAAAAGCAGGATGGTGGGAACTTGACACTGACCGTGAGGGCAGGCAGGGATGCGGAAAGCAAGAGGCGGGGCTGGATGGGGAACAGTGGGCATGAGAGGGAGGGAAAGCCAGGGGTCTGGCCAGCAGGGGCGGCGACGGGCAAGAGGCGGAGAAAAAGGATTTGCTCTTCACAAGTTGTGCTATGGTTTCGCATCGTCCCTTCAGGTTTCTCTGTTAAAATGCCAGTAAAGATTTACATTCCACATTCAACTATTCTCAGCTGCTGGATGAATTTCATTTGAATGTTGCTGTTGAGACAGGATTACTCGGGCCCCATGTATATGCCGCCAACAAAGCTAAACGCAGACCCTCTGACCTCCTACTGTTGGACTTACAACTGATTAGATAAAATTAAAACTGTTCCTAGCCGTTGATTAGGTAATGTCAACAAAAAATAAAGTTCCGCCCCTCCCCACGCAGCTGACTGATGGACCCCTCTCTTGGTCAAGGGTATTCCAAGGACACCTGGAAAACTCGTTGAGGCGGCACAACTGACCACAAAGTCTAACAGAACAGACTCTTTGCAGCAGTAACAGGCCAAATTCCAACCTGACTATAGCACCACATGACAGACAGCAGGCCCTAGAAGAACCCAAAGTATTTTACCCCAAAATGTACCCCTTATGTTACAGGAAAGGAGTCCCGACCCAGAAGACAGCCCAGATGGGCTCTCTCTTCCTTCAAGCTGAACATGAGTCCCACCTACAATACCAGGTGAGCCCAGAAGAATTAACTGGGGAGATCAACCTGAATCCCCACTCATGGTAAGTGTTCCTCTTCCCCATCAAGCTTAATGAAGCCCTCCCCAGCCCAGAGACACCGAGGCCAGGAGGCACCTACGGGGAATATCCTGCTCCCAAACCACCTGGGCTTGGAAATGCTCATGGTCGGCTCCACAGTCTGGGGAGAACCTCAAAACAAATGAGCAAGTCAGAAGATCCCCTCCTCCTAGAGACACCAGGTGGCCTGACCTGGAGTATTTTCTCCACATCTTCAAGCAGATTCAGCAGGGAGCAGTGCAAGCATCAACACCAATGAGAAAGCAAGCAGACCAAAACCGCATGGTATCAGCTCCCAACGCGAGACAGTCACTGAAGCTGCAGCTCAAAGTACACCAGGACCTTTGTACCAAACCTAAAAAGCGTGACTGCTAGCTAAAATACAGCTTTCATATATAATCCATAATCTCCTTAGCCAGTTTTTCCAGTATATTATTATAGATCATCTGTCATGCAATGAACTAGAAAATCAGAACTTGGATAAAAACACACACACCATCACCTGATGCCAACACCGGGAGAAGTCAGTTGTCCAAATTATATGACAAGAATTCTAAAGCCTGTGTCACCAACATGATTCAATAGGCAATGAATAAGCAATAAATACACCAAATGAAAACTGAAAAATACAATAATGATAAAATAAAAATACATGCTGAATGGGTTTCACAGTAGCGTGGAGATGACAGAGTACAGAATTAATGAACTTGAGGTCAGATCAATAAAATTCACCCAATATGAACACACAGAGAAAATGCTGAAAAAAAAATGAACAGAGCCTTAAAGACTGTAATTCAACATTTATATCACTGGAGTTGTAGAAGGAGAGAAAGAGAATGGGGCTGAAGGAATATATGAATACTTATTAACTGAAAACTTCCCAATTTTGGTAAAAGAAATCTAAAGTTCACAAAGGTGAAAAAACCTCAAAAACAATAAATTCAAAGAAATTCATACTAAGCCACAACATAATCAAATCCCTGAAGTTAAATAAAAAGAAATTCCTGAAAGCAGCAAGAGAGAAATGACAACTTATCTACAGGGGAAAATCAATTTGAATGACAGTACATTCCTCATCAGCAACCACATGGGCACAAGGAGTAACAGAGCACTTTTCAAGGTCTGAAAAGAAAGAACTGTCGACTAAGAATCCTATATCTAGCAAGACTTCCTTCAAGAATGAAGGCGAAATGAAACTCTTCTAAAATGAAGAAAAATGGAAAGAAGTTGTTGCAAGTAGATCTCGTTTAGTAAATGACTGAGGTCCTTCTCATGTGTTCCAGCCACCAGAATAAGGCGAAAATATATATTAAAGGCATAAAGATTGGGGAGGGAGAAGTGAAGGTGGCCCTATGAATAGATGACATAATGATCTACATTAAAAAATACCAAGGAATTTTTTAAAATTCTATAACAAGTGAACTCAGCAAGGTCATAGTACACAGGATCTACACACACAAATCAATCACATTTCTACATGTTAACTATGTGCATGTGGAAACTGAAATTTAAAACACAGTACCTTTCATTTCAAAATACATTAAATACTGAATTATAAATCTAACAAAACTGTCCAGGTTATGTATGCTGAAAACTGTGAGATGTTGATGAAAGAAAACAAAAGACACCTAAATAAACGGAGAGACATATCATGTCCAAGGGATGGAAAATTCAACATAGGAAAATTGTCAGTTCTTCCCAAGTTCAATTGTAGGTTCAATGTGATTTCTATCACATCAGATCAAGTTTGTTGTAAAATGGGCAAAAGCAAGCTTATCCTAAAATTTATTTGCAAGCAATGGCATTAGCAAAGACAATCCTGACCACGAGTCAAGTGGGAAGACTCATTCTACCTCCCTCTAACCCACAAGCCCAACCCTCTTTTCTCCACTTGAAGCCGTCTAGGGACCGCACCTTAATGAGTTGGCTCACAAACTGATGTGTATTTATCTCGAGATTCATCGCTCAAAACCCATCAGTGTCTCCAGGGCTCTTACAAGATATCAATACATCCTGGATAGAGAAGTAGAAAGTCTCCTTCAGACGCAGCTCACAGGTCCAGATTGCCATGCTGGCTGCCCTGCCACTTGGGCCTTGTGAAACAGCACAGCATGGCTGCAGGCATCCCAAGGGCAGACACAGACGCCGTAGGGAGACGCTGGCAGGCCTTGCTGGGAGAGTGGAGTGCAAACCTCAGGATCTGAATGAAGTCTCTGCTTTCCTGTTCTGACTGGAATACTGGTCTTCTGTATAAAAGCAGCTCCAGGCTGCCACAGGGCCTTGGCACAGGTTGAAGATCGGATTGGGAGAAACAGAGTGACTACGGAAATTGAGCAGTGTATCACAAGCCAAGTGCTCTCTGATCCACCGGGCCATCAAGTCAGATGCGCATGGTGATGGAGTACGTTGCATTTACAAGACTGGCCCCAGCAGATCTGGAAGGCACATGTGTTGCCGGAGGAAGCAGCTCAGGTTCCCATGGACTCTGCCACTGCCGCGCTGAGTGGGGCTGTGTGTCACAGGTAAGGGACAGCCCCTCAGGTGAGCTCAGGGAGGTCTGGAAGGACAAGCAGATCCTTCATCTGGATTTTCACAGTGGATTCGGACTGTAAAAGTGTGTCCTCACAGTCCCTGTGACATTAGGACTTTATGCACATGACGTCTCAGGCTCTAGCAAGGACAACTGCCTGTGGCAGTCCAACATTTCTAGCAAAGGCACAGCTGGTTCCTTCAGGGCTGTCTTTTTGTATCATAATGACACGGGGTTTAATAGGCACCTGATAATTCTGAGACAGCGTCAGGAGGGAGTTTGGGCAAGCTTGCACGGCCTCTTGGGTAGAAAAGCTCATGGCACTTTTAGTGTCTTTTTTATCCAGAAGTGGACTTGTCATCTGTGGAGTAGCAAAATGGCACCTAAAGCTGAGTGTCTTCCATCTGCTCCTCCTGCCCTCTGGCTTCCAACTAGTTCAGTCCATGCCCAGAGGGAAGCCACAGGAAGAAAGGCATCAACTCAGGATGATTCCCATGCCCACCTCTGGCCCCCAACCCCCCGGCCACTGAGTATCTCATGCTGGAACAGCTCTAGCAGAAGACCCGGTTCCCATCCAATCCCTCTGGACACAGCTCCCCACATCTCCAGGTCCTGGTCACTGCCCCTCCCCGCCCCCTCAGAGGCCCACAGCTGCTTCCTTGCACTGGCTCTGAAGAATCACACCACCCCTGGCTGCAGCCACATGCACTTCCCCGACGTGAGCAGCCACCTGTTCCTGCCAGGTTTCTGGCTGCTGCGCTAGGGAATGGAATCAAAGAGCCAGGCGGTGCCAAGGGCCTCTCTGATGCTTGAGATCTTCATCTTAAAATAAAACCAGCCATCCCCGTGGGATGATTCACATCAGCAGCGTTCGCGAACAGTAAAGGTAGCATGGAGCCAGTTTGCTGGTTGAGCGTTAAATCTCAGAGCATAAACAAACAACTAAGTGAGGAGGGAGGTGGCGGCCGACGTCAGTCAAATGTTGCGGGCCACTGAACGAGCGGTTCCAGTAGGGGCAAGGTTTGTTTTAGAGGGTAGCCTGGGGCACATGACGGGAAGTGCTGGAGGGTCAGAGACAGACCAGAGAGGAAGGACCCCAGGCAGGTCCTGGGGTTGGTGTCACAGGTCCTGGAGGGGAGTGCAGGAAGGTGGTGGGGCATGAGTGGGAACCTCAGGGAAGCTGGGGTGCAATCCAGAGGGAGAAATGAGCCCGCAGAATGAGAAGCGAAGACTGAGGAGCAGAGAGAGGCACCAACAAGGAAGTCAGTGGGTGGGAGACGGGCCTGAGAGTTGCAGGGATGACACGTGGAAGGATGGAAGAGCAGACGTGAGCAGAGCCGGAAGCAGCTGGACACGTGGGAGACCAGCGCACCTCCAGGCATCCAGGCATGGGGCGGAAGAGGAAACGACACCTTCCAGTGACTGGCTCGGGACATGCAGGTCCACTGAGACCAAGCAAAGTGCGGGCAGCCCGGGAGCAGCGGGAGGAACCTTCCATGGACAGACCGTGGCAGGGGCTCCTCCAGGGCATCCGGTCAGCTGCACATGTCTGGAGGCTTCTGTGTGACGTTGTCCAATACCACATTTTAAAATAAAAATAGGTTTGCCCATCAGCTTTGCTGTCAAGGAATTGAAAGAGCATACTATCATGAACACTCCCAGCCCTTCAAGGAGGAACCAGGTTGTCATGCTACAATATAGACTCTCCACAGTCGACACGGACACCCATCCTCAGGGCGCCCGAGACAGAAACAGGACCAGAACGGTCTCCTGCATTGCAGTTCTCAGTGCCCTGAGCATCCTGGACCTTTTGAAGTCAGACGCTTGACACACAATCACTTCGGAGCAGTGTCCCCCAACATGTTCATTGCAAGGTGTCACGCACAGAACATCAGGAACTGAAGAAGAGCTTCCTCCTCTGGGGCATAACCACGGTACTGACAAGGCAGAGTGGAGGAGACCTCAGAGGAGGCACAGGGACCCGCCTTGATCTCTGTTCTCATTACCCTTGCCTCACAAGGAATGCTTCACCAAAGAACTGCATTTAATAAACACTGACTGGGCCACCGTGTCCTGCAGGGAGAGGGTGTCGACAGCACTCACGTCCGTGTCACTGATGGAAACAGCATGCACCACTTGCAAAACAGAGAATCATTACACTAGGCTGTTAAATACGTAAAATATCCTTTAAAACACACCTATCATCTTCTGCAAGTCAAATTTCTGGACTTCTAATTAATAACTTTAAAACGGCAGAGAAAACTATAAATGGATAAAATGCAATTTTACATAATGTAAACTACTCCAAGCCTTTTGTCAATGAACAGTTTATTTTAATATATAAAATGTTTTCCTTTTGAGCAGTAAACCTTTTCCCAGAAAGTCTATCTGCAGAGAGCATACAATTCGAATCCTGATTACTTTAACATGAAAAGTGATTACAAGAAAAACCAAACTGTGCTTATCCTCAGGAGAAACAACAATTAAACGGAACAAGCAATTTGGGTTGGATGCGCGTCTTTTCTTGTGTATCGTAAGAAGGGTTCTGAAGCATGTGTAGTTTTCTGGAGGGGAATCTAGAGCAAATTACCTCGTGTGTTCTACATTTTGTCCTTGGGGAGAAAGGACACACCGAGGCGGCAGGGGACTGCAGCACCCACCGGAATCAGTGTTAGCGTCACGGTCTGTTCCACTGTGTCTCTGCAGCATCTCCACTATGAGCAGAGTGGTGTCAGGGTAGTTTTATGACTGATGGGTTGTGCTGGATGAATTTCCCCTTGGTCTTCGAGCGACAGGTGGATATCTATTCATTCCATCCCAGCACCACATGAGCCACAAGGAGATAACACATCCCAATGGTGCAGGACACAACCATCATTGGGAAGCCCAATCTGAAATACAAAGAGAAATGAGTGACGGCATCGGAAATCCGGTGGACTCATCGCTCATGAGAACACGGCCTTAGCAGCTTTACATTTCCACAAAGCTCACTACCTTTTATTTCTATAAATCAGAAAGTTAGTTTTAGCCTGAATTATGTGAATGCATGCCTCTTTGAGACATCCTCCACTGTGTGCAATTTTATTTGAGACCTGCTTAAGATTTTCTCAAATGTTTAATGGGTATCTGGAGCCTCTGTTTTCTCATCTGTATATTAGACGGTTGGTCTTCCAATGCTGTGTGCTGGGCCACATCTAAATCCCTGGATGTTTCCTCTACTTATTTCATCTTCCAACTTTTCTTCTCTGGAGATTTCCCAGAGATGCCACCTTCCCACAGGCTCCTGGAGGCCCTCACTTAAGGCCAAGGAGAGCTTGAGAAGTCTTGTTGGAAAATAAGGCAAACTGTTGTCTAAGGAAGGGAAAGGGAAGAAGAGGTGTTTCTTCTGTAGTCGGTGAGGTGTGGGACGTGTGGACAAGGAGGGTCTGCACAGATACAGCAGCAGTCATGAGAAGAGGAGAGCGTCCCTCACTGTGTGCCTCCTCCAATGCACCTGCCCCTCCACAGGCTCTTAGCCCAGCTTACAAGTACTGACAGACGCCGTTTGGCATGGATAATGCGTCCGCTGCAGCCACGGTTCAGTGTGCTTCGTCGCTTAGGGAAGCCCCTGCAAGTGTTACACTTTTGGTTCTAAAAGGCTTAAAGTTTAGCAGTAAGAGCCTAGCATGTGTTAATCATAATAGTAACTCTGAAAATCTAGTGAATCATAGCCGTAATAGTAATAGGATCATGACATTATCTCTTCCCTGGCCATACATGTAGGAAGAGGCTACTCAGAAAGAGCCACAGCAAGGATCCCACAACAGAGTGAAAATTAAACACAAAAACTGCATCCGTGCGCAAGGCAGCTCCCAAAATTCTAGAGCGGACTTGGACATTTCAAGAAAGTGGAAGAATTCTCTTGGCTTCTCTTCTGAACACATTTTATTTTACAAAACAAACAAAAAGAAACGCGGAACATATTTTGGGAAAACTACTTAACTTTCTTGAACTTTATCAACTTTGTTTTTGAAAATAGCTGAACATGTTTGCAAAACATCAGCCCTGATCACCGAATTCTGAAAAAACACAAACCACGGAAGTGTCTGGTCAACTCCAAGCATTACAGACATCACTGCAAGGCTTCATGGAAACACAAGCCTTCGTTCCTTTGTGACAGATTGTGTAGAGTGAGTCAGTGTCAGGTAAGATGCTGAGAATCTCAATCTGGGCGCTGAGACACCTGGCCGTGTTTCAGAAGCAAATCTGCCTTGTCAAGGGGTGAATTCCACAAAAAGCAGACTTTGCTTGAGAAGCCCAGACTGGAGAAAGATCACAGTGGGTGGTTTTGCCGTGCTCCCAAGTGAGAGCCACTGATGTCTCCGGGATGGCACCAATGCAGAGAAGGAGCGTCACCTAGTGTCACCAAACAGTGTCATTTCACCCAGAACGGATGCAAGCACTCAGACCCATCGGGAGCCCTCCTCTCCCTCACAGCACCTTGTCACTGTGACACGATCCACACACAGGACCCTCTCAACTGCCCACCCTGACTTCTGTAACTGGCATCAGCACACCCAGTGGACAGGTGGAATTCTGAGAGGGCTCAGGCTTGCCTGGGTCTCTCGGCTAGTTTGCTTTAGTCTGAGGGCCGGCACCCACTAGCTCAGGCTGCCGGGACGAAGCTCCACAGGCCGGGCTTGCCATCAGAAATCTGTTCTCCCTCAGTTGTTTTTTTTTGAAATGGAGTCTCGCTCTGTCGCCCAGGCTGGAGTGCAGTAGCACGATCTCGGCTCAGTGTAGTCTCCACCTCCTGGGTTCAAGTGATTCTCCTGACTCAGCCTCCGAAGTAGTGGGACTACAGGCGTCCACCACGCCTCACTAATTTTTTGATATTTTTAGTAGAGATGGGGTTTCACCATGTTGGCCAGGACGGTCTCTGTCTCCTGACCTTGTCATCCGCCCACTTCGGCCTCCCAAAGTGCTGGGATTACAGGCGTGAGCCACCGCGCCCAGCCTGTTCTCTTTTCTAGAGGCCGGAAGTCTGAGATTAGGCCAGGGCAGGGCTGGTGCCCCTGAGGACTCTTTCCTTGGCCATCTTCTCCCTGTGTCTTCACAGTGTTTTCCTCCGTGAGTGTAGGGGTCCTGGTCTCCTCCTCTGATAAGGATGTGGCCAGGCTGTGACCTCACTGTAACTGGCCACCTCATGGAGTCCCTGTCTGCAAACACAGTCACACTCTGGGGCGCTGGGGGCAAGGATTCTCCAGGGACACGGTTCAGCCCATAACAGTGTCCAGCACAGAAGCTTTTCCGCAGAGGGAGCGGGGATACCTCCTCACCCTTCTTGGGGACTGCTCTGGCTCCAGCACTGAGTTTTGGCCCTGAGGTCATAATTTGCTCTTCAGCCTCTGTCATCTGTCACCCACGAAATCCCAGAATTTCTGCTGCTGTCAGTATGTCCAGGCTTTTTCCATTTTTTAAATAGTTTCTCCAGGCCTCGCTGCGGTTCCGCCCACGGTGCTGTGTGCACGGGCAGCTGGGTGCCCCTCTCAGTGGTGCTGGCTCGTCTGCCTCTGTGTCTGGGAACCCATTCTGCACCCTCTCTTCTTCCCTCCCTCCCTCCTGCCACCCCTACGCTCCTTCCTTCGCTCCATCCTGTCTTCCCACCTCATGCCTGGCCTCGCCTCAATACTTCATACTTACTGAGATTTTTCTGTAAAGCTGAGCTAACTCACAGTATTCATTATTTTCCCTGTTTAATCACCTTCAGAGGCAGCCCAGGGTGTGTTGAGTTCATTGACTACACAGCCCACGTCTCTTCCATTTGGCCGTTCAGCGTGATCTCCCATCTCCTCAACATGGCCAGCCCACACCGGCCTCTGTGGCCACCTCCCCATGGCAGGCCAGGGTGGAGGCCAGCTCAGGCACCTGTCCACTGAAGACTGTGGAGGCTCTCTCTCCTGTGCTTCTCTGAGGACGTGGCTCTGCCCTGCTCAAGGAGTGCTAGACCCCTCTACTGCTGAGGCTGGTGTCCTAGAACACAGCTCCAGGCTCACGACGGCACTTTGACCCATCGCCTCCTAGGACAACCTGGCGTCAGCAGCCTCGAGGCAGGGGTCTCCTCCGCACGCTCTTTAATCCAGCTGCACTCCTCAGAGCTCAGGAGCCATTCTGGACTTTTCTGCACTTAAAGTCTACATTGTCTGACTTTATGGTTTTACGATGAGAATACATTCACATGTTGCCTCTCTAGCTGGAAAAATGCTAAAGCTAAAAAACAAACAAAAAAAAAACACCCACCAAATGCCGAAGTTTCACAAGGGCAGCTTTCTCAAAGCCCCCTCACCAGGGCCTGCAGCAGCAGCAGAGAGCAGACCCACAGGCCAGTGTGGCAGCTGTGGGGGTGGGGCGGGTGGGGGTGACGCAGGAGAGCACCTCCCCCCATGCTAGCCCTGCCACTCTATCCAGAGGGAGTTCTGTCCACACACCCCGCTGGTGCCCAGCCTTTCACTCCACACGCTAGAGGTGCCTGGTGGGCTGAGTTCACAGGCAGGCATTAGCCCCACCCTGGCCAGCCGTGAGCAGGGTGGCTCTAGCACCCCTCTCGAAAAAGTGGGGTCCTTGTCACTACTGCTGGACTATGCTCTGGGCTCAGGTGAGACTATGGGAGAGCAGGAAGAGCCCTACTTAACATTCTTAAAATAGGTTATCCTTAATAAATGCGCTGGAAATACCCTAGAGCAACAGTGCAAGGGTGATTTCTAGGGAGGGAGAGAGTGGTGAGGGGCAGTGAGGTGCCCTGGTTGGCTCTCCGTGTCTACGTTGTCTGACTTTATCGTTTTACGGTGAGAATGCATTCACACATTGCCCCTCTAGCTGGAAAAATGCACTTAAAATTAGTGATGACATTCTAAAGCAGAAAACAAAAAACCACCTACCAAATGTTGAAGTTTCAAGTCACTTATAATGTCATCGTCCTAACAAAACCCGGTTAGACTTTTCTATGTGCACGTATTTTTTGTTCACATGCACATTTTTACTTCAATGAAACCACAGAGTACTCAGTATTCTCTTCCATCAGGGGCTTGTCAGAGCGGTGGGCAAGCTTGAAACTCCAGCCCAATGCTCTGGGGAGTCTGCAGGCCATGAAGGGGCCAGGGCTCTCCCTCGCCTGGCCTGGTGGCTCAGCGGTCAGGAGCACCTGAAGAGTGGAACGCTGCCCCCGTCTGCAGACAGCCTGCTCTCCAGTGGTCCCTGGAGCTCAGAAGGATTTGCTCCGTGAGTCTTGAGCAGGATCCTCCTGCTCTCCTTGGTCTCATCTGCACTGGGTGCGCAGCAGCCGTGGTTATGTGGGAGCTTGGTGGTGATGACCACTCTGACTGCCTTATTATTTGCTGCTCTGAATTTCCTATTCATGGAAGAAATTAGCCAGCCCTAACTGGAAAACCGACAGAGGTACTCGTGCATCTTTCTCGGAAAGGAAGTCTGGAATAATGAAGGCAAGATCTTTCTGACAAGCCTGTGAGGAACCATATTCTACAATATTTTCAGGCCTATTCAAGTGGCCTTTTAGTGTTGAATACCACATTTCAGGAGAAAAACTTTAAGCACAAATCATCCTGATTAAGTGAGCCTATTTTAGCAATTCAGATTTCATTTTTTTTTAAAGTCAGGCAGACCATGATCACAATGGCACTGGGGACATAATTCCATCAGTTAACTTTAGTTTTTAGTACCAAACGTTTTGCTGACTGTGAAACCACAAAAGTCTAGTGGGCATTTTAAAATCCAAAAGACTTTTCTTTCCATTTCTGCAACACTGTTCAGTAGAGTTCTCACTAGGCAGCACTCATTTTTCTGTTTCTAAAATGAGCATCTGTGCACCAGGAAAATGTGACCATAAAAGAGAAAGAAAAGGACCAGAGAGGACAGTCCCATGCAGAAAAGTCTGTGCTTGGTGAGGTCACTCTAAGAGGAGCTTTGGGGCTGATCTGATATTCAATCAGTCACCCTGGGCCCCTTTCCTAGCACACACTTTGAATAGCAACAGACACTGCACAAAAGACACACCCTTGCATATCTGTTTTTAAAGCTGTCACATCCTGCTTACATCATTTTAAAATTGTGTATCTTGTAGAGAAAAAAAAAGATGTGGTCATGTCAGAGGTCACGGTGTGGCAGGAGAGAAGAAAAGTTGCTGGGAACTTCCCAGGGCCTGCATCCAGGTACCGTCCCACACAGCAGCAAAGCAAACACGGAGCAAAAGGAAAACCAGAGCAAGTGAGGAAAGCTGCTGAGGGGATCTGCTGCTGCCTGGAAAAGGCAAGTGGCTGAGATGTGGGAAAAAGATGAGACTTTCTCCATTGACAGAAAGTTAAAAATGAGGCTCCCTGCAGGAGGTAAAAAGAAAGAAAACACACCAGAATTTCATTAGGCGCTATTCGACTCTGAGCATTGTGTTACGAGATATATATGCCTCTTTAGAAATTTTTACGGCAAACTGGATATGGTTAGACAGCACGATCCCTTCGTTATAGAAGAGAAGACTAAGGCTCAAATAATTGCTCTGGAGAGACGAGACGGAAGTTTACTGAACTGTTGGGCATTAAAATACTTCAATACTGAAAATGTCATAACTGATTTCTAGTTTCACATCTCTGTGGTCAGAAAAGACACTTGGTATGATTCCTATCCTCTTACATTTGATAAAACTGGTCTGGTGACCTAATAAGTGATCTATCTTGGAAAATGTTTCCTGTGCCTTTGTGAAGAATGTTGCTGCTGGGTGGCTGATCTGTGTGTGTCTGCTAGGTCCATTTGGTCTTCAGTGCTGTTCAAGTCTACTGTTTCTTCGCGGATTTTCTGCCTGGGTGTTCCAACTATTATTGAAAATGGAGTATTAAAGTTTCCTACTACTAAGTATTGCTGCCTGTGTCTCCCTCCAGTTCTGTCAATGCAAGTGCTCTAAAGCTGGGTGCATATATATTTATAATCGTTACATATTTTTGGTGGCTTGACCCTTTTATCATTATATAGCATCCTTCTGTGTCTCTTGTGACCTTTTTTACTTAAGGTCTATTTTGTCTGATATAACTACAGCCACCCTTTTCTAGTTTAGTTATCATTTGCATGGAATATCTTTTTCTATCCTTTTCTTTCAGCCTATGTGTGTCCTTAAATTTAAAGTGACTCTCTTATAGACAACATCTTGCTGGATCTTGCTTTTCTGAATACATTCAGCCACCTTGTGTCTTTTGACTGGAGAATTTAAACCATTTACATTTAAAGTAATTACTGATAGGGAAGGGTTTACTATTGCCACTTTGCTCATTGTGCTCTGTTTGTCTTACAGCTTTTTTGGCCCTCTTTTTCTCTCTTGCCATCTTGCCTGTGTTTCCTTGTGCTTTTGTTTATACTGATATGCTCTGGGTAAGTTCTAGAGACCTGCTGTATGGCATTATACCTACAGATGATAACACTGTATTGTACACTCAAAAATCTAAGAGGGTAGATCTCATATTAAATGTTCTTACCATAACAAAAATGTGTCCTTAGTGAAAGAAAGTGTTAAGGTAGAGTTAGAGAGAGCATGGCTGAAAGAAGAGTTTCTCAAACAGATTGTTAATGTGTCTCATCTTCAGATGCTCAATTCCATTACAGGAAATGTTTCCCCAAAACAACCAGGCCCTCCACATGCTGACAGAGGAGTGGGCGAACTCTGGGCTCTGCAAACCTCCCTGCCTGGCTACCTCCTGTTCTCTGCTGCTCCTGTCCGGACTGACCTGTCCCGGACAGGGGAGAAAGTGGTATATCTGGGAATACCACACTTCTCCACCTCCCTCCCCTGACCACAGTCAGCCCCCTGGACGTTTGCCTTTGGAATACAGGCCCTGGCTTCCAGCAAGGACACTCTCATGCCTATCACGATAGTGCATGCTCCCCAAGCAGGCTGTGGAATTTCCTGTGCTGCAGTCTAAGCACATGGAATTGGGAGGAAGAGACGCCCAGGGGCTCACACCTGCCTGCCCCAGCTCCCAAGGGTGGCTCTCAATGTTATTCAAATGAAATTCCAAGGTCACATAAATTTGAAAAACACTGACTAAAGAGCAACTCAGGTTTCTCAGGTAATTAATGACAGGGCTCCTTGGAGTCTAATATTCTGATGTGCGCTGTGGTTCTCCAAGGGTTGGCTATATTATGCAGTGTTTTCAGAATGAGTTTGACCTGGAAACCCTCTTGCTTGAAGCGCTTTAAACAACCAGTGTTCTGAGGCGATATCCTTTGAAGAGGAATGGGAGACACGAGGCTGAAGGACCAAGAGTCAGGAAAATACCAACCATCAAAAACGATTTTAGCCACTTAGATTTTTTTAATGGAAAATAAAAGCCGATGGTTCATGCATGTAAAAACCATGTTAAAGAGTAAAGCCATGTTAGAGAGTAAAGTCATATTAGAGAATAAAGCCATATTAGAGAGTAAAGCCATATTGGATCATACCACAAAATTATGAGGGGAAAAAAAAAAGACTTAAGCTCTGACCTAATTCAGAATTATTCTGACATTATATAAAAGTACCTTGTCCGTTTCATTCTAAGCTGAGTGTCTTTGTTCATAAACTTCACGCAAGAAATACCTGATTTTGTCCATCAAACGCATCATTTGATCAAGGCTCTGATCTCATGGGACATCTCCAGGATTAGAGTCTGTGCCTGATAAGGTGTTCCCATAGTTCACCCTGACGGGCTGTCGTCCTCCCTTGCATGGGCTCGGTCACCCCACTTGTACTCGCAGATCCAATCTCTATTCCCTGCAGCAATGTGGAAACACCATATCTCTTCTTGGGTGTTGGAAGGCAGCTACCAAGCCTCCCTTGTATTCTCTTTTCCAGGTCTGGCACACCCAGTTCCTACAGCTCTCAGATGGGAGGGTTGTTTAAATCATTGGTAGCTCCCATCCTGTGAGTAAGAGCTAGTTTCTCAATGTCCATCCCATCTCAGATATTCAAAGCAAACCATCCCAGCAGCACACAAGCAGGGTGGACACTGCTGGGGGTGCTTCACTATTGCTTAGTCACTAATTGGTTGAAATAAATTTTGTCCAGCACCTCAACATTGATTAATACTGACTTCCTGAGATCTTTAAATCTCAGCAGGTTAGACCAACATCCTTAAATCTTTTTACTTCTTTTGTGTACTTAATCATCAGTAATAACTGTTTCATCCCTTCTTATATATCTTTATATTAGAATCATTTATTAACATTGTTTTACTCTCTAACATGATATTTATGAGACAGTAAATACCATATTAGAGAAAAAAATAATTTTGAAAGCCTTAAAGATAACTCACATATTGACATTAAAATTATGATAAAGCTTTGGATTTTTAAAGTGGGAAAGAATCTTGAATGCAGCCTCATCTAAACCTTCATTTTACACATGAGGAAACTGAGGTCTGAGGAGTCACATGGTTTGCTGGAGTCAGCTCCTTTATTATATGCTTTTGAGCATCTGTGATGCTCCAGGCACCCTTCCTGTGCTAGAGACACACTGTCTATGCAGCTTACATTTCATTTTTACGAAGAACTGGAAAATGAACCCAAGCCTTTTCTTGCTCTCTCCCTCTCTTTGTGGCTTCCCTTTTTTTGCTCTTAAATATCATAATAGTCCTTTTAAATCTTCATATGTATGTAAAATCCAAGACTGATGAAAGACAATTTATATTTACAATAAGGCTACATTTGTAAAGTCATTAAAGCCACTAAGTATGTTTCTGGAGGAACCCATCCCCAGATGGAGCAACCTCAAACGAAATGCATTCCAAGAAAAAAGATAAATTTCATCTTCCAGATTCTATGCCTCTGTGACAAAACACTGTACAGCTGTCTAAAGAGCAACGAAGGTGGAGCACCTCCCAACAGAGCATCACTGAAGGCACGTTCTAATGCAAGTCGAGGGAAAATGATCACAAATTTCATTTTGTATTTTTTTTGGCAAAATTGAAAAAGCCACAGCAAAAATATCAATTCACATAGAAGGTGACATTTCTAAGAATAACATTCTTTGAACACTTTTTGCTTGTTTTACTGACAGTGAGCTCTTTTATCTAATTGACAAAGAATGACCCCTCAAAATTGATACTTTGGAACTGTGCTACATGTATCTTGAAGGGTCACGCCTTGGCACAGTGGGTCCTGCAGGGAAGCTGCCCCTCGTGGTGCTAATGTAACATCCTTCTCTCTTCCAGTTCATTCCTTTCCCTCCCTGATCCTTTGGAGGGGCCACTGGCTGTCCCATCTTTGAAGGCCTTTAATTTATTTGCTCATTTAATAAAATACATTGAAAGCCTACTATCCCCACAGGAGCTGTCCAGTAAATAAGACAATTCTTGTCTTCATTAGCTCATAAATTTGCAGAGCAGACAGACCCATAAACAACTACACTAACATAATGTCACATGTATGATTCCAACTAGTCCTTGTTTATTAAATCATTTATCCAACATCTATTACACTGGACTCTGAAATAAGGCTATGGGTTTATAGGAAAATGCACAAGGTATTCCAGGTAGCATGAGGCACAGGTAATCATGTGCCTAAGTGGACCAGTAAGACAGCACATCCCACTGTGATAATCTATGACTATTTCATTAAGAAAACATTATTGAAACCAGACCTTAAACAATAACCTGGTGGGGGGATTCCGGGTAAGTGAGCAGAGGACCCAAAGCCAAGACAGGCACGAAGAGGAATGAGCGCCTTTGCCTTGTCATCAACACAGGTCAGGGAGGCGCCTCCTCTCCATCCTCAGGCAGCCTGTGCACCCTTCCCTTGGACACATGGAGGTGTCACATGCTGTTTTGCTTGACAGGGGCTAACACATTCTGGACTGGAGGCTTGCACTGAAGTAGGTTGCACAGCTGTGGATTTATTGCTTGACCTTCTTCACTTTTCTGAAGAAAATGGACTTTAAAAATAATCTGCTCTCCCATAAAAAAAGAAGACATTCTCAGGAAAGAAATTCACTCATGCCATCCAACTTACTGAAAGGCTCTCTAGGGCAAAGTTTTTCAAAGGTTTCTTTAATCTGCTTACATAACCTGGGTATTAAGACATAAAGCAAGGTTCTCCCTGCACTCACAGGCACCTGCTGTCCACCGGAGGTGGAACCGTCCACTCTCCGAGGGCGAAGCTGGCAGAGTTTCTCCCTGGCACGTATACTGACATCACTCCTGCTCCACAACTTCACGCGTGCCTGTGTGTGCAAGTGTGTGTGTGCATGTGCTGCAGAGACATGTGCCTTTCCAGTGGTAATGAATACCACTGAGGAAGGTAAGCCATTGATTTAGTGGCCCCAGAGGGCATGCCAGTCCCCACTCTACATGTGGGCTTCAGGAACAAGGGAACAGCGTGTAAAACAGGGAAATGCTCCTTTCTGCTCTAGCAAGCCCACACTTGTGGGAGGAAGTGGAAGAACTCCGCTGCGTGCAGCAGGGCTGGGCAAACGTGTGAACGTCCAGAACAGTTGGAGGACTTAAGCTAGGGAAGTGACGCTCAGGGAGCCTGAGCTGGCCGTGGGGCAGACATCGAATCCTCCTTCCATTAGGCTGAAAGTAATGAACTGGGACCTGGGACCTGGGACCTGGGTGGGGAAGCAGAGGCAGCGAGGACCGCTGGGAGGCAGGATTCTCTTCCTTATAAAGAGAAACTGTCCCGCCGTGCAACTGCCTCCAGATGGAATGGGCTTTCGTGGGAGCTGGACCACATGGCAGAAATTCTAAAACCATGCATGGGGTGGAGGGAAGGTGGGGGAACAATCTTTGCATTTTAGTGCTGCACCGACATTCTGTGACTCAGAGGATTTCCAGCCTGGATATTTAGAAAAAGTACCAGAAGTGGCAGAAAAGGGGAGGGCAGGCTATGAAGGTGGGGGGCGGCACTGTGTACTTGGCACTAGGGCAGGAGGGAGCCAGGGTCTTAGGAACGCCGGCTGTGCATCAAGGAAGAAGCTGGAGCTGGGTTTGATGAGGAGCAGTGAGGAGGAGCTTCTCACGGGCATCTGCGTGGGATGATGGCCAAGCTTAGACTGGCCTGTGGCTGACACATCCCAGGACAACGGCTGTCCTGCTCCACCTCTTCTAGACATTCTTCCCGTGACTGCGCAGACGGGACGGTGGGGTGTGCCCTTATCCCCCCACCTTCATCTCCGTGTTGTCTTCCCTCTGTCTTTCGACAGGACCTCCAGGGGCGTCCGGCCAGTGTCCTCCACACCATTAGCTCACCGCAGCCCCCAAAGGCTCCCCAACCTTGCAACTCTTTCCCCTCAGTCCTCTCTGCTGCCTCAGAGAATGTCTGCTTGCCCCTGTGGGCTTGTTTCCCAGCTTCCTTCACTTTCTGGAGTTCTCTCCATTTTGGACAATACTGAATCTTACTGTTTGGGGATGTTTCACTTAGGGGAACACTGGTTTTCTTTCCTCACTCTTTCATTGCTTCCCATTTTAGAAGAACTATTCTAATTTCAAAAGTTATCAGCTTTTCACTTGATAAAATCCAGCATCCCTTTATGATAAAAACCCTCAACAAACCAGGCAGAGAAGAGATTTAAATTAATAAAAGCCATATATGACAAACCCACAGCCAACATCATACTGAATGGGGAAAAACTGGAAGCATTTCCTCTGAGAATACTCTCTCCTCAAGTAGGGAGCATAGCTCCCTACCCGTTAAGTGTTGCTTGCCCATGGTGATGTCCCTCCAACCAGCACAGTAAGGGGGCCGGGGGTACTGGGGAACGGGGGTACTACCTGCAGTGAGGAAACCTGACAATCACGACTTCCGCCCAGGATAAGTCATGCTGACAGCAGGTACTCTCCACAGGATGTGATCAAAGTGGCACTTTAACTCTGTGCTAATTCTCCCCCAAATCCACAGCCCCGGTCAAATCATGAGAAACATGTCAGATAAATCTCACTTTAGTGCCATCCTACAAGACACCTGACCTCAAAACTATCAAAGTCATCAAAAACAAGGAAAGACTGAGAAACTGTCACAGTCAGGAAGAGACTTGGGAAACATGATGAGGAAATGGGAAGGGGAGCCCGGACGGAGCCCCGGATCAGAAAAGGATATCGAGGAAGAACTAAGGAAGTCTCAAGAAAGTGTGCACCTTAGTTAATCAGAGAAGCAGTCAACACTTTATTTCTATTCAAAAACAGCCTCAAGTAAGGACTATGAACTGAAGAAGCAAATGGCCTAGATGTGTAAATAACACACAGAAGAGGAATTTCTCAGTATTCTACTATCCTTCCTGGCTACAGACTTTAAGTGGCAATTTGCCTTTGGGATTAGCCACATACTAAACATTTCAAGGTGCTATAATATTTGTTATCAAGATGGCGTGTGAGTATTCTGTACTAGGATGACAGGTCAGGCAGCACAAGAGAATACACACTGTTCTTCTTGGAGGGAGGTGCAGGTGACCTCCCTCTCCCAGGAAGAAAGCAATGTTTCAAAACAATGTCTCAAGTGAGACACTGTGACACTGATGCCTCCTGTCTTACATAGTCTATAAACTATTATTTTAAAAATGCTAAATTCCTTTCAGAGGCTGCGACTTCCAAAGCCTAAAATGACACGAGAAAGCACTGGTTTCCACGTGTTTGTTCTGCATTAGAGAGGTTACGCACTCCTAAGATGATTATTTACTTTACCCACAGTGAGCAAGACTAATTAATTCATTTTCTGGTAATTCTGCTGCTACTCCTGAAATGTTAATTCAGACAAGTACTTGCACAAGACAAAAGGGAAATTTAGTTACCAATCTTCAGTTGGAACAACACACACATAAAACACACACGTATATTATTACATGTATGCCCCCATGGGCACATACCTGAACATACACAGGTGTACACATGAAAACACATGGATGCATGCATACAGGCACAACTATGCATATGCAGGCACACTCACACGGGTATACATGTGTACACACCAAATCAAGATTCACACTTGCACACATTCACACACACACAATCATGGAGGCATGACCCACACGTGTGCATCCACACTAGCACACATACATGTGTGCACACTACACAGACACAGGTCACATGCATACACGTACTCACCCACACAGACACACATAATACGCATGCAGGCACACCCACACATGCACACGTATAAGCTCACATACACATAGGCACATCTGTCTCTGTGCACCGTGCACACCACACACAGACATTCACAGGCACACAGGCACACGCACACCCAACACTCATGCTCGCATGTGCTCACACACTTTTATATTTGCAGTGCTGTATCTCCTTGTCTGCGTCTTAACAAAATCTTTTTGCATATTTTGAAGTAATGCCATGGATAGGGCAACTTAACACTCTATTACAGCATGAAAGCAGCCACAGACGATACACCACTTAGTAAGCACAGCTGTGTCCCAATAAAACTTCAGTTACAAAAACGAGTGAACAGCCCATAGGCAGTGAATCCCTGAACAGAGAATAAACACAAAAGAGAAAAAGAGCACCTGTCACACCTGCCCGTCAATGGTTACTACAAGCTGAGCACATGTCATAAAACATAATACCACTAGGACGCAGAGTCCCGACGTGAGCCCTCTAATCCTCACATTCCCCAAGAGGAATCACTATCCTATTTACTAACAGCACAGATCAGTTTTCCTATATTTGTACTTTAGGTCATTGAAATCATATATGCACTTTTTCGTGTCTGGCTTCTTTCACTCAATATTACATTCTTGAGAGTTGTATATTGCATATCTAACTTTACCGCTGCTATGAACATCCTAGTACATTTTAAATGAAAATAGTTGCACTTCTGTGAGGGCTATAACCATGAGAGAGACTGAGAGTTCGCTGGGTATGCAAATGTTCATGATAAATTCTATCAAGCCACCTTCAAGTGGTGGAAATGGCATTTCCACTAGCAGTGTGTATATCCCATTGCTTCACGTCCTTACCAACATTTGCTTCTTTCCCTCTTTTTCAGTTTCGTCATTCGGATCCTGGTATAAAATGGCTCTGTGATTTCAATCTGAACTTCCCTATAACCAAGGAAGCTCTGCATCTTTTCATATTATTACTGTCTACTGGATTCCCTCTTCTAGTGAAATGAGAGTGAAATTGCTCATTTTTCTACTGGGTAGTCTGGAGATTTTCCTGATTGATTTGTAGGAGCTCTTTCCACAGTGTGGCTATGAATCCTTTACTGGAATACACACTGTAAAAACCTTCTTCCACTCGGTAAGTTGTCTTTCCAGGCTCTTAACAGATCAAAAGGTCTTAAATATAGTCTGATCTTGTTTTATCCTTTACTAACAGTGCTTTTGGCGTCCTGTTTATCAAATGTTGTCCTATTGTGAGTTCACTAATATCTTACTACATTTTGCTCTTCACATTTAGGTCTACAGTCCACATAGAAATGATCCGTGTGTGTGGAATGATGTAAGGATGAAGGTACATTGTCTTTCACATAGGTGCCAATTGGCATGGTGCCGTATATTCAAAGTGAAATTATTTCATACTGAATTGCAGTGTTACAAATCATTTATGACCTTTTGTCATAAATCAGAAAGCCCTACACGTTTGAGTCTGTTTCTGGGCTCTCCATTTCTTTTCCATCGGTTTTTCTGTCTTTGCACTAATACTACACTGTTTAATTATTAGAGTTTTATCAGAGTTCTTGACCTCTGCTCTTCTAAGTTCTCAACCATTGTTTTATTTATATGCTAATGAAGAAGAAAAAGGGAAAGAAGGAAAGAATGAAGGGAAAGATGAAGGGGGAAGGAAGGGAGGGAGGGAGGGTAGGTTATGGATTGGTATAAATAAGACATATACCAATTATAGTGATTAAGTTATTTGCTGTTATAATTGCAATTACTTAATTCTTTCCCTATAATAAATAAGATTCTCCCTAAATAACAAATCTGCTTAGATAAAGCTTGGTTTAAGGCCACGTTTACCTAATGTTAAAGCGGCCAGCTGACAGAGGAAAACCTAATCATAAAGCAAAAGAAAACAAAAACATTTTAACTGAGGTTTTCACATTTTCAATTAGTTATTTTAGAATCTTCCAGATACAGTCTAAATGACTGATAAACGGTACTGAGAAACACCTTATTCAATTAGCGAAATGAGCACTCTCTCCCTCCCCGAAAAATATCTCTAAATTCCACATTAACTCACAGAACTAATTCTCTGAAACTTTCAATGGATTAGTCATTTAGCTGCATCAATAAAAATAAAATGCAATGTTGATTTATTTTCTAATCAAAATGTTCATTTAAAGAGCATTTTGAAGTAACAAAATGATTTACACTAAGGAGCTTAAAGTGTATATGAATGGGAATTAGATAATGAAGCTCATCAGGAGCTTAAGACTACAAATAGCAATCTATACATACTTCTCAAACTTCACAAGCTCAGGGGAACCTAGCTGTTCTGCTATCAAAATGCATCATGAAATCTGAAAGTATCTGTTAACTTTTAAGTGCTATACAGCATTCAGCCTTTGGCCGGGCGCAGTGGCTCACGCCTGTAATCCCCCCTCTTTGGGAGGCTGAGGCGGGTGAATCACCTGAGGTCAGGAGTTGGAGAGCAGCCTGGCTAACATGGTGAAACTCCGTCTCTCCTAAAACATACAAAAATTAGCTGGGCGTGGTGGTGGGTGCCCGTAATCCCAGCTCCTCGGGAGGCTGACGCAGGAGAATCACTTGAACCTGAGAGACAGATTGCAGTGGGCCGATATTGTGCCATTGCACTCCACCCCGGAGAGTGTGAAACTCTGTCCCCCACCCGCCAAAAAAGAAAGAAGGAAAGGATGCAGCCTTCCACCTGACACAGAAAATAAGAGACAATGATCAAGGGCATCAAGTTTAAGGAAGTGAAAGGAGACCTGCTGGTATAAAGGGAGAAAATAATTAAAACAGTGGCACGTACTTATGCAAACTAAACCGGCAAAACCTACTTTTTTTTTAACAAACCAAGTTTCAATATAAAAAAAAAAAAAAATAGGTTGTCAAAACACCAGTTCTAAGGACCAGCCTCTCCAAGGCGGCATCTCTAGCCAGCTGCTAGCTCTGCTCCGCCTAAAACGCAAGGCGCTTTTCCTAAACCTGCCTCCCGCAGCTCAGGCGTGCACACAGTGAGGCCTGCGAAGGGCTCCCCGCCTTCCGTGGAAGAGGCCTGCGGGCTGCCAGCAGCGAATTCAGCCTGGAGCCGCTTGGCCAGTTCACTGCAAAGCCTGCCAGTCACAGCGGGTGTAATAAGTACAAACGTCTCCATCCGCCACGATCATGCTTCTTCTCTACACTCAGGAATCAATTAGGAATTTAGCAGTTTTAATTACGACCTGATATGTGACTTGAATAATCGGCAATCATTACATTATCATTACATGACAAAATTATCACATTAGACAAAATTAAAAACCGGCTCCCAGTGATGCTCCTAATTGGAAGTGACGGCTGGCCACCTCCAGCCACGCAGCCAGCTCGGATGAGGGCGGCCTGCTGTGCACCTGCCCTCCCGCCCCGGAGCCACCGGCCCAGCAGACGCCTGCGGTGTGCCGCCGTGCGCCCAAGCCCACCTGCGAGGAAGCACACACAGACACGGTTTCCATCCTGAAGGGCTCCCCCATGAAGAGAAGCAGTTTCCACTCAAGGGTCAGCAGAAAACTTGCCCTGCCTGAACACAGAAGGAAACTTCGGCACCCAGGACGTCCTTCGGGAAAGCCTGCCAAGCCCTGAGAGAGGCAGTGAAGCGGCCGGGCTGGGACTGGTGGGGACCGGGTTCCAGACCAGCCTGGGTGCCGCCTAGGAGAGGAGGCAGAGTGACCTCTACCAACCGTGAGCAGAGCCCAGCCCCAGGGAACCCGAGGGAGTTCACACAGGACAGCGCCAACCAGGCATTTCAGGGTGATGGTCCTGGCCTCCGTGGGGCCACCTGCGGAGCTCCCAACCCCACCTTTGACATCCGCGTGCTCCCATTTCCTCCCCTGAGGCTCCTCACAGCTCCTCCAGAAAGTGTCCCCCTCCCGCACTGATCGCCCCCATGCCAGTGCCCAGCCCCCTGCACCCAGGTCCCCACAGAAGGCAGCTGGCCAGGACCACAAGCACCAGGGAGGGAATGAGGAACCATTTCTGCTTTAGCTTCACGATGCACTACCTGAATTTGTGCAATCAATTCTCCTTCTAAATTAGATCATATCTAAGCAAATAAAATGAGTTTCAGCTTCTCGATTCCAGACTGTCGACTGCGTGTGAGAGCGGGTAAGACCAAGCCAGAACTGAGCAGGGAAATACACGGACTGTACAAAGGCATCAGCAGCAGCTCTTTTACACAGACCGGTAAGAACCTACGCTACGCAGTCCACCAAAACTGGCAAGCCACAGTCTGCCCTTTGCCCGGCACGGTGTTCTGGGAGGCAGTGGAAACTTTCAAGCTCCCTGTTCAGGAATGTGCAGAGTGCAGAGTTCTATCAGGCAGCTTCCTGAATGCTTTTTTTTTTTTAGACAAAGTCTCACTCTGTCACCCGGACTGGAGTGCAGTGTCACAATCTCGGCTCACTGCAACCTTCAACTCCCTGGTTCAAGCGATTCTCCAGCCTCAGCCTCCCCAGTAGCTGGGACTACAGGCATGCACAACCACGCCCAACTAAATTTTGTCTTTTTAGTAGAGATGGGGTTTCACCATGCCGGCCAGGATGGTCTTCATCCCCTGACCTCGTGATCCACCTGCCTCAGCCTCCCAAAGTGCTGTGATTACAGGCGTGAGCCACTGCACCCAGCCCTGAGTGCTTTTACCTAAATGAAAGTTGCTGCATTCCACGCCCATGACAACATGATGAGGCAGCAGTCCATTATAGTTTCATTTTACAAGGTACAGAGAAGTCAAGGAACTTCCCCACACACACAGCAGTAAACAGTAGGACCAGGGTTCAAGCTTCAAGTGCAGAGGCTGAGCCCCCAACCACTACACTCCCACAGCCCACTGTGCCACGTCTGGGATGCAGCGGGTATTCTGTGTAGACGAAACCCAGCCTGGACGCGGCCTCCCCCTCCTTTTCCCAACTCCCCGCACTGCTGACCCCTCCTGCTCACCTGTGGGGGCTGTCAGCACACCCACTCAAGCTTTCATGCATCCTCTGTGGCTGGGTCCAGACTCCTCAGGCCCAGCTCCACCTTCCCAGGAAAGGAGCTCAGGCTGCCCCAGCACTCTCTAGATATGACCCTGCAAATGTCGGTGGCAAGGCCATTGGACAGACAAGGCCATCCAGATGAAGCCCAGCAGACTATGGCATTGAGACTCCCCACTGCACACCAGCTATTAAACACCCAGTTATCCCTCCCCCATCCCCCAACCCCCTGCTATCCCTCCCCTAGCCCCCCATCCCCCAGGCCCTGGTGTGGGATGCTCCCCTCCCTGTGTCCACGTGATCTCATTGTTCAACACCCACTTATGAGTGAGAACATGCGATGTTTGGTTTTCTGATCTTGTGTCAGTTTGCTGAGAATGATGGTTTCCAGCTTCATCCACATTCCTGCAAAGGGCATAAACGCATCCTTTTTTATGGCTGTGTAGTATTCCATGTATATATGTGCCACATTTTCTTTATCCAGTCAATCATTGATGTAGATGACGGGGGATGGATGCAGCAAACCACCATGGCACGTGTATACCTCTGTAACGATCCTGCATGATCTGCACACGTACCCCAGAACTTAAAGTATAATAAATAAATAAATAAACAAACAAATATCCAGGTGTGGGGCTGGCTGCTTTACACCAAGAAGGTGTGTAGCCTTGTGTCATAAATACGTCCCTAAGTTATTTGAAAGCACAAAGCACTCATTTTGTGATTCTTCCCTTAACATCTTACAGAACTCAGCACCCTCCTCACTGGGAAGCTTCCTGCCCTCCGCGTAGTCTCCCTTGAGCAGAGCGGCCTGCCCGGCGTGGCTCAGCAATCCATATAGAGCCATAGATAGCATGAGACACTACAGAGCCTCTTGCAAAAGTTCGCTTTACGGTGAGATCTCATGATGTTTTTATTGTTCTATTAAATTCAGCTTCATTCTCCACGGCTATGAAACACACCATGAGACAGGAAGACGGGACACCTGACAATTATACAAACCAAGAAGTGGAAAGCTTTGAGTCACGCAACATGAGAGGGCCTGAAAGCCTGGGCCGGGAAATCAACGTCTGAATTAATGAGGGAGACACAAGCCAAATGGCGAGCACTGTGAAATGAACTCTCAAGGCTTAGGATGAAGCTGGGCTCTGGAAGGAAGAGCCTGGTGCTCAGGTAATTCTGGGTTCAACACGGGAAAAGCAAATTCAGGATGACACTCCCTTCCCCAAAGTGCTGACAGAGCTGGGGAGTGCAATTCACAGCCCAGCCAAATCCAACGTGCAATCATCATACTATTGGGCATTTCATTTATTCCTTGTAATTCTCAGGAGTTATTTAAGGAAATAAACACATTAGGTTGAGAAAAATATAAAAGAAAACATTAAGGTGCTGTGAGTTTGATTCGAATGTCCAGCTTACTACAAGGCAGAAACAAAATAATTTAAATTCTGGAAAGGGGGGATATTTTACTTTAAACTTAGTGGAAAACTCATGCAATACTGAAAGATCGTGAGAGCTGAATATAGACATATTTAAAATAAGCATAATCACACTGTTGTTGTTTTAATCAGGAAGAAAGTAAATTATCTTTAAAAATGTAAATTCAAATTTCTGAAAATTATTTGCCATCCATGTTTTTGCTTTTTACAAACTGACAGGTTTTTCATAATCTCTTTATATATAGAAACACACTTGTAATAAGGTGACTGGGTAAGATGATCTATAGCATAAGGCACCACTTTTGTGGTAAATTCCAGAACTATAAATAGATTTTTCTGGCCTCATCTTGTGACCTGATTTTTTCTGAGGCATTTCATCTTGCCCTTGTGAGTGGTGGAGTAGAAAATGCCCTGAGTACAGGTACCGTGAGGCCGGACACATACTTTCCAACCCTGCCTGGTGCCAGGGCGTGTCTGCCCTGGTTCCTTCCCAGCCCCCCGCCAGCTCCCACTCCATCCCTGCCTTCCTCCCAGCACTGAAGTCGCTCTCTCTCTTTGGAAGGGCTCGCTCTTGGCCAGCTGTCCCTGCTGCGGACTTTCAGTGCCAGTGTTCCCAGGGGGATTTCCAATGCGATCCAAACTCTCCAGAGGACATGGGCTCGGGGCTCAGTGCTGGTGTCCATAGCTATTCGGGGGCTCCCATCTGAGGGCGGGGGCTCCTCACTGGTCCCCACCCCAAAAGCAGACTGCCCTGGGAACAGGTGTGCATACCTGCGCACTCCTCACTTTTATGCCTGGAGTTTTACAGAGCCTTTTGGAAAAAGGCAGAGGAAAATTTACAGAGAAATTCAATTTTTGCCCCAAACTCTCAGCTGTTCTTTGTAAGTTCTTGAGGTGCTGCTGAGTGTAGCTAGAGGCTCCCACGGCCGAGACAAATGCAATAAAAATCTCCGCACTTTCAAGCTGACAGTCTCCCAAAATCCATGTTATGAGAAATATCCACCAACTACAATTGTAGAAAAGAAGGTGATTACTTATCTGGGACAAAGTCCTACTCCAGGTGTGGGAAGATGTGTCTTGGAGTAAACTGGTGGCAAGTGGTAGAGGCTGAGAGCTCCTAGAGGGTCAGACTGGGGCTGCACACTTCAGGAAGAAGACCTGGCTCTGCGGCATGACGTCAGAGCAAAGGCCAAATGCTGGGGCTCGCCCGCCCTCCCAAGGGTGCTAGAAGAGCCACGGAGACAGAGAAGTCAGAGAAGCGCCCTGCTGGCTGCTCGCTGAGCACTGTCCTGAAGACATCTTCCTGATGTGACTTCCAACAGGACACGGAGCTGGGAGCCGCCCACACTTAGGGAGGCAGAAGCCAAGGAGAAGCCAAGATTCGAATGTGAACAGGCAGCTTCCGCTGACTTGAAGGGAAGAAAGGATACAATAGGCCTACAACAAGGGCGGCGGTGGCTTCACAGTAGATGACAGACAGAGGACAGCTGACGGACAGATGCTAATGAGCAGATATAGCTAGGTGACAGCTCGATGATTGATTGATTGATTGATTGAGTGACCAGAACAAATGAAAGATACTTTTTGAAATGCAAGGATGCAGAGCATACACCTAAGGACCTGGCGAGAGTCAACCGCACCTCACCTAGAATTGGAAGCACAAGACACTGACTTTCCAGGCTCCCTTCGCACCTAAAGCAGAACACACAGTCTAGGCTTTGTCCATTCAACTCTTCACCTGCCTAGAACTTGTAGCACTAGATATGCACGGACTCTATCAAGGGGGCTGGCTTCACTATCCACAACAGCAACATGGGTTTCCAGGAGCAGGTGGGAGGTGTGAGCTGTGGCTGTGGCCAGCGTGGCCTTGTGCCTGCACTGAGACCCCTAGCTTCCCTACCCTCAATTAGCATCTTCCATCAGCATCCCCCAACTACAGAGAGGAGGCACCCAAAGGCTTTCCTGTAACATCCTCACCTAACTCTACATTTTGGCTGGTGCGGAAGATAGATACTGCTCAGGAAGAGCGGGTTCTGGAATCCAACGGCAGCTATTTTAATATATAAGACTGTCTTACTGAAAACAGTCGATGCCCTCTGGGGCCATCACACAGTACTGCTGGCAAACGCATTTTTCTCTCCTAGGCAAAGAATACTACAAAGCAAAGCTATTATAAAGATGTTAATTCTCTTGAGGTTATTTTAAGGCTTATTACAATTCCAATCAAAAGAACAATTCAGTTTTTAATTAATTCAAATGATATGATTCTGTAATTTCATATAAAAAATAAATAAGAATAGTCAGGAAAATACTGATAAGGCAAAGTAAGAAGAGATACTTGTCCTACCACAGAGTAACCTTATAAATTCCAAATAATTTAAACATCACGGTATGTCACTGATTCATAAAACACAACAGAAGGCCCACCAACATACTCAAAACCCCACAAGGACTTTTTCGTCATAAACGTGGTTTATGAAGTCAGTGAGGTGAAGTCAAACGGAGTAATGAAGAGCTTTGGAAGAACTGGACACCCGTCTTTACAGGTGAGCTGCATCCATGTCTCATTCCAAATCAAAAAGGATGAAATTCTAAATGTTCACCTTTCAAAAGCTAAAAATAAGTAAATATTTAAAATAACCAATAGAAAAAGAGCACAAATATTATTTAAAGAAGGATGAATTAGAATAAAAAACTGAAAGCGATACAGTAAAAAGTCAATAACAATTTAGAGTAAAAGGCCAAAAGTCTTTTCTGAAATCTCTAATACAAATATCAACTTCTGAGAGCTTTCACTATGGGGAAAAAAATGTGTGTGCATGTGTGTGTAACTGTGTGTATATCAACTGAGAGATGAGATTTCATCACAGATACAAGGACAAGTAAGATGCTTCAAGCTATTTCATAGCAAAATATAAATTACTAAAATTGATCCATGCAGAAAACAGGAAACCTGAAGATTTCAATAGCCAGTGAGGAGACTGAAGACTAGTTAACAATCTACAAGTTAAGAAGATGTCAGATTCAAATGGGTCTATAATTTCAACATTCCAAGTTACACACATAAAGTTCCCCGATTCATTTAATGGGGCTACACAACCTTCAGACTCAAATATAATACAAAAATAAAAACTGCAGCCAGTTTTACTCGTAAGTACAGATAAAAAAATGCGGTAAGATGGGTCTGAGGCCAGGCTGGCCCCTGAATAAAGCTCAGTAACGGAGCTCCAGCAAAGCAGCTGCATTTCTGAAATTTCCAAAGGCCTGATGGCCACAGCCCTGGACAGACACAGCCTTCCACCCGCCACAGACCTGCCGCACACGTGACTGGACTGTTTTCAGCTGTTTCCTCCTGGAAGGCGTCCCTGTGCCACACACTGGGCATCTTGCCATGGTGACTGGCCTATGAGCTGAGCTAGAGTCACACTGGGACTCACAGGGCCGGCTCTGCCAGCCAAGAGTGAGCACCCAGCTCGGACCAGACAGAGCCCTTCCCCAGGGAGCCCGTCTGGGTCTGTCTCCAGAGCTGCCCACGGCGGTTCCCTATCACAGGAAGGAAATCCCAGGTGGGGTGAGGCAGAGATGAGAGACGGGGAGACCCCGGCCTGGCTGCCCAGTTGCTGCCTCCGCCACCCAGCTGAACACTGCCCATCAGGCTGCGGCACTCTCTGGTCCCTGTCCCTTTCTGCCCACGCGAATCTGATTAAGGGGTCTGTCACCTGTAGCCAAGAGCCCCAACAGCGTGTCTGTACCCTCCTGTTTCTCCACAGAGCACCCAGGCTGCCGTCCACTGCCCACTCCAGAGGCCGTCTCCAGTCCCCCCTGCTTGGGCGCCTTCTCTCCCTGGGCATTTGCTCCACCCCCTCCATCAGAGCCTCCCTCCAGGCCTCCATGCTCACACACCCGTCTGCCAATCTCACCCGCCTGCCAATCCGACTTCTCTCCCTGGGCAATTGCCACGCCCCCCTCCATCAGAGCCTCCCACCAGGCCTCCATGATGGTAACTAGGCTCAGAGCCTCCCGCCAGGCCTCCATGATGCTAACACGCCCAGAGCCTCCTGCCAGGCCTCCATGCTCACATACTCACCTGCCAATCCAACACGCCTCATGCAGCCTCACTAACACGAACTGGAACATACTCGAGCCCAAACTCTGCTTTTCTCCTCTAAACTGCTCCTGCGCCTGATGTGCCTTTGAGTTTTCATCCCCTCATGGCTCACATCCCCACTGTCCACCTCCAAACCCTAGCCCACCAGCCCCCCTCCCCACCTGCCCTGCACACACTGCCCCCAAGCCTCAGCCTCTAACCTGGCCTTCCTGGGGCCACTCCAGCCTCCTCCAACCCAGCCACTCCCCTGCGGGTAAGAACGGTCTTTGTAAAATAAAAATCTCAGTGCAGGCCTTCCCGCTTAAAGCCTTCCCTGCGCTCCCACCACCTGGAGTGAAATCCAGCCTGTTTCCCATCTGTGATCTCCCTGTGCTGGGCGCCTTCCACTGACTTCCGTGCTGTCCTCTCCCCCCCCCCCCGCCATCAGGGATGCTGGCTGCTTCTGCTCCCTGGAGGAGACGCACAGCTCGCCTGCTCGGGGCTCTTTGCTGTCTGGAAGCCTTAGTGCCCTTAGCACGGTAGCGCTGGCCCACACTGGGGATGGCTGCAGAGTCTATGTTTAGCTGTGTTTGCTGCTCCTCCCCTGGTGAGTCTCCAAGTTCAGCACGCAATGTCTGCCAGCTTCACCACTGCGCCTCTGAGGCCTAGTTCTTGCTGGTCACAAAGCTGTGTTGACTTCACAGATGACCATAAAAGAACAAACATTTTAATACAATGAATATTCATGAAATATGGTCTGATTAAATATCAAATAAATTTTTTTTTTGACACCTAGGCTGCAGGGCAGTGGCACGATCTCAGGTCACTGCAGCCTCCGTTTCCCAGGTTCAAGCGATGCTCCTACCTCAGCCTCCCCCAGTAGCTGAGATTACAGACATGCACCAACATGCCCAGCTAATTTTTTTGTATTTTTAATAGAGACGGGATTTCACCATGTTGTCCAGGCTGGTCTTGAACTCCTGACCTCAAAGGATCCACCTGCCTCAGCCTCCCAAAGTGCTGGGATTACAGGTGTGAGTCATATGACTAGCCCAATAAATTCTTTAGTTACCCCTAAATACGAAACCTTGAAAAGAATGTCCATCTGTGTCAGCTCATTTAAATGCATTATAAAAAGGTTTCATCTCATTGTTTTTCAAAATGGCACATTCTACAGAGGAATTTTAGGCCAAGCTTCCTTTCCTCCAGAAATTTAACCAATAAATACAGTATCATGCTGGTGCAACGGTGGGGCTGACCACACCTGAGCCGTCCGTTAAGTGCCCAGCCACACTCAAGGTCTCTGCGTCCGCAGGTTATGATACGCGCCCCGCTTGCTGAGATGGCTTCAGAAGACGAAGGATGTCTCGGGACGCTCCTGACCCCACGGCAGCTCACTCCACTTTTCCAGGGCATTTCCCGTTTAGTCATTTCAAGTCTTTGAAGTCACTTTAAGGCTTTTTAAGTCATTTTACATTATTTTAATGTACTTATTTTTTTCTGGGTTCCCTAATAGTTGAAATTAAGAACTCTCTGCCATTAAATTAATAATATACCAAAAACAAGTTACATAAAAACAATCATTTAGGCCACAAGGGGTCCCAACGGATTTCTGTCCAGTTGCAGGAAATTTGATCCATGAAAGGACAGAGAAAAATTTCCGCTTAGACAACTCTACAGCATCATTTTTAAACTTTATAGTCTAGAGTATGAAGAAATACTGACAGCAAATGGCTTCTCTGCGGCTCTCACCCCAGCATCCATGGAGGTCTCTGCACGCAACTGTGCCACCCCCCATGACGCCCCACTGACCCACCATCAAGCAACGCAGGCACCTCGAGGCCCTTTACGAGTGATGGTAGAAGAAGAAAAATATTTGGTCTTTGTCCCCAGTCCTAGCACAGAGCTCCTCAAACCTTTGGCATTTCCTGAGTCATGAGAGTGACAGGAATTCCTTTTGTTCTAATGAGGCAGCTCTTGGGGGCCCCAGATGGCTCCAGGAGGGGACTGGTTGCCAGAAAGATCAAGGCATGATTAGAAAGTTAAAGCTTACAGCTCCAACATCCGTCCTCACAGCAATCCTCAGGGAGAGAACCTGGGCTGGAGGTCAAGCCAGCTACAAGTGGCCAATGATTTAATTGGTCTTGCCAATGCAATGAAACCTCAAACCCCCTAAACAGTGTCATTCTGGGGCCCTTCAGGTTGGTGAACAAATCCACGTGTCAGGAGGCTGGTGCTTCCCCAGTCCATGGGGACAGAAGTTCCAGCACATGGGACCCTGCCAGAGACCTCACATGTGCACTTCCTCATCTGGCTGTTCATTTGTACCCCTTACAATTGCCTTTAAAATAAATAGTAAGGGTAGATAATGTGCTTTCCTGAATTCTCTGGGTCATTCCAGCGAATTACTGAACCCGAGGTGAGGGGTTGCAGGAACTCTGACTTGCAGCCAAGTTGCATAGAAGTGTGAGTGCCTGATTCCTGTGTCTGAAGTGAGGGCAGCGATGAGGGACAGAGTCCGCAGCCTGTGGTCCGACAGTAGCTCCAGCTAATTGGCATTAGAACTGAACTGAATTGTGGGATCCCTACTTGGCGGTGGAGAATCGAGGGATTGGTTGTTGTAAGGAGTAGAAAGCTACTTGCTAGTGCTGGCGGAATGTTGCTAGGTCAGCCACTTGCACCCACCTTCCATAGTAACCAGGGGTTCCCGTTGAAGCCGGGGTGCACCCACAGTGAAAAAAGACGAGGCGCCGCACAGGCACATGGTCCCACCTGCTTGGTGAGTGAGCCACACGCTGAGCCAACAGGGCAATGCACCGCCCACATCTCAGACCCAGGACGTTCAGAAGCAAGGAGGCCTGGCTCTTGATCCAGCCTCCGCAGGACGGACACAGAAGACAAAGCTCGATCTGTGATCCCACACTTGCTGCTGAAGCAACTGCTGCTAGTGTGAGTCCTCGAGAAATACCAAAATGGAGACACGTTTCTTTGAGCCTTTTTACCACTTAGGGCTCCTGCAGTCACGAGTGGCAGAAAACCCGACCCAGAACGGCTAAAGCAAAACGACGTTGTGAGAGCAGATGAGCTCCAAGTCCCAGGCAGTAAAATGATGTGGCAGGCTGCATTTCCCATGTTTGCCAGCCCTAATACGTGCCATCCCAATGCTCATCCTTCAGCCCTGACAGTGACACTTCCCCGTCAAGAAGCACCTGCCCCTGCATCTGGGGCCTGCGAGACAGACAGATGTCTGAGCCCCCTGCCGCCATCCCAGCAGCCTAGGCAGGAGACACAAGTGAACGGCCTCCGGATGATTCTGGCCTCAGCCTCCGCCAGCTCTGCTGATTCCCAGTGAGCATGGCCAGCTGCCCTTTCAAATTCCACAGAGACGGCAGAGTTAGGAGTGAAACCGTTGCTGCTGCTTTAAGCCCTGCATTTTGGGATGACTTGTCAGGCAGCCACAGTGAGTGGGACGGATGACGTTACCAGGGCCCTCCCCTTGGCCTCAGGCGCAGGCCCTGTCTCAGGCTCCTAGTCATGGCACGCAAGGGCACTGGCCTCTCATCATCGCCCCGTTCTCCAGCACCTCAACCACAGTGTGCTCTTGGGCTCCGGGTCTTCCTCCCATTCTCCCCTCGTGGTCTATGTGCCTCTCCCAGTACTGAGGTCTTAGGGCACTGCTTCCTGAAAAGTACACAGTGGAGGTGGGGTGGTGACCCCGAATCAAAGAGGAGCCGTTGTTTCCATCAACACCAGTAGCAAGGTCAGTCGCTGCATGGTTACTAGAACCTCTTCTGCACCAGCTCTCCCGGCACCCTCCTCACAAGTATTTACGGCTCTCCTGGCTTTCTCAGAATGTCCCGGACTCTCTGGCCTTCAGGAGCCGCAGCTCCTGGCTCTCAGCTCCTGCCACAATCATTGTAACATTCTCAGGGCCGTTGATTAGAGCGTCCAATATATGAATCTACCCTCATGGCATTATTCTAAGGTTGAAGATGTTACTTCGAGGTGCAAACCAACAGGAGGGGTTCTTTGAGTTTGCATTAAGGGAAGGAAAGGGGAAGGGGTGAGTGAGTGGCTTTAAGTTTTCCTTTAGACATAGAGCGTCCAGCTGCTTTGAGAAGTCTAAGGCTTGCTTCTGCTCTAACCAAATGAGAGCTGCAAGAAAAGCAGCCTCACTGGCTCTTTCTTTTCTGTCTCTTCTTTCCTTCCTTCCTTCCTCCCTTCCTTAACAAATGTAACATGTGGATGAGACTAACTTTGAAATTTACATTTAGAAATATTGATCTCACATTCATGATTTTAACCCTCAGGGGGAAATAAAGTATTTGACTCTGGTTCAGCGAGTTTACAGCACTGTGATCAATACAGAGATTAACCTTTGAAAAGGCACCCAACATTACATTAGCATCTGTTTTGACCTTTGAGAAAATATGAATGTCTGCCTGGCTACCCTTGAAGTAGGAGACAGAATGAGGGCTTCATAAATCTACAAAGAATGTCATTATGTTTACTGCTAGTCAATGGTAATGATCCCTCTGAACCACACTGAACAAAGCCAGGTCATTTTCAAATATTGCTTCTAATATAGTGTTTTCTAGATGGTTTATTCTCTAGATATTTTTTCACTCTTTCATTTAACTTATAAACTCAGTGTTTTCAAAGCCTCATAATAATTAGCTATGTTCTAAGAAACCACAAAAGAAAACAAAATGAGGTGACAAAAGCCTTCCTGGAAGCTAAATTCCACAACCAAGTTCAACTTAATGTGTCTCTATGTTTAAAGAAACGGTAACAATCTACCTTATCAATTAATGAAACACTCTTTAATTGGCTGGTGTACCTTATGTGGGTGGCACTGAAATGGTACGGCCTGGTCCCCACGGGGGAATGTCCTGGAGACCGTGTTTCTGCCCAGTGAGGGAATCAGCATTAGCATAATCTCTAGTCAGAAAATCATTTTCTCTAAGGAGCAAAACAAAATCATCCTCAGGAAGTGCAGTAAAAAATACTCCTCAGACATGGCAGAAAGAACAAGTTGTGGGCTGTGGATCAGCAATGCCACCGTCTTGCTTGTGGTGGGCAGGGCAATGACAACCACACAATTCCATGTCACTTCTACGCACAGTAAACTCCACAGGTCAACAAGAAATGCAGATTCAGCCACAAGGATAGCCTGCCTTTCAACATAACTAGAAGATGGAGAGCACTAGAGACTCCACATTACTTGGCAGTAAAGGAGAAAACACCAACTCCCAGCCAAGCTGTCTCTCAGGCCCCAGCCCCACACCCTTGCAGGGAGCCAGAGAAATCCAGAAATTTTTCTTGAGAAAGAGAAGAAAGAAATAAAAATCCTAAAATTGAGGAAAATAACAGCCAGAAGTAGGAAGCCGAACCTAAGCATAAAACCACTAAAAAACGACCCTGGTGGACTTGCGTAGAGACTGCAGAGGAAAGACACTGACGTCCACTGAGCCCCAGTGACAGGCAGGCACCATCATTGGCAAGAGAAGGCAGCAAACAGGCAGGCTTGCCCATCGGAGTCTGGCAGGCGAAGGGGAAAAGCACCGAGGGGGAAATGCAGAATCCTGTAAGCAAAAGAAACCAAAAATGGATGGACATCCCCCACTACTTAAAAAAAAGCTATTACAGAGACTGCTCCCTACAGCACTGACCAAAGACTAGAAATCTTCTCAAACTAGGAACCCTGGAACTAACTCTGGCTGGCAGCCCTGTCCAGAAAGTACGTGGACGAAAGCAGACTGCCCCTGCACCAGGCTTTCCTAGTAATAAAACAGAGCATGAGAATCTAAATACTGAAGCCAGTAAAGCGTTCCCCAACAAGCCACCTGTAAACTAGGAAATACACAACTGCATACAACACTCGGTACTGAATTCCACACCCTCGGATAGGCACTGGGGGTGTGCAAAACCAAGCTGAATCTGAAACCCAAACGCTAAGAGCAGAAAGAGACAGAAACATGAAGAAATAAAACGAGAAGTCAAAGAAAAAAACAAATCCTGTCAGAAATGAAGATCAAATTATAAGGTGTTCAAGGAAGACCGTAATCAAATGGAAACATAGTAAGAGGCATTAAAGAAAAAAAGCAAACAAGAGACCAAAAACAAACTGAGTAATAAAACGAGCCAGAAAGAAAGTGCCTGAAATGGAGGAAGGCCAATGGGACCCACCATGAAGAGATCCATGAAACAATGAAATATAACAAATGGTCCAGGAACCCTTTCAGGACTCAGAGGAAGACATCACGCTTCATGTTAAATAGGCCCCGGGGACACCATGGGATACCTGGGAATATCTTAGTAAAACTATTAGACTGAAGATGAATTAGTAAAATCCTCCAAACCTGTGGCAAAATCAAGTAACTTCAAACGTAAGAGAACTGGGCTGCCATCAGACGCCCCACACACATACAGCTGAGGCCTCCATGGAGTAACACCTTCATGAAACCCAAAGAAGGTATGTGTGAGCCAAGGGTGTGCTAGTCAGGAAGCAGAGTATCTTGTCCAATGTGAAGGATTTCGAAGGCAGCCTTAAACCTACAAAAACTCAGGGGTGCTGTACTCAGAAGCTGTTCTTGGGCTCTTAAAGATTAACTTCACCTGTCAAAAGGCAGGATCACTTCAGCAAAAGGGCCAATGGTGAGCATCTAACAGACTTCATCGGAGATCTGAGAGAAATGAGCACAGAACAATGGTGGAAGAACAATGAATGAGGCTATACGTTTTGAAAGTAGAATTACTTCAATTAGTAAGTGGGCAGAGAAAGAAGGGAGGAGAAAAGTACTGTGGAATAAACTTATCAGTGGTCATCTAGGCAAGAGGCAGAAGTTAAGGGATATCATCAAAGATACACAAACTAGGTATAAAAGACCACGTAAGAAAACAGAAGACTAACGGCACAGGAAAAAGCCTAAGAACAAAGGTAATCGCTAGAACAATACAAACCTTTCAAACTGCAAGGAGAAATATTAGAAAATAAAAGAGCAAAATATATATACGTAGAGAGAAACAGCGCAACTAAAATATACATAAAAACCTATAATATGGAAAATGTGTGAATCATATCAATAAATGTGAGTGGGCTAAACTCATTTATTCAAAGAAAACAATACTTTTATTTTGGTTCACAAAGCAAATTCCAACAATATACAGTCCATGTGAGACACTCCTAAAACAAAGTGATTTAGAAAGGCTAAAAGCTAAGCAAATGATTTGTGATTTCAATGCTGGATAAAGCACAATCAAGCCACAGAGCATTATGCATGACAGAGGGGATGTTTAATCGTGCTAAAAGCTTCAACTCACAGTGGAGACGGAACAGTAGTAAACATGTATCCACCAAATAACACAGTAACCATCTTTCAAAGATCAACAGTAAGAGATTCAAGGACAAGTAAAGAGATGTACTTGTAACAGGAAATACTTAACATGCCACTTTAAATACACACCAGATTTAGTGGACAAAAACTAAGTAAAGATATAAATGACCTAGTATCATACAGGGTAGATTTTAGAAATATGTTTCTACAGTAACAATAGAGAATGCACACATAAAATATGATCAAATTTGGTCACAAAGAAACCAGAAGTAAGTTCCATCAAAATGAAAATTAATAAATAAAAAGATTCTTCAACCTGGAAATTGAAAAAAACTGTTGTTAAACATCCAACTCAGATGAAAGGCAAGCCACACTGAAAATACAGAAACCCTAGAAGTAACGGTAATGGAAGCAGTGTTCAGAGGAAAAAGCATCGCCCTAAACACTTATGACAAATAAAACAGACACATAAAAGTAAATGAAATAAATTTGAAATTTGAAAAAAGAAAGAAGGCAAAGTAAGCCAAGAGAAAGCACTAGGAAAGGAATGATAAACACAAATACAGCAACTAACAAGGCAGAAAATAGAAAACTAGACCTAAGAAATACAACAGTCTTATTTTTTGAAAAATAAAATAGAACTAGATGGATCACAAGCCACTAATCAAAAATAAATCCACAGATAAGAAATGACAAGCGGGAAATAACCACCAAAACACACAAAATTTAAAAATAATTACAAGAAAATATTTGCAGACCTCTCGATACCAGCATCTTAGGGTAATTGTAAATTATGTGTCTATTCCAACTTCTGATCCTACTAAAAGTGTAATCCAGTATATTGTCTCTCGTAGCTCCAGTCATCAAGACAAGTACGGCACTGGTGAGGAACAGCCATCCAGATCAATATGCCAGAACAGAGAACCCAGGAACAGACCCAGAAGGTACACACAGCTGATGAGTGGCAATTACAAAAGTAACTCAGTGGAGGAAGCACAGCCTTGGCACCAAATGCTGCCAGAGTCCCATGGTATTCACAGGCGCGCGCGCGCGAGAGTGAGAGAGAGAGAGAGAGAGAGAGAGAGAAACTTGATCTAAACCGCACACCTTATATGAAACTTAAAATGCAACATGAACTCAAATATAACATGTAAATCAATAAAATTTGGGGGAGGGAAGAGCACAGGAGATAATCTTTGAAAAATATCTAGGGCTAGGCAAAGACACCAAAAACACAACACATTTTTTAAAAAATGACACATTGGCCCTCATTAAGATTCAAAACTTTTGCTTTGTAAAAGAACCTGTTAAGTGGATGAACAGACAAACTGCAGAGTGGGAGAAAGTGTCCTGCTCTATTCATAAGAGTCCCAGGCTACAAACAAGCAGGTGCTCTTCGACGGGTAGATGACTAAATGAACTGTGGCCACCCGTACCACGGAATGCAATGAAAAGGAATAAAATACGGGCCTGAGAAATAACTTGGATGAATTGCCAGGCGGTGATGCTGACTGAAAACAGCCCACACAAAAAGGTCACACGTACAATTACATTTATGTGACATTCTTGTCATGATAAAGTGTTGGCGATGGAGAACAGATTGGGGCAGGGGTAGAGGTGGTAGGAGGCAGAGCTGGCTGGGAAGGGCCAGCCCCCGGGCACCTCATGAGAGTGGAGCTCTTCTGTGCTTGGACTCAATCAGTGGCATCATCCTGGCTGTGATCTTTCACTGTAGTTTGTCAAGATTTTACCAACAAGGAGGGTTTTTGCACGAAAGGCTCACAGAATGTCTCTGAATTATTTCTTACAACTACACATGAATCTATAATTATCTTGAAAGATAAAGGTTTAAAAAATTAATGAAAGCAAAAAGTATAGACAAAATGGAGCTAAAGTTTATCTGTTTCAACTATAGAATATCTAAAATGCCCTTGCAAAAATTAAATACAAAAATAAGCTAAAACATAGTCACAACATATACATCAGAACTGATTTCTGTAGATGCAAGAGAGCTTCTGAAAAATAGGAAAATTCATCTCTCAAGAGAAAGACAGAGGCAAAGGATATGAATGGAAAGTTTACAAAACAAATGCAAATATTCAATGCTTATACAGAAAAATTATCATCATCTCAGTAGAATTAATTAAAACAAAACATGAGTCTATTGTTAGCCAGCCAGATGAACCTTGAGTGTTCAAATGGCAGTGATGAGTTTCAGCAGAAAAATTCAATAAAATGCATGGAAAGCAACATTTCTGGACGCCAGCTTGTCAATATTTATCTGGATTCTTAAAACATCATTCATTTAGCCAGTTGTTCTATGTCAAAAAATTTACCTTCAATTATCAGAAATGAAACAAGGTTTTATCTGTAAAGATATTTATCACACCATAACAAGAAATAGCAAGGAACCTGAATGCCTCAGCGTAAAATAAACCGGGATATATCTGCTTGTTGTAGGCGCGGCTATTCTATTTTGGAAGGACAATTAGTGTCCTGCTAAGATGCTCACAATAGAGTATAAAGAATAACAGGTAGGACACAGTGTGATTTAAAAGCTTTGCAAAAAAGAAATATGTAATCTATGGTAGGCAGGAGAAATGTAAGAAAACACACCACATTACGATTAGTGGCTATTTCTAGGTAGCAAAATTATAGGCTGCTTTTATATTTTATTCTTTTACATATTTTCCATTAAATACTTACCTACATCATGAGAGAAACAGTAATTTTTTTAAATATTCTGCAGTGTATATCACAGGAAGCCACCTTTTATGAAAGGAAATCTTTGAGTTAGATAAATCAAATTAGTACATTTGCAATTGCAAATTAGGCAATTCATGCAAATAAAGGCCTTACCACAATCAGTTAACCATTTCCTGGGAAAAAAAAACTGCTCTGATTTCTGCACAGTAAGGACCTGGCAAGAAGAATGGTCAGAACTGGAAGAATTGGAACCAGGCAAAAGCAAGGAAAGGACTCTCTGACCACTCACCCCCTGACACACGCTTCCTCCAAGCAGATGCATGGGATTCACAAGGCTGGGGCTGCTCAGGTCTCGGGAAGACTGCCGGCAGTCTTGCCCAAGCTTTCTGAGGCCACTGAGTTCCTGACGGCCATGCTAGCTGCTCACCAAGTAACTGCACGCACACGCATGCGTGTTTCACACACTGCACACCAAATGCAAGACCTACGTGAAAAGTTCAGTGCACACATGCTTCACCCACCGGCGCTGCGCCTCAGGCACTTTACGTGTCCCAGGTGGAGCGGACAGTCAGGCAGACGCCGTGGTTATATTCTGAAGTGATGCTCGGGAAAGATCAGACTGGCGTTGCCCTAAAAACCTTATTTTTAAAACAATACTAACACCAGGCTTCCCATGCCTACCAGTGAGACCAACTGGTGTTGCAAAAGGTCATGAGGTTTTCCTGCTCCTGAAAGCCAGCCTAGGGGTTGTCAGGTCGTCGACGGGCCAGTATGGTACGCTTGGCCAACCGAAGAAGGGATGGAGGACATGAGAATGACGGCCTTCCTGCCTTGCGGAAGTTGGAGCCCAGCTCGAAGGAGGAGGCAGGGCTGGCACAGAGGGGGAACTGAGTCTCCTGCTGCCAGCCACTCAGCACGCTTGTCTCTGACCCCCTCTCTCGGCTATGCTCTGGGTCTGACCCTCATCAACCGTGGGGCAAAGATGACAAGATGTCAGTGTGTGGCAGGCCACCCTGCAAAGGCCACTGCTATATTTGCTGTAATAAATGTTGTTCTTGTTAAGATAACTCTTGTTTAGCTGACAGGAGGATTCCTTTTAAGCTCAGCAGAGGCAGATGAGAGTCCAAACAGAAAGAAGTTAGTCAGGCATTAAGTTCTGAACCCTGTCCCTTAGTGGCAGGGTCAGCAATATGCCCAGAGTCCCACCGGGGGACGCACGTTCAGTGTCCCCTCCGGCTCACACCCACATCACCCAGGAGTGTCACTCAAATGTATGCCTCAGCAACATTACCAAGTAAGACTAGGTTCTTACAAACTATAGAAATGGCCAATATAAAAAGTCTAGCAAAAGCCAGCATGCTAGTGTTGAGAGAGCATGCTGTGTGTCCTCACCTGGGCATGACGGCCAGGGCTCTGTTCCCAAGCCAGCCCCAGGCAGCAATACCTAGCACAGAGATTGCTGCCTCCACTGGCTACAGGGTTCTCCGCCACTCAGCCAAAGCTGGGGCCCCAAATCTTTACCCGAGGCTGGTTCTGAGAACCATCATCACCCATACACCCAGTACGAGTGTACCAAGAACTCCACAGAAACCTTGCTCAACACCAAATGAAAGAAGTTCAGTTTAACAGCGCCATGTGACATGGGCTTCCGGCTTCTGGTCTGCCCACTCGCCTGTTTGCAATGTGCAGTGTGCCCCTCACACACAGGTGTGCCAGCAGTCAGGGCCCCGGTGTGGCCTCAGCTCCTCCTAGAGCAGGCTCTCATCCATAGGCACTGACTGCACTCCCCCACCGAAGGCCTCGTCTCTGCGCAGTCCTCTTTAGAGGTGCCCACACAAGAGAGGGATGCTACTGCCAGGCCTCCCCCAGCCGACCACCTGGCTTCAGTCTGCAGCGTCACGAGGCCTTTGCTAGCAGGGACTCTGCAGTCCAGCAGGGGAAGGTCAGACCTGGTATGTGCCGTCCTCGTAGATAGGCAGGGCACAAGGGGACAGAGGACGGCCACATGGGATGCCTGGCAGGCCCACAGTCACTTCCCGACCCCCTGCCTCAACCCGAGTCACCCAGAATGTGTGAACCATCCTCTGTGTTATGGAGCTAATTGCAGCAATACTCTTTTTTCTTTTTTTTCTTTGAGACGGAGTCTCACTCTGTTGCTCAGGCTGGAGTGCAGTGGCGTGATCATCTCAGCTCACTGCAACCTCCACCTCCTGGGTTCAAGTGATTCTCCTGCCTCAGTTTCCTGAGTAGCTGGGACTACAGGTGTATGCCACCATGCCTGGCTAATTTTTGTAGTTTAGTAGAGATGGGGTTTCACCATATTGGTCAGGCTGGTCTTGAACTCCTGACCGCCCACCTCAGCCTCTCAAAGTTCTGGGATTACAGGCATGAGACACTAAGCTGGGCCTTTTTTTTTTCTTTTTCTTTTCCCTTTTTTCTCTTTTTTTTTTTTTTTTTTTTTTTTTTGAGACAGAGTCTCACTCTCTCACCAAGGCTAGAGTGCATCAGTGTGATCTCAGCTCACTGCAACCTCCGCCTCCCAGGTTCAAACAATTCTCCTGCCTCAGCCTCCCAAGTAGCTGGGACTACAGGCACATGCCACCATGCCCAGCTAATATTTTGTGTGTATTTTAGTAGAGACAGGGTTTCACCATGTTACTCAGGCTGGTCTTGAACTCCAGAACTCAATGCACCCACCTTGGCCTCCCAATGTGCTAGCATTATGGCGTGAGCCACTAGCAATAAATTTTTAATGTGTTTTTTTCTGAGCTAATCGCAACTACACCAGTCTCTCTAATTACTAAAAATATGCTTATCTTAGTGTTTAATGCGCTATTTATTAAGTGAGCTTAGGAACTAGATAGTTTAACAGAAATGTAAAGTGAGTTTAAAAGTACCTGAAAAATTCCATGAAGGAGAACCCGTATCCGTGCTGCTCTGCAATGCCTGCGCACACGACGTTTGCCGACGCGCCAATCAGTGTCCCGTTACCTAAAGTCGAAATTTAAAAACAAAACCCCAGTTGATATTGCTGGTAAGCTGCTGTTCTCTTTGGTTTGTAAAATTTATATCATCTCACAGGCTTTGATTTGATGATTACAGTCAAAGTGACTGCTCTATAAATATCTGAAAACACACACACATACACAGAAAATAAGCTGTTTGCAAATACCACGATTCATTTCTGGATGAAACCACGGCTGTCGTGCGTAACAGAGAGGAGGAGCGCTAAGGAGAACGGGAAAGTCACTGTGGGATTGTGTCTCTCGGAGGAGGATGTAAGCAGGACCAGCAACCCAAGCGGGAACCTGTGTCCCTCGGGAATGCAATCTCAGACAGGAACCACCTTCCTCTGGACCCTGGGCCCAGACACTAGGAAACCCTTTCAGTGGATAAACAGATAGGAAAAAAACAGCCAGGTGAAACCCCTTCCCTTGACGTCTTCGCCAGTGGCATCTCCTTGACATGAAATGGCTCTCTGGGTAAGCTGTTACGACGGTGCCCGTGACAGGGACATGCACGCTCACACGCCTGTGTGCCATCCTCACAGCTGGTGAGGAATAGGGCCAAGGAAGTCACTCGGGTCATCAGATCCACCCCACACACACTCACACCCACACCCAGGGAGGGCCCAGGAGCCTCCTCCATCCCTCACAGTGTTCACGGACAGGCGCAAGACTCACGCTCAGCCAGTTCAGCTGAGCCCTGACGTGTCTGCACATACGCTGAGGAAGAGTTGCCTGTGTCTCCATCTCTCTCTCCTTCTATGGAGGATTGGTGAACAGTGAGACCCTGCCCTGGAGCTGCCGACAGCATGTCAGTGAGGGGGAGCGACCTTTCCGAGACTGGACAACATGAATAACAGAGCAGGTGGAGGCCCCACATCCCCACGAAGAAACAGCACAGACACAGTGAGAGGTGTGCCAGGCACTGAGCCGGGAAGTGGTGAGTCCCAACCGCGAACCATCCTGGCTCCAGAGGAAGATCAGCGAGGGGTAGGGCTCAGGCTGCCCCAAGCCTTTCCGTAGACAGCCATGCAGAGTGTCTGAAGAGCCCAGCACAGCGGTGAGGTTCTTTGGGACAGAGCTGGCCCAGCCAGCCCCCTCTGGGCGCTGCTGCACCAAAGCGTCCATCCCGCCATCCTGCCTGCCAAACCTGCTCCTTCCCCGGCCAGGAGACCTGCCCAATGAGACTCCACCCCCTTGCCAAGCCATCATGCATGGCCATCATTTCTCACTGTCTGGCAAGTCTCTTCCCACAGAGAAGCCCAGGGTCCTTAGCAGGCCTGGCCTGCTCGGCCCCCATGAAGGCACCTGGGTGCCAGGACAGCATCAGCCTGCACCCTAAACACTGACCACTCCAGGACGCCACGAGCAGGGCCCAACCCACGGTCCAAGCTCACATTCCACAACTTGCGTGAGTGCTAAAAGTAAAAGCCTGCACTGATGTTCTCTCCTGTTAAGGATTTGTGATTGGAAAACGCCCGCTTTCCAATCAGAATGACACTTGTGCAGCCGGGTACTGCCCAGGTGGAGAGCATCTCATCCTGCCTGCCGTGGGCGTGGATTCCTGACGTGCGAGGGGCCACTTCCCAGGAAACAAGGAGCTTTCCGTGTCCTTCTGCAGGTTGCCAGGGTGAGCTGTTTTGGTCCTGAGTGCTTCTGGATGCAGGGAAAGGAATGGGGAGGAGGAAAGGATGCTGAAGAATCTGCAGGAGGGGCTGCGTGCCACCTGGGGACTGCCTGACGAAGGTCAGGCAAGGATGGGGGGCATGTGGGGAGCCCTTTCCTTGGAAGAGGAGATGCGGCTGGGGTCACACGAGGGCAGGGCTGGCTTCTGTCCTGGGGGCGACTACTCAGCCTTTAGACATCAGACATGCACCCGCCTTCTCAGGAGTGTCTGTGGGTGGCACCGAGGGGGCTGCTCTCCCCCAGAGGCCCTCCTGTACCTGGATGTTTCTGAAGCACCTGCCTCCCTCCCTGAGGGCCCTCCTTCTCGGCCACCCCCTTGCAGAAGTCCTTTGGCCTGCTCACAGACTCACTGCCTGGCAGGCAGGACATCCACTCATTAAGTCGCACGGAGCCCTGTTTCTTTAAAGGATGCTTTATGGGCAACAGAAACCTGATGAACAGCACTTAGACACACAGGGCAACCACTCCCTGGTAAAGAGAATCCTGAAGGCAGAGGGCGGGAAGCTGGTCCTAGCTGGACTGTAGTCAGGCAGGTCTCCACTGTTCCCGGCCTCACTCTCCCCTCACAGGATGGCTTCCCAGCCACACCTAAGGCAGGAGGGCAGGGAGGAGAACTGGCACCAATATGTTTTGATGACAAAGGCAAAGGCTATGGCAAAGCTCCCACACAGGCCCCTCCTGTCTTATTGGTCAGCAAAATGAGACAAGTAAGGCTGGTACCAAAGCGGAGAGGAGGCCACAGAGAGGAGGCCCTGGAGAGGAGACCACAGAGAGGAGGCCATGGAGAGGAGGTCACAGAGAGGGGGCCACAGAGAGGTGGCCCTGAAGATGGGGCCACAGAGAGGGGGCCACAGAGAGGAGATCACAGAGAGAAGACCACAGAGAGGGGGCCACAGGGAGGAGGCCACAGAGAGGAGACCACAGAGAGGAGGCCACAGAGAGAGGCCAGGAGGTTACGGGTCAGCCCTGGCAGGTCCTACACAGATGTACTGGAAATAGAGTATGTCAGCCAGTGTGACAGACAAAATGCTAGATCTAAATTCGGAAGACCTCAGTTGAAGTCTCAAGCCTTCTAAGCTCTGTAAGCTGAGCGAATCACTGACCGTTTCTGTTATATTAACTGAGGTGTTTGTGATAGTCGGGAAAGGAAGATGCCAAACCAGATGGTGTCAGCCGTAGGGTGCATTTGCCTCCTGGTGACAGGTAGTCCCATGTGGAGCAAACTCCACCTCCCGGGTTCAAGCCATTCTCCTGCCTCAGTCTCCCAAGTAGCTGAGACTGCAGGCACATGCCACCTTGCCCAGCTAATTTTCGTATTTTCATAGAGTCAGGGTTTCAACATTTTGGTCAGGCTGGTCTTTAACTCCTGACCTCGTGATCCGCCTGCAGGGCTCTGTGGCACCATCAGGACCTGCTGCCTGCACCCGTGTGCTCTGCCATCCGCCAACAACACACAGGGCCGGCCCACACTCGGGCGGCAGATGCTGCAGGCATCTCCTCACCATGCATCCAGGCATGGCCGTGGCAGGAGGGAGTGCGATCCCCATGAATACTGAGTTTGGTCTCAGGGCCAGGGAAACCATGATCAGAAGCTCCTCCCTCCCCTCACATCACCTGGACTCCACATGGCTTTGGTCTGCCCATCCCTATGAGCTGGGACCAGAAACCCAGCTGCCCATCCCTGCCTGTCATGGCTGGGGCAGAGATGCAGGGAGTCTGCTTCCTCTGTTTATGAGGACCATCGCCACCTTCTCCAGCTTCTCCCGGGTTGGTTGTGGGGTTTGCACAAGAGTAAGAATGTAAGCCTACTATTCAGATGCCAGTGATATTACAGTCACTTATTAAGAGGCTAGCAGGGTTTTCTGGGTATTCCACGTGGCATGGGCTCCACGTGGTGGGGAGGACAAGGCCCCAGGTGTCACTTCCCCAGCTCAAGCCTCCTTCCCAGTTCCCAGTGACGGAGAAGCACATGAACAGCTCTGCCTGTCCTGGCACACTCGGGCCATGCGGCATGGGAGGACGGTGCATGGACCCAGAGGCAGAACAAGGGCAGTTTTCAAAACCATGCCCAGCTCTGCTTTTGATGAACGTTGCACACAAAGAATCAAATATCCAGGGTAACTCCCTGTGCCTGCAGTGTACATTCCACTAAACAGTCCACACTCTCAGAGCTGTGAGAGTTCCCACTTGTCAGAACGCATGTAAATTAACTCTATGCATGGGCATTCCTTTTGGCGAGTTGAAGAGCCACCAGTCCTTCAAGACCTGGATATAACCTAAGGAAACCAGCAGCCTTAGGGTGCGCGTGCCGCCTTGGTCGGTGCCGACGCAGCCGCGTGCCGCCTGGGTTGCCCTCAGCCCCTAGGCTGCTGCAGCACGGTAGCCTTCTTCACCCTCCGCACTCTTTACTTCCTCCTCGCAGGTTTTCGGCCCTGGCGTTGCACCTGCTAGGAATGCCTTGGCTCGTGCACTTGCCACCACCTCTGCTTTCCAGGGAACTCAGGCAAAGCCAGGTTTTTCTGAAGACTTGTTTAAACTGTTCTTAGCTCTTCGTGAAAAGAGCAACCAAAAAGTACTGGGTCAGACCAGTTAAAAAACAATTGTTTCAAAGTATCCAGTGAATCGCGTCCAATTCATAGAGCAAATGACATTTCTAAAACCAGATGAAACCCTCTATTTAAAGTGTTCTTCAGAACGCCGCCCTGGAAGAGTGGGAGGCTGGTGTTTGCCTCATGCGGACAGAGCTTCAGGCTGGGATGGTGAACAGCGCTCTGCAGGTGCACGGCGGTGACGCCTGCATACCTGTCCATCGGCTGTGAGTGTCCCTAATGCCACCGAGCTGTGCACTTACACACAGTTAAGACGGTAAGTTTTATTTACATATATTTTACCGTAATTTCTGTAAAATCCCAAACCTTGAGTCAATGAGAAAGGTCCCTGAGGGAGTAAGCTGCTGTGCCTTTCAATCACCGGAGCTAACAGATTAAAACGATCCCAACACATAATTAAAACATTCATTATTCATTGCATTTCTGCTTCTAAAATCTGCTCAGTTACTAAGTATCTAATCCTATTTTAGGAATTAACCTATAAATGGTACACATTAACATCTCTCCTAGAGAAAGCTCCTCCATATTCATCCTACATGTTCTGGGGAAATCCAAAGTAGCTCAAGATGCCTCTCACTCTGTACGACCTGGCTTCAAACTTCCCTTTCTGCAGAACCTCCTCGGACATCTCAGGTCTCCACTCAGGGCACTCCATCATTACAGGATGTGTCCCTCTATGCCGTAACCTTAGCTGAGGTGACCGTCTTCCCCACTCTACAGCAGGGAGGTGAATTCACTGTCCGGTACAATGTCAGGTGATGGCAGATGCCCAGCAAGTTCAAATGGGCAAAATCCTCACAGGGGATGCATTTCCAGGTATCCTCGGATCCCATTTCTTATTGTTGGTGTTAAATGTAGCTCTGCATTGCTTCCCCGGGACCTGTTCTTAGACGGGTGATTTTAACAGTTCTACACTCTTGGAAGAACTTGAGTCACTGAAGCAGATGAGTTATCTGTCTGCTGCATTACAGAAACTTCACTATGACATTAATCCCCCTTTTCAGCCAAGGAGATAAACTAACCAGAGAGTTATTGATTTAGTAGTCAGAAATCAATCAGAGAACAAAGAAAGCTAAATTATCTAAGCATGCCTGGATATAAGAATAAAAACTTAAAATGTGTCTGATGTGTTGAGCTAAGATTCTTCACAATCTCCCTGCATTCCCAAAGGTGATCAGGCTCTGAGATGTGACAAGGACCCCACCCCACCCCCCCACCCGCTCCCTGCAGGCCCCACAGTTCTCTGCAAGGCGACTGCATCCACAACCCGCAGTCTGGTCACCAGTCTCTCCCAGCGCGCTCTCTGACCCACTTTTCACTGTCTCCAAAGTACAATGCCCACCCCCCGCCCAGAAAAATCCTTTAATCTTTCTTCCCATTCTTAGGTTAGAGTCTCCACTTCTAGCTGACCCACTTGTCCCTCCACTGCTTACGGAGAGAGACAGAGAACAGCAACTGAGAGTGGCTTCTGATTCAAAATCTGTTTCTAATCCCAAGCACAGCCCACACGGCGCAGGATGGGAGCACATCAGCTGTGAGGCATCAGAACCAGGCATCCTCCAGCCACAGGCCTGGGAAGTTGGAGGCAGTTCTGCAGAGAATGGCAAGGAACAGAGTCGCTCTGGAGTTGCTCCGTCACAGCCGAAGACGTGTGTCCACTGGGGAAATCACCCGGACTCTCCTTCATCTGCTTTTGATTTGATACGCCCTAACAGTTGCTTTGGGCTGGACGACAGTGTGGACATGCGCCCCCCACGAGGTCAGCAGCCCCTTACCTCCCAGGCAGGCGCCGAAGGCCAGGGCATACATGAGCGGCGACGCGGGCAGGCCGACCTCAGGGTCGTGGCTCAGGTTCAGGAGCACGGGAATCTGTGGAGGAAAAGGACACTGATGTCACATCCCATGGAAGCTCAGAGTAGCCACCACCCTGTGACTACTTTAGAAGATCCAAATGCTTTCTGAGCATTCAAACTCTAAGGAGCATAGGATTTGTGGACAGACCAAAGCAAACTGTGGAATCCAGGGAAACTTGAGTTTGAACTCATCTGTATGCCACTGATGCCAGCTGCCACCAACTGGTCCTCCTGGTCCTGAGCCTCACCAGCTGTTGCGGCTCTTAAACCGGGTAAAGGCGCAGAGAGTCTAACACAGGGCCTGAGAACACGGCCATCAAAGCAGAGCTCACAGATTTCTGCAGCGGCCATGCTAACTACACGCACGTCATCTTCCTGAATCCTCAAACATCCCTCCAGTGTGCTGTTACTCCTTCAGTTGACAGATGACGAGACCATGATGCAGAGAGGCATGGGAGCACAGACCCTGGACGCAGCCCAGCCAGAACTCACACACAGGTCTCTGATCCCAAACTGCACGCTGGGTGCCCTGTGCTAAGCTACTTCTCACGGCTGCTCCCTGCCAGGCACCCTGAGCCAGCTGACATCCACAGCATGATAAAAGGGATCAGATTCTACAGCCAGGAAGCACCATTCTCTAGCCAGCCATGCCAGTCTCTGGTGCACCTTTCTGACGTTGATACATTCTGCATTATTGTAATCAATGAAACACAGTGGCTGGGAAATTTCTGGAAGAACTTTGTGTTCAAAGGAACAGGGAAGGACAGAGCCATGAAGCCTGCCTCCGGGAGGCTGCAGAGAATGGAGGGCTATGTGGTCCCCGCAGACACCTCAGGGAGCCCACGCTGTGTGAAGGACAGACCCCTGGGCCCGCCACCTCGGACAGTTACCTGTGTCAGCCTCTCTAAAGGAGACGAGCTCCAAGGGTGGCTGACCTGGAAAACATGACACAAGAAAAACACAAACAGAAAGCAGCCCCAGTGCAGAGATGTGAGCGATGGCAATATTACTCGACCCTGAGAATTAGGGGGCAAGAAGGTGGGTGCTTCGTCCCCTGAAGTCGCGAAGAAGATGCCTCAGGGCTCACTTGGGAAGACTCGTCCACTCTGAGCTCCTAGTCGCTGCAGCAGGCTTTTGTGTGTGTGCCCTCGGCAGCATCCGGACGGGGCAGGTGGAGCCTCCTCTCCCTCCGATTCTGGGCTTGGCCAGTGGCTTCCTTTGACCAATGGAAGGTAGGTGGGCTGGACACATCCTGTGTTTCTGCATGCCCCTGTGGAGTATCAGCCTCTTGGCCACAATGGAACACAGAGCCGAGGTGCTGCTGCTGCCCTGGGGAGTCTCCACTGGGAGGACATGTGGAGCAGGGTCTCCCCAGCCCTCACGGAGTCCACACTGGGAAGCTGCAGCCCAGCTGCACACCCACGTGCCTCCACTGTACACAACTCCACAGAGTTGCCTTGTAGGGTCTGAGAAGGAGCCCTTCATATTTGCTGGGTCACAGGGGCATGTTGAAAAGCTCAATTTTTCATTGTCAGTAGCATCAAATATACGCTGGAAGAGAGTAAGTACCATGCTAGGAAAAGCATCTGATTCTGCGTCTGTCAATCTCATGCAGAATCAGAAACTCCTGGCAGTGGGGTGCTCCCATGCAGTCCCTGAGGCACTTTCCAAGCTCGGCTTTGTCTGATGATAAACCCGATCATCACAGAGGCACCTTCAGACTTATGGTTCATTCTTTGTGGGAGTGAGCGGCGTGCAACTTCCCACAAACTCCAGTCATCCAAGAGCAGAGCTAACACACACACGTGGCTGTGAGGCCGTGGTCCCCAGGGGGCTGAGCACCATGCTGTCGGTGCAAAGCCAGCCTCCACCCTGTGGGACTGCACACGCCACCCGGAACAAGGAGACAGAGTCGGAACAACTCAGCACAGGAGGTATCAAGGGAGGAGGCGGCGTCTCCAAGCGTAGGGACCTGAAAATTCCAGCATGTGCTCCTGTGCAATGAGGCCCATCGCCCAAGGCAAGAGAAAACCTGCCTCGGGTTCCAGACTGCATACTCACAAGTGCTAGATCCTGTTACAGGCTGCTTGCTGCAAAAAGTGTACAACATTGCTTTCAAAGCAAGCCTGCTCTGGGGTTTGCAATTCAGATGAGAACCAGCTCCCTATACTCCAAAGTCCAAGCATCTCCTCACAGCTCTGTGGCCTGTCCTCCAGGCCCTGCCTTGCGTGAACTCTCCTTCCCACAACATACATGCAGTGACGGCTTGCTGGCCTCACATTCACCATTTGCCCCTTTAATTCTGTCCTCCATGCCACCAGCCATGACCTTTCTGTCTTCAAAGTCTGCCCGTGCAACTGACCTGACTCTATACCCTTCGATCTGAGGCTCTCTCGCCAGGCTCTCCTCTGCCTCATACTTGATACTGACCTGAGCACCCACTGCCTGCCGCTTCTCTGCAGTTGCCCACGCCCACGTCTCCAGTAGGCACATGGTCACTGTTGCCCTCATGCAGCCTCCTGCTCAGCCCGTAGGAGCCTTGGGCATCTCTCCTCTGAGAGTCTCCCTGAGCTCCCCAATGTGGCTGCCATATTATAACATGCTATGCCCAGAAGTTACTTCCATGATTACATTTAACTCACTTCTCCCTCCTCCACTGGATGGGACCGTGTTGTCTTGTCTGTGCTCATTTATTCTTAATTCTGTCAATAATTATTCATGAATATTCTACTTTGTGTCTGGTTCTGCTCCAGATACAAGGGACAGAAGAGAAGACACAAAAACTCCTGCCCTCACAGAGCTTGCATTACAGTGGCAGAAAGAGAAAATTTTAAAACTAGCAAATGATGGCACAGAAGATCGCAGAGCAGGAAGCTCCAGGAATCCACCTCTGCCTGTAGGATGACTGAACTGGCAGGACCTGCCTGAAGCTACTGCATGAGCTCCCTGCCGCTGCTTTCACGAAGCACCATGAGCTGGGTACTGAAACAACTAGACATTATTGCCGCACGGCTCTGAAGGCGAGGCGTCTGAGCAGGTGCTGGCCTGGGTGTGCTCGCTGACAGCTCTAGGGGAGGGTCCCTCCTTGCCCCTCTGGTGTCTGTGGCAGTCCTGGGTATCCTTGGCTTGTGGGTGCATCACCCCAGCCACACTGGAGCCTTCGCCCTGCCTGTGTCTGTGCCAAAATTTCCCCATTTCGTAAAAACATTGGTCATATTGGATGAGGGCCTAGTGACCTGATTTAAGCTTGATGATCTCTGTAAAGGCCCTATTTTCATATAAGGTTACATCTCAATACCCGGGGTTAGGACCTCAGTGTATCTTTTGGGGAGACAATTCAATTCAGAACAGTAGCTACGTTGGAAGTCCGGCATCTAGTCAAACACTTTCAGCAACTAGGGAAAAGTGATAAGGAGGGTTTTGGTGATTTTTTGGCGTTTTTTTATAGTGGCTGTCATTCTCCACCTCTCTCCCTGTGACGGGAAGCTGTGGGGATGGCAGCTCATGTTTATGATGTGACTTGCTGATATCAGAGCAGGCAGTGACGGCCTTGTCTTTCAAAAACCCAGGTTGTGTATGTTGATGCCCAGCCACTGTTTTGGTCACTGAGGGGCTGGCACAGAGGCTGGCCACTGTTTCAACTCCAAGTGATGAAGCAGCTTCCAGGGAATTTAAAGTGGCAGTAATTATTTCTATGCACACACACACACACACACACACACACACACACATATCTTTTGGAGACCAGAAATTTAAGGAAATGTTGTCAGTCTACTAGTTGACTGTAGAGATAACAGAAGAAAAACTTCAATGACCACACGCTTTTCAAAAAAAGTTTGGAAAAGTCACAAATGAATGGCTCCGGCACTCAACAAGCAAGACTCAGCAGTATCTGAGGAATGGGAGAATTAGATCTCTAGCATTACCACAACATAATATGCAAAATGTCCAGCTCTCAACAAAGAAGATTACACGTCATACAAACAAATGGGAAAGTGTGGCCCATTCACAGGTGAAAAAAAGTGACAGAAATCATCTCTGAAGAGGCCTAGGCATTTGAATTATTAGTCAAAGATGCTAATTCAGCTGTCTTAAAGAGGTTCAATAACTAAAGAGTAACTATAAGGACACATGCACATGAATGTTCATTGCAGCACTGTTTACAATAGCAAAGACCTGGAACCAACTCAAATGCCCATCGACAACAGACTGGACAGGGAAAATGTGGCACATATATACCATGGAATACTATGCAGCCATAAAAAAAGATGAGTTTGTGTCCTTTATAGGGACATGGATGAACCTGGAAACCATCATTCTCAAGCTGACACAAGAACAGAAAACCAAACACTACATGTTCTCACTCATAGGCCAGTGTCGAACAATGAGAACACATGGACACAGGGAGGGGAGCATCACACACTGGGGTTTGTGTGGGGGGACCTAGGGGAGGGACAGTGAGTGGTGGGGAATTGGGGAGGGATGGCATGGGGAGAAATGCCAGTTACAGGTGATGGGGAGAAAGGCAGCAAACCACAGTGCCATGTGTGTACCTATGCAACAATCTTGCATGTTCTTCACATGTACCCCAAAACCTAAAATACAATAAAATACATACTTTTTAAAAATAAAAATAAAATTTCCTGGGTAAAAAAAAAAAAAAAAGTCTGAGATATGCAAAAAAGAAATAAATGGCAGAGTAATTCCTCCCTTATCAGAAATTACATTAATCGTAAATGGATTAAACTCTCCTGTTAAAAATCAGAGACTGGCAGATTGGATAAGAAACAGGATACATCTATATACATTTTGTTAACAAGTGACTCTCTTTAGATACAAGGATACAAACAAGTTAAAAGCAAGAAAAAAATATCTTACATGTAAACAGTAACCAAAATAGAACTGAGGTGGGTACATTATTGTCAGACAAAATAAAATCTAAATAAAAATGGTTACAAAAGACAAAGAATAACATTATATATTTATAAATGATTCAATACAGAAGATATAAGTTATAAACATTTACACACCTAAAAATAGAACCTCAAAATATATGAAACAAAATTTGGCATGGTTGAAGGAGAAATAGAAATTTCTGCTATAAAGATTGGAGACATAAAATATTCCCCAAGATAGACCATATGTAGAGCACAAAACAATTCTCAATAAATTTTTTAAAAGATTAAAATAATACAAGTATCTTTTCTAATTACAATAGAATGAAACTAGAAATCAGTAACAGAAGGAAAAAGAGAAAATGTAAACTAATATTAAACAACCAATGAGTCAAAGAAGAAACTACAAGGAAAATTAGAAAACACCTAAGACTAAGAGAAATGAAAGCACAACACACTAAAACTCGTGAGATTCAATGAAAGCAGTGCTAATAGGAAAATTTATAACTATAAATCCATATAAAAGAAGAAATATCTCAAATAAATAACCTAACTTCACACCTTAAGAAACTATAAAAAGGCAAGCAAACTACACATAAAGCTAGCAGAAGAAGGGAAGTAAGACAGATTAGAGGAGAGATGAATAAGACAAAGAATAGAAAAAACAGAGAAAGTCAATAAAACCAAAAGTTGATTCCTTAAAAGGTTCAACAAAACTGTCAAATTTTTATCTAGATTAACTAAGAAAAAGAGATAGGATACAAATGACTAAAATAAAAAATTAAAGTGGAAATATTATAAGCAATTTTACAAAAATTAAAAGCATTATGAGAATACTATAAACAATTACACACCAACAAATTGTGTAAGCTAAGGGAAATAAATTTCTAGAAATACACAAACTACCAAAATCGACTCATGAAAAAATTGAATATTTAGTTAGATCCTAACTAGTAAGGACATTGAATCAGTAACCAAAAAATTTCCAACAAAGAAAATTCTAGGACCAGATAGCTTGACTGGTGAATTCTACCAAACAATTAAAGAAAAATCGATACCAATATTTCAAAAACTGTTCCAAAAAATGAAGAAGAGGGAACACTCCCTAACTCATTCCATGAGGCCATCATGACCCTGATACTAAGTCAGGCAAACCCACTACAAGAAAAGAAAGCTGCAGGCCAGTGCTCCTGCTGAAATTTGGATGTAGTCTATACCAACATTCTCACAGGAAGAAAGAAACTGAAGGGAGCCGTTGCCTTTACAAACATGAGACCAACAGAAAGTCCCCAGGGCTTGAGAAAAAGAAGGCAAGACCACTTGCAGCGCAGGGAGCAGCACTCAGGAAACAAAAATAAAATAATTGGCAAAGGATAAAAAAGGTTTTCTGTGAGTTAAAGAAATGTGATGAAAGTTAGAAAGGTGCTATTTTTTAAACAAGAATCCCAGGCTGATTTAGCACTTTAAATTGTATGAATGTATAATTTGATTTCAAAGCAAACATTGAACAACCGAGCAGCTCAAAAGAATTACGCATAAGTAAAATGCACAATATGCTTGGTGGTATTAAGTGTTATGGGGAAAAATAAGGCAAAAAGGGAGACAAGGAGGGTGAGCTTGTTGCTTTAGCACTGGGAAGGGGCAATTCTGCAAAACTCAATAAAAGATGAAGGAGCAAGACCAAGCTCTAATGACCTGTGTAAAAAGAATCTCAGACAGAAAGCACAGAAACTGCAAAAGCCTTTATTATGTATTTATTTTAGAGTCAGGGGCACAAGTGCAGGTTAGTTACATGGGTATATCGTGTGATGCTGGGATTTGGACTTCAAATGTTCCTGTCACCCACGCAGTGAGCATAGTACGTGCTCGGTAGTTTTCCAACCCTTGTCCCCATCCCTGTCTCCTCCCTTTTGAAAACTCCATCGTTAGGCGGAGGTTGCGGTGAGCCGAGATCGCGCCATTGCACTCCAGCCTGGGTAACAAGAGCGAAACTCCATCTCAAAAAAAAAAAAAAGAAAAAAGAAAAAAGAAAACTCCATCGTTTATTATTCCCTTCTTTGTGTCCATATGTACCCAATATTTAGCTCCCACTTACAAGTGAGATCATGCAGTATTTGGTTTTCTGTTTCCACATTAATTCGCTTAGGACTATGACCACCAGCTCCGTCCATGTTGCTGCAAGGAACACAACCTCATTGTTTTTATGGCTGTGTGGTATTCCATGGTGTTTATGTACCACGTTTGTTTTATTCAATCCACTATTGATGGGCATCTAGGCTGATTCCATGTCTTTGCTACTGTGAACAGCACAGTGAAGGGCATGCAAATGCACGTGTCTTTTTGGTAGAATTACCAAAAAGACACGTGCATTTGCATGCCCTTCACTGTGCTGTTCCATCTCCTTTGGGTATATACTCAGTAGCAGGCTTGCTAGGTTGAAATCCAAGGAGGCCACTATGGCTGCAGTGAAGTCAGCTAAGAGAAGAGCAATGAGAAGTGAGCTCAGGAAGGAAGCAGCATCCAGGCCTGTGAGATGTGCAGGCCACTGCCAAGACTTTGGGCTGTGGCAGGAAGCCTCCGTGGAGCACAGGCTCCCGGGGCAGGCAAGAGTGGAAACAAAAGGAACAACTTGGAATACTCTGGGAACAGTGCATCTGAAGCTCCTCTTCCACTGTGTGACACCAGGAGGGGACGCGGTCCTTGCTGGGGCTTCAGGGGAAGGGGTGTAGATGCCAAGAATGGATCAGATTCAAAATCTTTGCGGGGAAGCTGACCATGGGGTGTCCAAGAAAGCGAGGGGTCAGCTGGCTCTCAGCCTCAGGGGCTTGAGCAACTGAGAGAATGGAGTCGTGATTTACAACGGTGAGGAAGAGTGGGGAAGGGTGGGATCAGGGTTTCAGCTTGGGACACGGTAAGTCTGTGACACCTGCGATGCCCCAGGAGACAGGCGGAGAGGCAGCCAGATACCCAAAGCTCGGCTCTGGGGAGCAGCCCAGGAGAGGTCTCTGTGGATGGCACTTGGAGTACATGCTCAGACGAGACCCGTGCAGCCGTGAGCCTGGAAAGGGAAGGTGAGAACTAAGTGCAGGGTTCAGGGCCTGGAAGATGGATAGGGCCATGGAAGGAGGCGAGGAGGAGGGCCCTGCATGGGGAGGAGAAGTACCGGGGGCCAAGTGGGGAAAGTTCTGAGGGGTGGCCTCCATGTCATGTCGCTGACCGGCCAGGTTCCAAGGAATCTCTCTCGAGGACAGGTACTGTTCCTTAGTGACCTTGCAGAGAACTATTTCCATGGATTATGGAAGAAAAGCTCAATTGCAGTAAAGCCAAGAAAAAGAGAAGAAGGTTACAATCAGTAGAGGGTGGAAGACAGGCTCCCTTTCAAAGCGTCTGGTTACGGGAAACAGAGGAAGTAGGGGAGCAGCAGGAAGGCCTGGAGACGTGGCAGCAGATGCGGATCCTCCCACGAATGATCAGCAGAGAGTGAAGAATACATGATGAAGGGGGGACAGTGGCATCTGGTCCCGGGCGAAGGGACCGGCCTTCACTGGGAGCCAGACATCCGCCCACACATACCCGGAAGGCAGGCAGGAGGCGCTGGGTGGCCACAGTGTCACTGCTGGGGAAGTGCCCACGAGGTTGCTCTATGTCCTCACAGACATGAAGCAAGGTCGTCAGCCCTGAAGGAGGGCAGCGCCGGAGGCCTGACGGTTCACAAGAGGCAGGCACAGCACACGGCGCCTGAATGGGGGATGCACTGCCCACCTAGTGCCAAAGAACTTTGAAAAAATAATGTAGACCTCCTCAGACATTTTTTTTGACATGGAGTTTCACTCTTTTGCCCAGGCTGGAGTGAGGTGGTGCAATCTTGGCTCATTGCAACCTCTGCTAATTTATTGTGTGTATTTTAGTAGAGATGGGGTTTCACCATGTTGGCCAGGCTGGTTTTGAACTCCTGACCACAGGTGATCCACCCGCCTTGGCCTCCCAGAGTGCTAGGATTACAGGCGTGAGCCACCTCGCCCAGCCTCCTCAGACATTTTAAGTTCATATGTCAAATCTGCAATTCCAGTTTAGAATAGTTCCCAAGGATGTAGCCTATATCGACATTCTTAAACAAAGGCATCCCAACATTCTTTTAAATGCATACTTAAATTCAGATACCAGCATATCATAATTCATCTAGAAATACACCTGAAGCTCCTTTATCGCTGTGTGACCGCCGGAGGGCACATGGTCCTTGCTGCCTGACCTCTGGCCCAGGAAGCACTAACCATCAGCGGGAGGCTGGCAGGGCCGACCTGACAGGTCAGGAAGGAGAGGCCCCTGAGGCTGCCACTACCTGGGCGGCGGCAGAGGTGGCCCAGGCATGTGGCACGCACACAGCAGCGCTGGAGGAGGGCAGAGCCCCGGGGGCATGGGTGAGGGCTGCTGTGGTCAGCTTCTGGCTGTGTGGGACACAGCAACCACCCCGAAGCAGTTCTTGGTGGATGCCCGGGGCAGGGCGTACAAGTGCCTCAGGTAAGCGTGGGGAAGGCTGCACCCTCACCAGGAGTCAGATCTGAGATGGATGGCAGTGAAGCAGCCAAGAGCTACTTATAGCTGGTAGGCACAAGCCCAGCCGACAGGCCTGGCCTAGATCTCCAATGCCAATGTGTGGAGTGGGTCACCCGGCACCCTGTCCCAATGCAGGCTCTGACTCAGGGGTCTGAGCATCTGAGACCCTGCCCCGTTTGAAGCTCCCGGTGCCCAAGCCTCATTTCAGGGCAAAGGGCTGTGTTTTCGATGCAATGCAACCCTTCTCCCCATTCTGGAACTGCTGTCGTGGCCACGCCGTGTCCCTGGAGCCACGCCTCCAAACCCCTCATCATTTTTCACGCCTCCGCCTCTCTGTGCTTTTGTTCTGTACCTGCACGTACGTTCTCACTTGGCTGTGAGCACAGCAACTCAGGCCTGACACTTCGCTCTTCTTCAATTCATTATTCAGTATTTTTTGTTGAACACACTACAGGTTTTAGTTCCAGAAACTATATTTTGTGCTGTGCTTAAATCTCTGAATGTTCTCATAATTTATCATTTGTCGTATTGTGTCTGTGGGACACGGCAAATAATCTTCTCTCACACTACTGGTCCCCTAAATGTGCCAGCTGGATTTTGTGGGGTGTAGCGGCCGGACTGTGGGCCACGGCAGGTGGAAGACCCTGACTTCTGGACCCAGCAGTGTCCCTCTGAGGCTGCTCACACCACCCAGAGGGCACCTGTTGTGCACCCACACAGCCCGCCAGTCCCAGGCTCAGCACCCAGCACATGGGGGAAAGTGGCAGCTTTGCTCCTCCCATTTCTGTTTCTTTAACTCCAGCGCTTCATGAGCTCACACGATGGCAGAGTTGGGACTCAAGCCCACACCCACCTCCTGCAGAACCTGAGCTGCTAATCGTGCCAACAGCTCATGTTATGAAACCTAATTGCAATCTGCCGGGCTGGGTTCGATCCTCCATATAATTCCATTCCTGGATGTTTCAGGATAGGAGGAGTTAAAACAAAAATGAGATCAAGTTTAAAAAATGTTTAAAGCTAAAGCGCAAGTGAAATGCTTTGACTTTCATCCCCTCTGAGAGAGCGCTCTCCTGTGCCGGGTGTCACAGCCAGGATGTCTGCCCTGATACCTCCCGCAGGGCTATGGGATGGGGTGAGGCTGCAGAGAAAGCTGGGAAAGGAGATGCCTGAGAACCTGCCTTCCGCACAGAGGCCGAGTGCCAGCACAGGTAATGATGAGTGCCAACAAGTCAGGTAAAGGAAACCCACAGATTTGCCTGCATAAGTTACCAGTCTTTGAATTCAACATTCAGGACAAGGGTAATAACCTTTTAACTTGAAAGCTGCCTGAGAATTCTTCCTGTTCAAGCAGATGAGGTTGGAAAGTGAAGGTTTAAGTGGAGAAAGACTGCTAGGGAATTCTCAGTCATTATGCTGTTTCTCAGTGGTTCCAACACGGTCTTCAGGGCCCTGCAACAGAGTCCTAGGAACGCCACCTGCAGAGGCCGCTGGCCTAGCGGAGGGCAAGAGGAAGGATGGAGGGGCGGTGGGTGTGAAAGGGCCTTTCCTGTATGGAAATGCTGCTTAAACATCTCCGCACCAAGAGAAGAAATAGGAAGAGAAATATTCTGAACAAACGTGAGCAGAGTTCACCTGCTGCTCTCAGCACACGGCTAACAACGCAAATGCAGCAGAAACAACCCCAAGCTGAAGACACGCTTGGAGAGAAGGCGCCAGCAGAGAAAGGGTGGTTCTGTTTTGTCTCGAGACTCGCTTCCCTGGAATACCGGCCGGAGGCTGCTGAATGCCCTGCACGGCCCAGGCGCCCACAGCTCTCCCCACCTACGTGGTGGCCTGCATTCAGTCACTGGAGGAGGCAAGTGCACGTGCCCCCTCTCTGACCCTTGTTAAGGTTCTACTCATGTTAAAATCCCCTGCAGTGTGGGAAGAGTGTCCTGTGGACATGGCCAACAGGATGTTTTCACATCTGACGGAGGCTGGCGAGGATGCAGGGAAGGCGGGAGCTCTGCTGGCCGGGTGGCAGGAGCCCTGGCAAGGCACCCTGAGTTCACGCTGCACCTGTGGCCTCGGGCAGGCACACCTGTCTCTCCTGATGCATTCCCACGAATGTTCTTTGGTCTCCTTGTCCGTTCCCCAGCTGAACACTGAGTGGGCTCCCAAGTGGGTGCAGAGAGGACCAGATACTCGAAGGGTTTGGTTAGAGCTGACCCTTCAGGTGGTCCAAGAAGCCTGACCTCGTATAGGAGAAGCTCAGACGCCTGAACTCTGTTGGTCTATGTGAGCCAGGCCAGGCCACAAAGCTTTCAGGAAGGCGAGGAGCTGGTACTGCCTTCTCTCTGCAGAGGGACGCATGACTGCAAAGATCTCGGGCCTGAAATGAGACCCGTGGCTGCACACATGCTCTTCCAGTCATACCCTGGGTTCAGAGGGCTCCACAGCTGTGCATTGTAAAGGTCCTCCCAGTCAAGGAGCCCCTCTGTAGGCAGGAAACCCAGATCATCTCCCAAAGAGTCATTTCTATCACTGCATCCGTCAGAGACCAAGCCAGGGAGAGGAAACTGTACACATGAGGTTTTGCTATGAATGGGCTGCCTCACACGATCGGGGGCCTGAACCCTACATCCACCCAGAGGGCAGCCCACCATACCTAGAGGCTGCCACAGGGAAGGCATATCCAGAGAAAGGACCAGCTCCCACCCAGGGAACGTAGAGGGCTGTGGGTTGGTGAGGTTGGCTCCCAGCACAGGGAAGGAGGGAATTGAGAGACACTGCTGCTACCAGTGGCAAAGAAAAGCACTGGCAAAGGCACATGGGCCCAGCACCGTGCGGGAGGTGGCACCACATCACTGAAGATGAGGGTGCGTCTCGAGTGGCAGGCGGTCCAGCAGGAAGGGCTAACAGGTGGGGTCTGCGACTCTGAGGCATGTGGCAAGCCCATCCCCTGCACACTGGGGACTTCACATGTTTGTGGCAGGACCCCGGCGGCTTTTGTGCAAGCCCCTGGGCCTACCCTTACTTTGCCACACCAGGGTTCTCAGTTCCTGCCCTGAGCCAAGCAATCGATGATGGCAGAAGCCACACCAAGAACAGGCTCATCTGCCCAACAAAAGGTCTACGATGTGCAATTCCAGGCCTAGCTGGGGCTCAAGGCCACACAGAGAATGAAAGGCCCTGCCCAGACCAAGCACGAGGAGCCACACAGGCTGATTAGAATAGCTTCCACACTGCAGGGAATAAAGATGGAAGTCTCTGTGTTTTGATGTGTCACAATTTTCGAAGGGAAGGGAAAGGGAGGAAGGGGAGGGGAGGGAGAAAGAACAGCCTTTTCTGGGAGGGGTGGCAGCTCTCAGTGGAGCTGATCCTGAGACCACCAGCCACCACGGGACGTGCTGTCCACAGCAGCTGCAAAGCCTTAGCTCCCAGCCTGCAATCTGGGCTCTCGGTGCTCCCTGCCCAGCTGCCTTGGGCTCTGCCCACATTTTTCCCTCTACACCTGTGAGTGCAGCAAAGAGGCAGGCTTCATCCTCTGCTGCCATAGGAAGGAAGGCTGAGCCCAGGCTATGTCCAGGCTGAAGTTGAGCCCTCAGCATGGAGGCACGTGACTCACCATGGTAGCGGTGAAGGGGATGTTGTCAATGAGGGATGACGCCAGGGCTGAGACCCACACCACCAGGACGATGGCGGCTGTGAGGCGCTGCTCCTCCGGGACCATCTGGAAGGAGGACAATAGCAGCTGACCCTGTGTTCCATCACAGGCACTCAGGGTCAGATCCCACCAGCCATGAGACGCAGAGGGGCTGAGGGTGTTACTCCTTCCTCTTACCTAACATCCCGAGACCAAGGCAGACACAGGAGTGCAAGCCAGGGCCACACCCACACAAGGAGACTCCGCTGGGTTTCTACCGGCAACGCCCAGCTGTGCCCAGGCCTGCCAGCCCCCGGGTGAAAAGGCAGTGACCCCACCCTCATCCATGTCTGGTGGCTGCGCACACTGGTCACATTCAGCTGATGGCCCCGCAGACCCCTGGGGTTGGGATGCCTGCAGCACTCATCAACTGATGCCGGAGTCCACCACGCTTCTTCTCAGACAGGCTTTAACTAAAGGCTAAAATTGCAGGAATCTGTAATTATATATTCTTTGGGAAAAGCCTCCCTTCATCTGTGGGCTGCACAGGATAAAACAGGTTCCCTGCTGTGCCTTTTTACATAATTAATGTGACCTGTTCTTACCAGAACTGTTTTTTCACAAAATCAAAGAACAACGGCTGGAGTACGTTCCATTAGAGCATTTATTTTACCTTTATTAGCAAGGCAGTTTGTTCTCCGACGTATTCTATTAAGTGGAGATGTGCCAACGCCTAGAAGAGAGGATGTGCGGTGAGAATCAGCATAAAACCGAAAATACGTGTAAGACCTAAAAAAACGTCTCAAAAACGAAAAGACGTGAACGTAAGGTCAACCCAGACTCCTACTTCTTATAAAAGATCGAGTCAAATACACAGTCTATAAGTAATTTACTATCATACATGCACAGTGAAGATTTGTGGAGAAAAAGTCCACCAGCAGTGGCAGAAATCCCTCACTGATTAGCACGAATGTCCGTGTTACATTTAAATCTGAACGGAAGGCTCTCTTTGAGACCTGTGTATGGGATACTGTTTAATCATATATACTACTCCATACAGGTCTTTCAAGTAAGGCACATTTCCAACTTCTTTTTAAAGTTAAACATCACAGAGTTTTAAAAGAAGCTTTCAATGTAGCTTTTATAATCTTCAAAGAATGGAAGGAAAAGTCTCTTTAACTGATGCATGTAACTATTTTGACAATACTAGGTAGATTCAGGAAACTGTACCCAGGGAAAGGCAAGAAAGAGTAGGAGAGAGAAGATGAGGTGCAGGGGCCTCCCGCCCAGGCTGCCAGCGTCCCTCACAGGGATGCCCAGAGGCCCGAGAGACCATGACGGGAGGTCACTGGAAGGCAAGACACACGGCTGCTCAGGCACCCAGCGCCTCTCCAGCTGTGGCCTTTTCACTGTGATTCGATCACGCTGAAAGACTGCAAATATTGAAAACATCAGCTTGTCCGTGTTTATTTTATTTATTTAGTTATTTATTTAGAAACAGTCTTGCTCTGTTGCTTAAGCTGGAATACAGTGGTGTGATCTCGGCTCACCACAACCTCCACCTCCTGGGTTCAACTGATTGTCTTGCCTCCTGAGTAGCTGGGACTACAGGCGTGCGCCACCATGCCTGCTAATTTTTGTATTTTTAGTAGAAACAGGGTTTTCCCATGTTGGCCAGGCTGGTCTCGAACTCCTGACCTCAGGTGATCCACCTACTTCAGCCTCCCAAAGTGCTCGGATTACAGGTGTGAGCCACCATGCCCAGCCAGCTTGTCCATGTTTAAATTAAGAACCTCAATCTACATATACAGTTGTTAGCTGACCTTCATTTAAAAGCTATGGAGCCTAAACGTTGGGTCTTCAGTCACATTTCTCCACCAAGTTTGCTTTTATTTCAACTAAGTCATAAGAAGAATATCTTTAGAGGAGGGTTTCTTGCCCTCGCTCTGGTAACTTAGAGCCAGGTCATTCTTTGCTGTGAGGCTGGCCTGTGCATTCTACAATGCTGAGCAACACCCCTGGGCTGGCCCCACCAGATGCCAGCGGCACCTCACCACCACCCACGTGGCAGACAGTCAAACGTGTCTCCAGACACACAGCCACTGTCCTCTGGGGGGGGTTAAGAACCAATGTTCCCTGGGGGGTAAAATCACACCCCATTAAGAACAAGTGTTCCCTGGGGGGTAAAATCACCCACTGTTAAAGAATAATTTATCATAATCCAAATTTTATTAAATGAACTTTAAAACTGAAAAAATATTGAATGTAGCTATACCTTTTATTTTGCTTGATATCATCAGTTGAAAGAAAAAATCAGAGGTCTAAGCCAAATTAAACTGTTCTGCCAAATACCACATAGAGATGGCTCTCTGTGTATATGACACAGACACACACACACACAGACACACACACACAGAGTATGGTATGCACATCTTGATGTGTACCTACAGATAATTATATTTACATATTTAGTATCATATAATTATCCTAAACATCATGGTCTGAGATATGCAGTGTAAGAAGACAAAATGAGGTAAAATATTTAAAACACTTTAATATTGCACCTAATAACTCAGCTCAAAATAACTAATTTTTTAAAAAGTCAAAATATGAAGAAAAAACAAATATACTCTTTTACAAAATGGCAAAAGTAGTAATTATCTAGCTATCTATCAGTGTAGGTTAGATACACCTACAGTCTATCACTGTAGACCGCGTGTATTTGACAGTATGCAAAGTTGACATGCAGTTGAAGATTACGCACATTACTTGTCTCCTCCATCAGTTTATACAGTGAGATGACTGCGTGGTATCAATCAGGATATGCAACATCATTAGTCTCTGTCACAGAAATGCTGATTCCACACTGACCTGAAAGCCTTGTCCCACTGAAATAAGCCAATACAATGAATCATTGCTACCACTTCTTTCAAAATGATAAACCATGTCTAAGCGTCCGTTCTTCAGCCAAACAAATGGACCCTAGATAAGACATACTTTTTAGCACATTCTAAATCAGCACGACAAGGTACGGCTTTCCAAGGAATGTCTCCCCATGAAAATGTCTCCTACAGCTGTGCAGGCGCTTCAGAACTTGCATGCCACAGGATGGAAGTGCCTTGAAGCTCCAGGCTGAGCAAGCACTGGAGTCAGAGGAGGTATGAACACCTGTGAGTCGGGAGGCTCCACCAAGATTTCTCACATTGAGCTAAGATCCTGGAAATGCACTAAAATTATTGCCTGGCATCCAGCAGAAGCAGACACAGCAGTTTCTGGAAGAAAGCATCCCGCCTGCAGGCCCTCAGGAATCCCGCAGAATAAGATGAAGTGATGAGATTATAGTGTCGATCTCCAGGGCTCAAGATGACAAGCAGCATGAATGAAAGGAGAGACAACCAAAACAGACTTAGCCACATCCCAAAGCCACACAGATGAGAATTCATAGATACTGAATATAGAAGAGGAATTTTGCTTAAAGAAATCGGGGGTTGAAAAGTGTAAGAGTACACAATTAACATTGACCCGAGATGAATTAAGAATGAAGGCCATCATCTCTAGATGACATCAAACTACTAAAAACACTAAAAGAATGAGTAGACAGCTGCCAGGAAAGGGGAAACAGAATTTTAAATAACTCTCAATTCAATCAAATAGAAATTGGCTAATCAAGAAAAATAAAGAAACTTTAAATTTTTTTTTAAAGTAATGGAAATCTAATTTTGAATGAATAAAAATGTAAATACAATCAAAATGCACATGAAAACTTGAGGGAAGCAGCTAAAGGGAAATCTGTCGTCTTAAATGTACACCGTGGGAAACATGAAGCATGAAAATCAAAAGCTAAGCATCCATCTTTGTGAGTTCAGAAAATAACAACTAACTGAACCCAAAGAAGTGAAGAGAAAATGATAATTGTTAAGTGGAAGAGGGGAAAGAGAGAGAGTCACCAAAAACAACAACAAGAAAGGGATCATCACTGTAAAGACGCTGCACTAAACAGATAATGGAGTGAAAATACCAATCAACTCTAGCATTCTTTCTGCTTTTATACAGGCACCCGCTGATTGGCACCATTTGCTGAAAAAATGTTTTCTTCCCTAAACGAATTGCTTTGCCACTATGGTTTAAAATCAGTTGTCTATTTAAATATAACACATATACAGAGTCTATTTCTGGACTCTATTCTGTTCCATTCATCTATATCTATCTTTTGCCATTAGCACAGTCTTGACTCCATAGCTGTATCATCAAGTCATGAAATCAGGTAAGTGCTCCAAAAGTCGTCCCTTTTTAAAAATAAACGCTTTAGTTATTTGAATTTAGTCATCTGAAGATATATATAAATTGTATAATTAGCTTGTCATTCTCTGCAGAAAAACCTAGGTCAATTTTTATTAGAATTGCACTTAAATCTGTAAGTCAATATGAGAAGACCTGCACACTAAACAATAATGAGTCTTCTGATCTATGTATGGACAGACGATATCTCTTCACTAGATCTTTAGATCTTTTACAAAAATTTCAAAATATCTCAGTAATTTTTTGGTATAGGAACCTTGAGTATACTTTTTAAGATTTATGCCTAGGTTTTTTAGGGTTTGGGGTTCCACTGTAAATGAAATTGTCCCTTAAATATTTTCCAATTATGTGCTGTTAGCATGTGGTAATATATTGATTTTTTGGATACTGATCTTGCATCTTCTAACCTTGCTAAATTTATACATTAGTTCTGGTAGTAGCGGATTTTGTGTAGACTACCTCAGATTTTCCACATCAACAATCGTATAGCCTGCAAACAAGGACAGTTTTACTTCTCTCATTTTCATTGTTCTGCCCTTTCTTTCTTTATATGGTTGTATTACAAGAACTAGGTCCTTGAGTACATTGACTGTTGAATGGAAAAGGTAACTGCCTCGCTGCCAGTCTCACGGAAAAACAATGAGGTTTTTTACCATAAAGTATAAGGTTGGCTCTAGGGTTTTCAAAAACGCCTTTCATCAGTTTGAGAATTCACAGCTGTCTCTCAAATGCTTTTGCTGCATCTATTGAAAGGATCATGTGGTTTTTCTCCTGCATTCGGCTAATATGGAAAAGTATACTGATTTTCGAATGTTAAATCAACCCTGGATTTCCAGAATAAACTTTTCTTGGTTACACTGTACTATTTTACATACTGTAGCATTTGATTTGATATCATACTTGGATCTATGTGAGTGGGAGGTGTTGGTCTGTAAATTTATTTTCACATAATACCCTTGTCTTAATATCAGGGTAATACTAGACCTGCAAAATAAGTGGAGAACTATCCCCCACCTCCATTATTTTCTGAAAGAGTTTTATAGGATTCGTAGTATTTCTTACTCAATGTTTAAGAAAATTAAACAGAGAAGCCATTTGTGTTGGGACTTTTCATTATATAAATAATTTTAATTACTAATTCAGCTGCTATACGGATATAATTCTACTCAGGTTTTCTACTAAAACTTGAGTCCAGTTTGGTAAGTTATATTTTTTAAGGAACTATTGCATTTCACGTAGGTCATTGAATTTGTTAGTATAAATTTAATAGATTCTCATTGTTTTTTTAATTACTGTAGGGTTTGTGTTGATCACCTCTCTTTTCTTGATGATATTGGTGATGTGTTCAACTGTTTCTTTTCAAAGAACCAGCTTTTGGGCTTAGTGGGTTTTTTTCTGTGTTGTCTGTTTCCTACTTTGTTGATTCTGATCTTATTGTTATTAGTTTCTTCTTCCTATGTATTTTAGTTTTACTTTCCATTCCAGCTTCTTAAAGTAGAACATTTGATAGCTGATTTTAGATATTTCTTATTTTCTGTTGTATTTCATCTACAAGTTTCCCCTAAGCTAACTTCAACTGTACTCAAAATTTTTGATATATTTTCATTAACATTTTACTTTGTAATATTATCTTATTCCCTTGTGATTTCATCTTTGACTCATGATTTAACTGGAAGTGTGTTACTGACTTTCCAGACATTGAGGTTTTCCCAGACTGCTACTGATTTCTAACTTAAATTTGTTGTGGTCAGAGTATGTAATCCTTATGATGTAATATTACAAAGCTGGTGAACTGACCATGCACACACAAGAAGACTGAATTCTGTGGCTGTTGGATACAGTGCTCTACAAATGCCCATTCAGTCAAGGGGGTTGATAATGTTATTCAAGGCTTCTATGGCTTTCCCGATGTTTTTTTTTCAGTCTAGGTGTTCTATCAATTTCTAAAGAGTGACAAAATCTACTTCTATGATTGTGGAATTATCTATTTTATTTTATTTTAGTGAATCAATTACCTCTTCAGTATTTACCAAATTACCAAGGTATATTACCAACATATGATTGTTATGTCTTCCTTATAATCTGTCCCATTTATTATTAAATGTCCTGCATTATCTCTAATTACATTATGTGTGCTGAAGTTTATTCCATGCCACTTTGGCCTTTTATGCTTATTATGTGCATTCTATGTATTTTTCCATTCATTTACTTTGAACATATCTCTATGCTTAATTTAAAAGCGTGTCTCGTATCACTGCTTAGCCTTTCAGTTAAGATCAAGGGTAACACTATGTCTCTTATGAGCAGCATACCTCAGAGCCTTACTCTCTTATCTGCTTTCTCAATATTTTCCTCTTAATGGGAATGGTTGCAGTTAACATAATTATTAATATAGTTGCATTCAGGTCAACAAAATTATCATTTATTTTGTTTGTCTCATTTTTTAAATTCATTTCTGTGCTCATTTTCTTGCTTTCTTTTGGATTACTTGAATATTATTTTATTTTCATCAGTTGGATTTTAATAATAACAATATTTATTATTAAATCTTAAATGTTATGTATATTTTAATTAATGATATTTTATATTTTTAGTACTTACTCCATGGATTAAAAATATACATACGTAACTTCTCTACAGTCTATTTAAAGCCTTGAAATGATATAGATCACTTTACCTCTCCCATTTCCCACTATGGTATAGGTATCAAATTATATCTATACACATTAAAACTCCCACCAGACAATATTATAATTTATACTTTCAACCATCAAACACATTTTGAAGAACTTAAGGGGGAAAAAAGTTAACTTTTACACTTACCTACTATTTACCAGTTCTGTTTTTCTTCATCCCTAAAGATGTAATTTCTTTGTAGCATCATTTTTCTTCCCTGGAGAAATTCCATTAACACATCTAATAGAACAAATCTGTTGGAAATGAATTCTAGTCATTTCCTTCATCTGAGAATCTCTCTCTTTTTTGCCTTTATTCCTGAAGGATTATTTTGCTGATAGAGAATTCTGGATTGAAAGATTTTTTTTTAGCGCTGAAAGAAGGTGCTCCACTATTTACTTGCCTCCAGGATTTCTGATGAGAAATTTACAGTCATTCAAATCACAATCCATTGTATGTCATGTATCACTCTTCTCTCACTGTTTTCAAGAATTTACTCTCATATTTAGTTTTTAGCAATATGATTATGGTGTGTCTAGGCAGAGTTTCCTTTATTTCATCCCGTGTTTTCACTGAATTTCATGAAATTGTAAACTTATCTTTGCAAGATTGATAATTCTCTGTCATTACATCTTAAAATATCTTTTTCTCTTTATCTCTTGCTCCTCTTCTCTGAAACTCCAATTGTTTTTAATATTTCAATATATTTATTCTTTTTTAAAGTTTCAGGACACATGTACAGGAAGTACAGGTTTATTACATAGGTAAACGCGTGCCATGGTGGTTTTCTGCACCTATCAGCCCATCACCTAAGTATTAAGCCCCATATGCATTAGCTTTTTATTCTGATGTTCTCCCTCTCCCTCTCTCCCCTGACAGGACGCAGTGTGGGTTGTTCTCCTCCCTTTGTCCATTGTTCTCATTGTTCAGCTCCCACTTATAAATGAAAACACGCAGAGCTTGGTTTTCTGTTCCTGTGCTAATTTGCTGAGGCTAATGGCTTCCAGCTCCAGCCATGTCCCTGAAAAGGACATGATCTTGTTCTTTTTTATGGCTGCAGAGTATTCCATGGTGTATCTGTACCACATTTTCTTTATCCAGTCTACCACTGTTGGGTATTTGGGTTGATTTCATGTCTTTGCTATTGTGAATAGTGCTGCAATGAACATATGTGTGCATGTATCTTTAAAACAGAATAACCTGTATTCCTTTGGGTATACACCCAGCAATGGGATTGCTGGCTCAAATGGTATTTTGGGTTCTAGGTCTCTGAGGAATCGCCACACTGTCTTCAACAATCATTGAACTAATTTACATTCACATCAACAGTGTAAAAGCGTTCCTATTTTCTCCAGAGCCTCACCAGCATGTTTGTTTTTTGACTTTTTAATAATTGCCATCCTGACTGATTTGAGATCTCATTGTGGTTTTGCCTTGCATTTTCCTAATGATTAGTGATGTTGAGCTTTTTTCTAAAGTTTGTTGGCTGCATAAATGTCTTCTTTTGAGAAGTGTCTGTACATGTCCTTTGCCTGCTTCTTAATGTGGTTGTTGGTTTTTTCTTGCAAATTTAAGTTCCTTGTAGATTCTGGATATTAGACCTTTGTCAGATGGACAGAGTGCAAAAATTTTCTCCCATTCTGTAGGTTGTCTGTTCATTCTGATGACAGTTTCTTTTGCTGTGCAGAAGCTCTGGAGTTTAATTAGATCCAATTTGTCAGTTTTTGCTTTTGTTGCAATTGCTTTTGATATTTTTGTCATGAAATCTTTGTTTGTGCCTATATTATGAGTGGTATTGCCTAGATTTTCTTCTATGGTTTTTGTAATTTGGGGGTTTATATTTAAGTCTTTAATCCACATTGAGTCAATTTTTGTATAAGGTGTAAGGAAGGGGTTCAGTTTCAATCTTCTGCATATGGCTAGCCAGTTTTCCGAGCACCATTTATTAAATAGGGACTCCTTTCCCTATTGTTTGCTTTTGTCAGGTCTGCTGAATATCAGGTGGTTGTAGATGTTCAGTCTTACTTCTGAGATCTCTATTCTGTTCCATTGGTCTATATGCCTGTTTTTGTGCTAGTACATTGCTGTTTTGGTTACTGTAGCCTGGTAGTATAGTTTGAAACTGGGCAGCATGATGCCTCCAGCTTTGTTCTTTTTGTTTAGGATTATCTTGGCTATACATCTTCATTTTTGGTTCCATATTAATTTTAAAGTATTTTCTGTGAAGAATGTCAGTGGTAGTTTAATGGGAATAGCATTGAATCTATAAATTTCTTTGGACAATATGGCCATTTTCACAAGATTGATTCTTCCTCCTATCCATGAGCCTGGAATGTTTTCCCATTCCTTTGTGCCTTCCCTGTTTTCCTTGAGCAGTGATTTGTAGTTCTCCTTAAAGAAGTCCTTCACTTCCCTTGTTAGCTGTATTCCTAGGTATTTTATTCTCTTTTGCAGCAATTGTGAATGGAAGTTCATTCATGATTTCACTCTCTGCCTGTGTATTGTTGGTGTGGGAGTGCTTGTGATTTTTGCACATTGTTTTTGTATCCTGAGACTTTGCTGATGTTGTTTATCAGCTTAAAAAGCTTTGGGACTGAAAGGATGGGGTTTTCTAGATATAGGATTATGTCATCTGCAAACAGAGACAGTTTGACTTCTTCTCTTCCTATTGAAATAACTTGCCTGACTGCCCTGGCCAGAACTTCCAATACTATGTTGAATAGGAGTGGTGAGAGAGAGCATGTTTGTCTTATGTCAGTTTTCAATGGGAATGCTTCCAGCTTTTGCCCATTCAGTATGATATTCACTGTGGTTTTTCATAAATGGCTCTTATTATTTTGAGATATGTTCCATCAATACCTAGTTTATTGAGAGTTTTGGACATGAAAGGATGTTGAATTTTATCAAAGGCCTTTTTTGTGTCTATTGAGATAATCATGTAGTTTTTTTGTCTTTGGTTCTGTTTATGTGATGGATTACGTTTATTGATTTGTAGACGTTGAACCAGCCTTTCGCCCTGAGGATGAGGCTGACTTGATTGTGATGGATAACCTTTTTGATGTGCTGCTGGATTCAGTATGCCAGTATTTTATTGAGGATTTTTGCATCAATGTTCATCAGGGATATTGGCCTGAAGTTTTCTCTTTTTTGTTGTATCTCTGCCAGGTTTTAGTATCAGGATGATGATGGCCTCATAAAATGAGTTTGGGAGAAGTCTCTCCTTTTAATTGTTTGGAATTGTTTCAGAAAAAAATGGTAGCATCTCCTTTTCGTACCTCTGGTAGAATACAGCTGTAAATCCTCTGATCCTGGGCTTTTTATTATTGGTAGACTGTTAAATACTCATTACTGCCTTAATTTCAGAACTTGTTATTGGTCTATTCAGGGATTCAACTTCTTCTATGTTCCAGTCCTGGGAGGGTGTATGTGTCCAGGAATTTATCTATTTCTTCTAGATTTTCTAGCTTATTCACATACAGATGTTTATAGTATTCTCTGATGGTTGTATTTCCTTGTGGTCAGTGGTGATATCCCCTTTATCATTTTCTGTTGTGCCTATTTGATTCTTTTCTCTTTTCTTCTTTACTAGTCTAGCTAGCAGTCTATTTTTTTTTATTTTTTTCAAAAACCAACTCCTGGATTCACTGATTATTAGAAGGGTTTTCTTTTCCTCTCTCTAGTTCCTTCAGCTTCACTGTGATCTTGGTTACTTACTGTCTTCTGCTAATTTGGGGGTTTGTTTGCTCTTGGTTCTCTAGTTCTTTTAGTTGTGAGCTTAGTGTGTCCATTTGACATCTTCCTAGCTTTCTGATGTGGGCATTTAGTACTGCAAATTTCCCTTTTAACACTGCTTTAGCTGCATCCCAGAGATTCTCTTTGTTCTCTTTGGTTTCAAAGAACTTCTTGACTTCTGCCTTGATTTCATTATTTACCCAGGAGTCATTCAGCAGAAGGTTGTTCAATTTCCATGTAGTTGTGTGGTTTTGAGCAAGTTTCTTATTCTTGAGTGAAACTCCAATTTTTGCTCTTATTCCACAGCTTTATAAGCTCTGGAAATGTAAAAGAAAAATTTCTCTAAGTTCTTCAGATTGCATGATTTACACGGATCTATGTCAGTTAACTGACTCTTTTCTCTGTCATAGTCATTCCACTACTGAACCCAACAATCAACTTTTTTTAAATAAGGTGTTATAGTTTTAATTTCTAACCTTCGTTATTAGATTTTCTGATATAATTTCTATTCCCCCCTGAGAATTCCCATCTTTCCATTCATTCCAAGTGCATTTTCTTTACCTTATTGATTGTAGTTATAAAAGATGCTTTAAATTGTTTAGTCATTTCAATATCTGGGTCCTTTCAGGTTTGGTATCTGTTGATTGTCTTTTTCCCTTGGGAATTTATTGCATTTTTTCTTATTCTTTGTGCAGAGTCCTTTGGTACTCTTTCCTAAATACTGTCAATGTTAACATATGTAAACTCTGGATTTGGTTTTAATCTTCTGGATTTTTTTTTTAACTTAAAGCTCATTCACATTGGAATCAGAGACCCTTTTAGAATCACCTTTAATTTAAAAACTAATCCTATTTTTATACTCCATGAAAAAGAGACATTAGAAGTGACTTGAATCATTATAGAAAAGCACTAAATAAAAAGAATAAAATAAAATTTTATTTTGGGGGGATTTTGGTCGTGATATGTTTTTTGTTGTTGTTGTTTAGTTTTGTTTTCGTGTTCTCATTTGTTTAGTTTTACTGCTAAGAGAGGGCTTTCCCTTCTTGTTGTTTATTTCTCCAAAAGCAAGAAGAATTAGTCATTGGTGTCCATGAGCTTGGAGACTGCACAAATTGGTGGGCACTCTGCCTCTGTGGGGCAGAGCACATGAGGGCAATAGTGACCTTCGCCAGCATTCCTGTGATTAACTTTTGCAGTGAATGAACTTTCTTTCACTCTCTTACATTCTGTCATTTCTCACATCTTAACATTTCTCAAGACAGTGGAGAATATAAAAGCTACATGACTTTTACGTTATAAGCCCTATAGTTTATGAGTAAAAGTAACTAATATTGAAAAATAACACACACCAGAGGATGATGGATAGCCAAGGAGGACTAGGAAGGCAGAAGGGAAGGCTGATTTAGAACTTGGCAAATTCTCAACTATGTACACAAAATTATTATATGCAACCTATACATTAGAGCCTTTATCCTGCCTAACATTAGCACTATTCTTACTTTCAATGACAGTGTCTTGGCATGGCTAAAGATGTCCAATTGGAAGAGACACAAATGAATCCAGACCCATGGGAAGGCTTTCCAAAACCCCTTCACACCCAAAGGAGGAAATGAACACAACACATGAGCAGGCCTGTATGGAGAATTCATCGCTTAGGAACCAAGAAATCCCCAAAGCTTCCTAACACCACTGAGAAATAACACAGCTATCTTTTTCTCTTTTTTTCAGCTTAAGATTCTGATAAAATATCCTCACAAGAAGCCTTCTTAGATGAATCCATCTGAGAATCACTCCACACAGAACCTGTGAAAATTATGATGAATGACTGTCACACCTCTTGATACACGGTTTGACTTCTAAACATAAGTACATGCGTTTCACAAACGTGCAGTTCTCATGAGCCAACATCCCACACTGCTCAGTCTCCACTCACTTCTTTATTTGTTTGACAAGTATTGAGTGCTTACTATCTGGCAGCACTGTCAGGAACACTGAGGATTCCAGAATGACCAAGACAGACACACATTTGCTGATCTCTGGAACTTAGAGTCTGCTCCTTATAAAGAGACAGAGAAAAACTTGATATAGTCATATATTTGCCACACGTATATATTAGAGCATTATTTCAATGTATCATAGATGATAATCTGTTGGAAGAAAAGGAACACAGGAAAGGAGCCAGCAATGATGGAAGAACTCCTTCTGCGGGGCCAGGAAAGGCCACCCTGAGGATGGATATTGAGTCTTAGTGTCTACTAGAGAGGTGAACCAGCTGCCAGCACGCTCGGGAAGAGCCTCCCCAGTGGAGGCAACAGGTACAGATGCACATTCACCCAGCAAGAAGGCCTCTGTGTCTGGGGTCCAGCCCCCCTGTGGCAGGAAATCAAGTGTAAGTGGTAGCTGCAGCCAGGTCATTAGTGGCTTTATAAGGCATGGTTGAGGCTCTGGATTTTATTCCAAGTGAAACAAGGACAACACGCCACTATCTAAAACACCAAATAATCCAAGCTGCCCTTTAGGTCTAACTTTTCAGCATCACAAGGAAAAAGAGGAAGCAGTGTCTCATTCAAGATTCTCAAAGCAAAAGCCTACTGAGAAGCCAATAAAGCTCCTTAATCTCTAGAAGAACCCTAAAACACATGGAAATTCTTGTTTCATTCCTAGTGTTTATAAAGACAGGCTTAAATGTGATTTTGTAAATTTTTAAGCTAACAAGAGAATGTAGCTATTATTTGTAACTTCAAAACACTGAAAAACTAGACACAAAAAAACTTTAACAATTTATACAACATCAGCACATGGGAAGAGGAAGTATCAAGGAAATGCAATATATCGAATATAAGGCACAACAGTGAATATTTTAAAATTAGGTCCAGTTATATACTCTCTACCAGAAACAAACTAAAAACAAAATGACAGAGATTAAAAATAAACAAATGGGCAATTCCAGGGAACTTTCAGTCCAGACAAAATGATATAGGCCCTGAACTCTCTGCTTACTCCTGCCAAGCACAACTATAACCCCAGGGAATAAAGCAGAGAGGCAACTAAAGGAGAATCCTGAAAGGTAGTAAGAGGAGAGGAAAATGGTTTGGAGCCTGAGACGGTCTGGTTCTGTGTCCCCACCCAAATCTCATCTGGTAGCTCCCATAATTCCCACATGTTATGGGAGATAACTGAATCATGGGGCTTGTTTTTCCCAGCTGTTCTTGTGATAGTGAACAAGTCTCACGAGATCTGATAGTTTTAAAAATGAGAGTTTCCCTCCACAAGCTCTCTCTCTCTCTCTCTCTCTCTCTGTCTGCTGCCATCCATGTAAGATGTGACTTGCTCCTCCTTGCCTTCTGCCATGATTGTGAGGCCTCACCAGCCATGTTGAACTTTAAGTCTGTTAAACTTCTTTCTTCTGTAAATTGTGCAGTAATTGAGCATATTAATATGAGCTAAGTAGACTTCAAAGTAAAGAAAATTACTAGAGGGAAAGAAAATTATTAAATAATGATAACTAGTCAATCCACCAGGAAGATGTAACAATCCTAAATATCTATGCACCAAACAACAGAGCAGCAAAATATATGAAGCAAAATACTGCTAGAGCTGAAAGAAAAAACAAAATTATGTTTATCACTGTGAACAGAAATAACTCACTCTCAGAAACTAATAGAAATGTTAAATCAAAAATAATTTAAAATATGGAAGAAATGAATAGCACTGAACCAAAGGGATTTAATTCACATATATAAAACACTCCACCCCAAAACAGGAGAATACAGTTTTTTCCAAGTTCCCATGAAAGATTTACCAAGATCTATCATATTCCGAGTCACAAAACAAAAATCCCACAAACGTAAAAAAATAAAGTCATACAGAGTATGTTCTTCAACTATAATGGAATAAAGTTAGAAACTAACAGAAAGACAGTAGTAAAATCTCTAAATGCATGGAAATTAACCAACATACTTCTAAATAGTCTAAACAGTCAATAGTTTGTGAGGTCTCCAAGTAAATTTTAAAATATATGGAACTGAATTTTAATGAAAATACAACACATAAAAACATATAGGATGCAACTGAAATAGAAGTGCAATAAAACTGTTTAACACTAAATGTTAACACTGGAAAAGCAAGGAAATATCAAATCAGTAATCTAAATTCCTACCTCAAAAACACTAGCCAAGAAAGAGTAAAATGCATCAAAAGAAAGCTCAAGGAAAAAATAAAGATCATAGAAGAAATCTATAGAGTTAATATAGGACAATACTAACGAAAATCAAAGGAGAAAAAAGCTGTTTCTTTGGGTAAAATCAGTAAAATTTACAAACTTCTAACAAGACTGACGAAAAATAAAAGGAGAGAGACACAATCACCAATATCAGGAATGAAAAAAAAATGTTACTACATATATTTTAGACATTAAAATGATAATAAAGGAATATTATCAACAACTTTACACTCAAAAATTTGGCAACTAAAAAGAAACAAACCAATTCCTCAAAAATCACAAAATATCAAAACACACATAAAACAGATAATCTGAAAAGCCCTTTAGCCATTAAAGAATTCGATTTCTTAATTTGAAAGTTTCTTTATAAAAAAGTTTCCAGATTCATGGTTTCACTAGAAAATTCTACTGGGCCTTTGCCTCCTGCTCCTGCCAGAGCTTGGGACTCATCCTCGCTGTAACATGTTCACCACCTCTGGGGCCCCCAGTGACTGTCACAGCCTCTGTTGCCCTGTGATCTGCAGGTACTGGGAGATGCATAGCTAAGATGCCAGGACATCTTGAAAGCTGGGAAATGAAACCATTTACATTCAGGAATGTGGCCAGAGAATTCTCTCTGGAGGAGTGGAAACACTGGAATCCTGCTTAGGAGAATTTGTATGGAGATGTGATTTCAGAGGACAGAAACTCGATCTCTGGGTCTTGATGTCTGTAAGCTAGACCTGGTGACCTTTTTGAAGGAAAGAACAGGGCCCTGAAATGTGGAGGGAGGAGACAGTCACCATACGATCACACCTTAGTGATTCGACTCTTCTGCCTTGGCCCAGCCCAGAGATGAGATTGTGACGTATTGCTTGACTCTACGCCTGGAAGATGTGACTCTTGTCCAGCCTTGGTGCTGCCCACAGGTGGCACTGTGACATATGGCTGGGCCTTTCACCCAAGTGATGTGTGACTGTGACATACGCCTCTGTCCAGAACCTGAGTGACTTGACATTTGCACCTGGTCCCAGCCCAAAGGTCATGTGACTCGTCTTCAGCCTGCACCCTGCCACAAAAGGATTGTGCACCCAGCACCTAGATGATGTCACTCTCACCTTTTGCCCGGACCTTGCATATTTAAGGTTGGATTGTGACACAAACTTTAGCACAGCTCAGAGTTGTGATGATGATGCTCATACCACAAACCAGCCAACAGGAGAGATGCTGGCACTTGTAGTTAGACTTAGAGAAATGAATAAACTTCTGGGTCTTCTGTAGGTGATGTAATTTGCCTTGCTGGGTCCTGCCTATAGGAAACAATAGGACCTATCTGTGTACATATCACCCAGGTGTTGTGACTCTCCTTTTTTGACTGAAACCTGCCACAAAGGCTGCTTGTGACATGTCACTGGACCCAGAACCTAGTCTCTGACGGGTCTTTATTACCAGTGTGTGAACAGACTAATACAGTAAATTGGTACCGGCAGAGTGGGGCATTGCTGAAGAGATAGCCAAAAATGTGGAAGCAACTCTGGAACTGAGTAACAGGCAGAGGCTGGAACAGTTTGGAGGACTCAGAAGACAGGAAAATGTGGGAAAGTGTGGGACTTCTTAGAGACTTGTTGAATGGCTTTGACCAAAATGCTGATAGTGATATGGGCAATAAAGTCCAGGCTGAGATGGTCTCAGATGGACATGAGGAGCTTGTTGAGAGCAAAGGTGACTCTTCTTATGCTTTAGCAAAGAGACTGGTGGCATTTTGCCCCTTCCCTGGAGATCTGTGGAACTTTGAACTTGAAAGAGATGATTTAGTGTATCTGGAGGAAGAAACTTCTAAGCATGGCAGGTCACTGTTGAGCCATGGATGAGGGTCTCTGTTCTGCAGCATGCAGTTTGTTAAAGTTGTTAAAAACAAAGTCTACTTTAAGAGATAACAAGTGAAATTTTAGAAAATGACCAGAAGGTAAATTGAGTACCGCGCTTGGTGATACAGGATAAAAATAAACACAGCATACCCAAATACAGGATGATAGTTTGTGTAACACAGAGATATTATTTGTCACATTGCTTATGCCCGTACGGAAGGGAATGTGATGGTATGCACAGCATATGCACGTGAACTGCCAAAATACGGTGCGAAGGTTGGCCTGACCAATGATGCTGCAGTGTATTGTGCTGGCCTGCTGCTGGCCTGCAGGCTTCTCAACAGGTCTGGCATGGAAAAGATCTACAAGTGGAGACTGGGGATGAACACAATGTGGAAACCATTGATGGTCAGCCGGGTGCCTTTGCCTGCTATATGGATGCAGGCCTTGCCACAACTGCCAGTGGCAATAAAGTTTTGGTGCCCTAAAGACAGCTGTAGATACAGGCTTGTCTATCCCTCACCGTAGCAAATGATTCCCTGGTTAAGATTCTGAAAGCAACGAATTTAATGCAGAAGTACACCAGAAGCACATCACGGACCAGAATGTTGCAGATTACATGTGCTGCTTAATGGAGGAAGATGAAGATGCTTCTAAGAAACAGTGCTTTCAATACATGAAGAGCAGTGTAACACCAGGCATGATGGAGGAGACGTATAAGAAAGCTCATGCTGCTATACAAGAGAATCCAGTCTAAGAAAAGAAGCCCAAGAAAAAATTTAAGAAGAAATGGAACTGTCCCAAAATGTTGCTTGCTCGAAAGAAAAACTGAGTGGCTCAAAATAATGCAAGCTTCCTTGGAGCTCAGGGGTGAGCTTCTGAGAGCTAAACCAAACAATTTTCCATGATGGTTTTTCAGATGAAGAATCCTCACAAAAAGAAAGAAAGAAAGAAATTTATAAGCAGCAAGGCATTCGAGATTTGGGTTCTGTTAAAGGTATCCAGTTTTAAAAAGAAAACAGGGCATAAAAGTTCAGAAAATTTGCAGCCTGACAATGTAATAGAATAAAAAATCTCATTTTTTGAGGAAAAATTTAAGCCAGCTGCAGAAATTTGCATAAGTAATGAGGAGCCGAATGTTAATTCCCAGGACAATGGGAAAGATGTCTCCAGAACATGTCAGAGGTCTTCTTGGCAGCCTCTTCCATCCCAGGCCCAGAGGCCTAAAAGTAAAAGATGGTTTCCACCAGGTGCAGTGGTTAACGCCGGTAATCCCAGCACTTTGGGAGGCCAAGGTAGGGGATCACCTGAGGTCGGGAGGTCGAGATCAGCCCAACTAACAAGGATAAACCCATCTCTACTAAAAACACAAAATTATCCGGGTGTGGTGGCCTGTGCCTGTAATTCCAGCTACTCAGGAGGCCGGGGCAGGAGAATCACTGGAACCTCAGAGGCAGAGGCTGTGGTGAGCAGAGATCATGCCATTTCACTCCAGCCTGGGCAGCAAGAGTGAAACTCTGTCTCAAAAAAAAAAAAAAGAAAGAAAGAAAAAGATAGTTTCCTGGGTCAGGCCCAGGGCCCCCCTGCTCTCTGCAGCCTAAGGACTTGGTGCCCTACATCCAGCCACTCCAGTCATGGCTAAAAGGAGGCAAAGTAGGGCTCGAGCTGTGGCTTCAGGGGGTAGAGGCCCCAAGCCTTGGCAGCTTCCACATGCTGTTGAGCCTGTGGGTACACAAAAGTCAAGAAGTGAGGTTTGGAACTCTCCACCTAGATTTTAGATAATGTATGGAAACACCTGGATGTCCAGGAGAAGTTTGCTGCAGGGGCAGGGCCCTCATGAAGAACCTCTGCTAGGGCAGTACAGAAGAAAAATGTGGGGTCAGAGCTCCCACCCAGAGTCCCTACTGCGCATCGCCTAGTGGAGCCGTGAGAAGAGGGCCATCGTCCTCCAGACCCCAGAATGGTAGATCCACCAACAGCTTGCACTTGCACCTGGAAAAGCCGCAGACACTCCACACTCAACCAGCCCATGGAGACAGCCAGGAGGGAGGCTGTGCCCTGCAGAGTCACAGGGTGGAGCTGCCCAAGGCCAGGGGAAGCCACCTCTTTATCAGCATGACCCGGATGTGGGGCATGGAGTCAAAGGACATCATTTTGGAGCTTTAAGATTTGACTGCCCCCTGGATTTAGGACTTGCATGGGCAATTTCTCCCATTTGGAATGCCTGTATTTACCTAATGCTTGTACGCCCATCGTATCGAGGAAGTAACTAACTTGTTTTTTTTTATTTTACAGGCTCATAGGTGGAAGGGACTTGTCTCAGTGAGACATTGGACTATGTTCTTTTGGGTGCTGAAATGAGTTAAGACTGGGGGACTGTTGGGAAGGCATGATTGGTTTTGAAATGCAAAGGCATTAGATTTATGGGGGGCCAAGGGTGGGATGATATGGTTTGGCTATGTCTCCACCCAAATCTCATCTGAATTGCAACTCCAACAATTCCCACAAAAGATGAGAGGAACATGGTGGGAGGTGATTAAATTATGGGGTGGCCTTTCCTGCAGTGTTCTTGTGATTGTGAATGAATTTCAGAATATCCAATGGTGGAAAAAACAGTTTTCCTTCACAAGCTCTCTCTTTGCCTGCCACTATCCATGTAAAATGTGACTTGCTTCTCTTTGTCTTTTGCCATGATTGTGAGGCCTCCCCAGCCGCATGGAACTGTAAATCCATTAAATCTCTTTTTCTTTCCTGTCTTGGGTATATCCTTATCAATAGCGTGAGAACAGACTAATAATTTATTCTGAAGTTTCACTAATAATGAATAATTTAATTTAGCAACTGAACTAAACATTGAATTATGCATCATACGGTAAGTAAAATTAATAAATGCGTTCAAAAATACTTGGGCTTTATTTGGGTCACATTTATATCATTGTGATTTCCAATGTTTTCACCTGAAGGGATATTTATGAACAGAAGGGTTGCTATTATTTGCATTTTTTGCCATGCTAAAAATACACATTAATATCTTAGCAAAATTATCCTGGAAAACTTTAAACAACAAAAAGTTTCTACTGAACTTGTAAACAACTAGCATCAATTCTATATAAACTTTTCCAGAAAATAAAACAGGAAGGAACACTTTCCAACTCATTTTATGAAACCAAAATCAGACATAGCTAGTATAAAGAAAGAAAGCTTTAGATCAATATATCCATGAACTTAAGACAAAAAATCCCCAACAAAATGTTGCAAACTGAATCCATGAATCTGTGAAAATAATTATACACCATGACCAAGTGGATTTATTTCAGGTATGCATGGTTGGCTCAATACTTGAAAATTACTCAGTGTAGTCTACCATATCAAAAGGCTAAAGAAGAAAAATCATATTGTTTTCATCTGAAGCCTCCAGAATTAACACAGCCCTCTCTAATAGACTGAATTTAGATTTCTGACCTCCAAAACTGTAAGAGAATAAATTTGGGTTAAGCCACTAAATTTGTGTTAATTTGTGCAGAAATAGGAGCTAAATGCACAAGACAACAGGGACTTTGCTGATGTGATTAAGTTGAGGACCTGAAGAAGAGGAAATTACAGGAAGGCGAAATCTAGTCACTAAGAGCCCCACATAAGGGCTCTCATGATTAGGTTGGAAATAAATACATTTTACAGATAAGGATTCCCTTTTCTTTCTCACAGTTTCACGCAGCCCCAACATTCACTGACATACAAATTCCTTTTCCAGTCCTTGGCTTCTCACTCCATTCCTGTCACAAGGAGCTCGTTCCTGGTGAAGGCAGTGTGTCACACCAGAACTCACTGGCTGTACCACGTGCTCCATCACCCAGCAGCAGCTGACTTCTGAAGCTGAGGCTTCAGAGGTACTATTTGCTGCAATCCAAAAGTCCGCAAAGTTGGGGTGCCACCCTACAGCACGGAGTATATTCTTAAACAAATGGCTAATAACTGTTACTATCTCCGTCACAGCTCACTGGGAAGTGTCGGTGTGGGAAACAAAAGATAGAGATAGGAGCACCCCCTCCCTCAGGACCACACCCAGTGACCTCCCTTATTACTACACTCAGGAATGTTTTGTCTCATCTTAATAATCTTGAGCTCAGTGGATTTGCAGGTCCTAATATCCAAGGAAACGCAACTCATAAAGGTACCATTACCATTATTACCTGAGGCAGGCTAGACAGTCAAGGCAGTGACCATGTCCTCAGGATGTGGCAACCACAGCGGCCATGCAGTTGACACAGTAAGCCTCAGCATTTGCATCATGATAGCTCATTCCAGCAAAGCTACCTTCAGCAGGGGCTTTCCCCTCTAGAGGGACTGTGCACCTTGACTGTACCTTCCTCAGACTGACCCTTTGCTCATTTTAATAGCAAAAAACATATCCCTGGGTGGAGATTTAAGATACTAATGAGACATGCAATATATGAATAAGCATGTACAGCTACTACACACGTGCACCCAGAGGACCACTCAGAGCAACCTCACTAACAACACTTCACCTCCTTATGAACAATCATGTAAGACTCCCACAAAGGGAACCTCTGTGGTGCTGGTCTTTGCTGTCTCATCCTTATGAGCAGCCCATCCTGAATTCTCTCTCTCTCTCAGGGTATACTGTCTATTCTGCACTTAACTTTCAAAGCATTCTTTTTCTCTTGCAATACTCTGTGCTGCAGTTCTTTTGCTGTGTCTTTTGTTTAAATTCTCTTAAACCAAGAGGACAAGGACCAAGGTATCACATCAGGCGTCAGCATTTTGTTGGAAGCTGAGATACTCCCTGGCCATGGGAAGCTCCCCACACCTTGTGACCATCAAGCAGAAAACAAGAATCCCTCTACTCTTTTTTGATGAATTGAGATGGCTGATATGAATTCTCGGTCGGAAGTGGGTTGCTGCTTCCTCACACAGGCAAAGAGAACTATCTGGGCACTGGGCAGTCCCAGTTCACCCACACCTTGGCACTCCAGCACAGACGCAATACCAAGGTCTCAGGTCCTATGAGAATGACGGCTCAGGTCACCTCAACAGTGGATACAAACCATGTATCTGCAGTGGTGGCAGAGGCCAGGGGAACATGGCATTAGAGCAGTAAGTTAACTAACAATTCAGACTTCAGAATCAGCTCTGGAAGCTGGGGCTACAGCAGTTATGTTTTACGGTATTTTGTTGCTTCTCTTCTCCCACTTATTCTCCATAGATGAAGATCACTGGGGTAGCTAACATTTTAAGTTTCAGGTGTTACCGAACCAACATCATCCCGTATCACACAGTAGGTGATGGGATATTGTGGAGCTCTTGTTTTGGGGACAAGTGACTTTCTCGTGGACTGGACAAAAGATGTTTTAAAAATCCTAACAGACACACGTGTCCTCATTGCCCTTTAGTCCTGCCCTGGCCTCTCCCCTGCCTTCTCCCCAGCCCTGCTGCTGGCAGCTCACTCATCTTCCGGAATCCAGGTGAGTCTGCCCAGTGGGAGACACTGGCAGGACTTGACGGGTGGAAGGAACAAGGCCACTTAGTCTCCTGGCTCCTCTGGCCTGGCCACAGGGGATGAGGGCAGCCCCTCCTTCCACCCCCGGCTGGACAGCCCTGGCGGGAGCTGCACCCGCCTTTACCCCTCAGGCCACGAGGTCACGGCCTCTTCTTCAGGAGTCCAGCATACCCTGCTCTTTCCGCAAACCTGACCTCTGAGCACACAATCTCTTTCTTTCTTGAGAAAGACCATGCCTCGCAAGAAAGACGGAAAATAGTCATCACCCAATGCTCAAAGATGTTTCTTACACGGCCATTTCAGGAGGAAAAAACATAGTATAACCTCAATATCAACTGAAGGAGAAAGCTGATGATAGCCTACCCACATACAATGTAACGCTGCACCGATTATTAAATGACAGAGAAATACATGCATAAGTCTCCAGATGTGGGCCCCTGAGGGACAGCAGGTCACAGCTGCTCACCTGGAGTATCCAGGGCAACCGGGCGAGGCTGGGGACAAGCGGCTTCAGTGTGTTCCGCCAAGGAGCCAGGGGGTTCTGAGGGGCAGGGTTGCCAACAAAGCTACTGTGACCAGAGGGATTCTGCGAGGGGGGAGGGGAGGTGCCATTCGACTCATCTGACCACCAAAATTTGTTCATAGAAAGGATTTGATTAAATAATCTCTAGTGCTCCCTCTGATGGAAATTCCATGATCAGGCAATTTCCCAGCTGGACAGGATGCAGTCATGAACCGCCTCGCGGAAAGCCTGAGAAACCCCACTGATTTCTTCTAGGCACAGAATATCAGCTAATTTTGAAAGAAAAACTGTTTTTTTCTATTTTTAACAAAGAGGGACTTCTGGGGAAAACTGAAATGCATAAAATGCTCTCTTTTTATGAAGCTTAGATGAGTTCCTAACTTTAGGAACATTAAGATGTATCAATGGTTTGATTTACTCAACAAATTATCATGCTTGGAACATTACATTTAAATGGAACTTATTCGTACCATAATTACAGATTGACTAATTAAATTTATTTCTGAGTGCTTTCTTGTTTCCCAAAGTAAAGTATAAGTTGGTAGATGTGAAGAAATCCAGTTGTTGGGTCGTTTTGGTTAACTTAAAAAGAAACAGAAGATATCACACCAAGCCTGTGGTAAATCTCACACTCCTCCAACGTTTCCGAGCACACACTGGGTCCCAGGTTCCCAGGGCACTCAGGGGCCTCTCCTGGTGGTGACTGTCCCTCTCTGGCGAGTCCCCCTCACACAAACAGCTTGTGTGAAGTACCAGCAGGGAAACAGAGGGGCTTAGGAGATTTAGGAAAGGCTTTGGGGGAGTGACTCTTCAGGGTGGGGTCGGCACAAGGAGATTGCACCATACCCAGAAGTGCAGTGGAGCTGGCCTTTGGGGAGGCAGCAGGTGCAGACAGACAGTCAGAGTGTTCTGGGCACAGTGTGTTCCTCCGGGTCATGCTGACTCACACACACGTCCCTGGCTGGCACCAGAGCACGTGGGCGCTGGCTGGGTGACCTGCAGAGCTCACATCCTCCACCCTGACCTTGATCCCTTGAGAGCTCCCACAGGGCACCCCAGTCAGGGAGGCCGCCAGGGGCAGCCACCCCGAAAGGAAGGAGACCAAGGGGAAGGAAAGGAGCCCTCAGTGCCCCTGAGAGCCGCAGGGTCCCGGTGCTCCTGCACCCCATCTCCCCAGGGCTGTAGTAACTCCCCTCTGTCACCTGAGCCAGGAACCCTCATGGCAGGCATGTGTGCCACACCGTCCATCCTCACCCCGTTTCTCACACAGCTGTTATCTTGTGCTCCAAAACCCGAGTCCAGCACGGAGGTGCCTCCCCAGGCCCACAGCTGCCCTCCTCTCCGGGAACCGCCAGCCACCTGTCCCGCTCCAGGACACCTGTGTAGGGGGCCTGGCTAAAGTGTCACCTTGGAGATGGAAGTGAGGACTGAAGTAACTTCCAACCCCCACCCACTCGCTAGGAGGCAGTTTCCTCGCCCCCCCCACCCCGCCCTGCACCCCGCCACACAAAGTCTTGCTCTGTTGCCCAGGAGGCACTTTCTATTATTGTGAAGAGAACCCTAGAAAGTCCCGGCTTCCACCAGGAGCTTGGAATTCCCCTCTGCCCGGGCATCCCGCCCTCCATCCCCCAGGAGCGAGTCTCTGCGGCCTAGCGGGGTAGAGAGCCAGGCTGAGGTCTTCCGTGATGGCCCTGAGGCCTGGGAGTCCCAGGCCCTGGTTTTTCATCTCTGGACAAATGGCACTCACATTGCCCTGGCTCACTCTCTCATGCTCAGGAATTAAATATTAATATCTGCATAGTATTGCTTACCTTTAAGAATCTGTCTTCCTGTTCTAAAAGAATTTTTACATGAATATTTCATGTGATAGTGTTGTATAGTACTGTAAGTCACTTTTCTTTTTTTCTCACTAGAATACCATGTAGCACAGAAACTCTTCCATATGTAAGAAATTGATCTTCACTTTTAATGAGGGGATTTTTAAAAACAATGCAGTGTGCTGGGTATTTGTCAAGAAAACATTACATTTAACATGACGCCTTCAGATAGGTTTAAATACTCGCCTTTCCCTTTATTCAGCTTCCCAGTGAACCCAAGTCACAGCTCTGGTTCTCATTTCCTTTTGCCTCTGAGCCTTTGTGGAGACACCGTCCTACGAGGTCCCAGCACCAAGCATGTTGCTCAGCTTCCCTCACGCACTCCGGAATCCACCGGGCCCAGCCCCTAGGATGATCGGCACAAGGCCACTGCTGCAGATTCCGGTGGACGGGGCAGAAGTGAGCAGTGCTGCTAGCTGGGAGTGCTGGGGGACAGAGAAGGGCCTCCCTACCATGCTGGGGCCTAAGGGAACCAGAAAAGATGCTCAGATTGAGAGGGGAGACCCCCTCGCCTCCTTTCATTTCACCTCCTCCCTCCCCACCTTCCAGATGGGAAGGAGGGTGAAGAAGGGAAAAAAAATGAAATAAATTACCAAAGAGCTGGGAAAATGACTCCCTTTTAGTTCCCAGTGTCTCTGCTATCTGCCATCCCTGAAATGAACGTTAATCCTGCCGGCTGGAGCCCAGCACTGGGCCACGCCCCCATATTTCCACAGACCAGGCTCCCTCCTGGAAACACCTCTGCCAACAAACAGCTTATTGCTTTTGTCTTGTCTGGTAAGTCTCCTCCCCTGCTGGTTCCTGTTCATGCTGCGTATGAATTAGCAAATCAATGAAGCCAAAAGATTGTAAGGTCGAACGTCCAGCAAATGGACAATGACAGTTCCGCCTCAGTTTCCCCTTTAGCATCAGTTCCACCTCGGTTTCCCCTTTAGCATTGTAAGAGAAGTTGCAGCTCGAGGAGCTCAGTGAATGAGGCTGTACAGCACCCCCGCAGCTCTCAGCCAAATAAAAGCCACTTCTTTCCTCAGTTCAGTGTTCGAGAGGTTTGTTCCCTGCCGCGCCTGCTTCAAGCTGATCTTTGGAGGATGGGGGCACTGCACAGTGCAGTGTGAGGCACATCCCTGGCCCAGGAGCAGGGCAATTTCAGGGAACTCTGTGAAGGAGGTGCAGGGTGGCTGAGAACGGCAGCCTCCAGAGAAGAAGGCGGAGCTCAGTCCCACCTGGGCTGGCTCGTGCGTGGCTGACACAGGGAGGGGAGCGTGCGGCTCAGCCCCTCACTGATCAGCAGGTTTGGTTAGATGTGTAAAGTCCCTTCTGCTGCCAACAGTCTATCTGCCCCAACTCCTGGGGATACTCCAGTACAAACCAGGGAACATCAAGTTGCAAAGTAACGAAGACAAGGCCAGGAAGCCTAGGCACACTCGTCTTCCCAGCTCCCCCCACTTCCTTAAGTCTGCCTGGGTAAGACTCCGAAATCTCCCTGGACCTGGCCTGTGGCCACCACAGCCCACTTTGTTGACCGACATGCAGTGGTTCTCTTTTAGAAATTGGCAACATGGGGCTGGGTGTGGTGATTCACACCTGTAATCCCAGCACTTTGGGAGGCCAAGGCAGGCTGATCACCTGAGGTCAGGAGTTTGAGACCAGCCTGGCCAATATGGAGAACCCCCGTATCTACTGAAAATACAAAAACTAGATAGGCATGGTGGCACACGCCTGTAATCCCAGCTACTCGGGAGGCTGAGGCACGAGAACGACAGTCGCTTGAATCCCAAGAGGCAGAGGTTGCAGTGACCTAAGAATGCACCAATACAGTCTAGCCTAGGTGACAGCAAGACTACATCTCAAAGAAAAGAAAAGAAATTGGCAACATGGACAGCTGAGGACAATGGCATTGGTATAACTGCTTCTGTCCCAAAATTTCCTCCCAGAAGATAGAAAAAAACAAGAAAGGAAAAGTAAAATCTACACAAATCCATGCCTTCCACATGATTTGAAGGTAGAGAACACCAAAAATGCAAACTATCTGAACTGAAAAGAGGAAATACCACCAAATCCCCAGCCTGCTCTCTCTCTCACTGCTGTCCCAGGCACAAAGCTTTACTGCAAATAGAAAGCCCCAAGGGAAGACAGAGCAGGTGCTGAGGTGATGAGAAGGTCCACCAGGAGGGGCCAGGGGGAACAGGGCCCTGGGAGGCACTGTGGGAGGGGCAGGAGCACCGGAAGGCCCCCTCTGGGAGCATGCAGCCTTGGGGAGGAAAAGGCAAAGAGGAAGAGAAGCTCCTTTGGGCAACCCTGGTCAAGTAGAAAAGGAAGTAAAAGCAGGGTTCTGCAGGGCAGGAGTCAGAGGCACTGTACTCTGCCCCCAGAAGAGTGCCAGGAATCCCAAGAAACAAGCAAGTTCCACAGCATGAAATGAACAAGAGGAAAGCAAAGTCACACCTACAGAGCCAGTGCAAACGCTATCAGGAGCGGAAATGTCACACACATCAGCTGAGGAAAATCCCTGCTGAAAATAACCGTGAAGCATGGAGAAGAAAACTGCAAGCCCACACTTCACGTGCACTTGCCACGCCCAGGCAAGCATTAAAAGTGAATGAATCCGCCATGTTCAAGCCTCAAGCAAGCATTAAAAATACAACCCACCTTAAAGCAGACATTTAAAAACAGAAACAGGCAAATAACAGGGAGAAATAAAAAGCTGAGTGAACACAAGGACGACGTAACAAAGTTTTCTTAGAAATAAGGGGTTGTTTAGTGAGTACAAAGAATACGGTTAGTTAGAAGTAATAAGTTCTAGTGTTTGATAGCACTCTAGGTGATTATAATTAACAGTTACTTACTGTATACTTAAAATAACTGGAAGAAAGGACTTGGAACGTTCCCAAAACGAACAACGATAAACGTTTCAGGTTATAGATACCCCACTGCCCTGATTTCATCATTACACATTGTACTACTGTATCAAAATATCACATGTCCCCCATAAATACTCAACTATTATGTACTCAGAGAAATCATTTTACAAAAGAAATGAGAAATAAATTAAAAGATTCCCAAAACCCAATAGACAAAAATGAAAATATAACAAGGGTCACTAAATAAGATACCCAAGCAAGTGAGAGAATAAAAATGAATAAGTAAATAAATTAAAAGTTCAGAGACAGTAGTGGAAATGGAACACAGGTAATGAAGGAATAGTATTTGTTTATTGAGTCCTTAGGGAAGAAAAGCAGAATAGTGGAGTGAAGCTAATATTTAAAACTAAAATCTCTGATATATGTTCTAATAAAACTGTAAGATTTCAAGGAAGAAAATAAAATCATCAAAGCCACTGGCAAAACAATCAAACTGACATCAGGTCTTCCAAAATCAACATATAAACAAAATGACAATGGAGCTGCATTTTTAAAAATAAGTCAATGAAAAAAGTGTAAACCAAGGATTCCAATCCAGCCAATTTACAAAGAACAGTTGATTTGGCTCATGGTTCTGCAGCCTGTGCATGTGGAGGCACACACCAACATCCACTCAGTGTCCGGTGAGGGCCTCAGGCTGCGCCCACTTGTTTGGGAAGGCAACGGGGACCCAAGACATGCTGAGGTCACGTGGCAAGAGAAGAAGTGAGAGAGTCAGAGGCACCGGGCTCTTTTAACAGCTCTTGCAGGGACTAACACAGTGAGAACCCATTACCGCAAAGATGGCACCATGCCATTCAGAAGGGATCTGCCCCCATGATCCGAACATCTCCCACCAGGCCCCACTTCCAACACTGAGCTCAAATTTCAACATAAGGCTTGAAGGGGGCAAATACTCATACCATATCGATTAGTAACTTCTGTAAAGTAGAAATATTTTTAAATACAAAAACCTCTTTGTTGCCCATGCAATCAAGCTAGAAAATTACTGAGAAAAACAAAGAACAGAAAGGTCCTTCTGCGGAGAAAGTTAAAAATGTTCTATTAAAACAATTCTTGTGGGACATAGAAATTACAATTTTTAAAGAATGATGAAAATACTACATATCAAAACATAAGGGATGCATTTAAAGCACTAATCAGAGGAAAATCATTGCACTAAACACATTTAATAACAACACTGAAAAAAATACTAAATTTCCAACTCTAAAAACTAGAAAAAGAACAAAGCCCACCAAATAAAGGAGGGAGATAATGAAGTTAAAGCAGAAATTAGTGACAAAGAGAATATAAAAGCAGTACAATAATTAACAAACCAACTCCCAGTTGTTGTTTTGAAAAAAATTAACGAGATGTACAAACCACAATCTAACTTGATTAAGGGGAAAACGGGGAGAAAGCACAAATATTCAAAGTAAGAAAGAACAATAATAAAATAATCATTGATAACACCATAAAAACCCTAGAAGAAAACCTAGGCAAAACCATTCAGGACATAGGCATAGGCAAGGACTTCATAACTAAAACACCAAAAACCTTGGCAACAAAAGCGAAAATAGACAAATGGGACCTAATTAAACTCCAGAGCTTCTGTACAGCAAAAGAAACAACCATTAGAGTGAACCGGCAACCAACAGAATGGGAAAAAATTTTTGCAATCTACGCATCTCACAAAGGGCTAGTATCCAGAACCTACGAAGAACTAAAACAGATTTACAAGAAAAAAACAAACAAACCCATCCAAAAGTGGGTGAAGGATATGAACAGAAACTTTTCAAAAGAAGACATATATGAGGCCAACAAACATATGAAAAAATGCTCATCATCACTGATTATTAGAAAAATGCAAACCAAAACCACATTGAAAAACCATCTCACACCAGTTAGAATGGTAACCATTAAAAAATCTGGAGACAACAGATGCTGGAGAGGATGTAGAGAAATAGGAGCACTTTTACACTGTTGGTGGGAACGTAAATTAGTTCAACCACTGTGGAAGAGAGTGTGGCAATTCCTCAAGGACCTAGACATAGAAATTCCATTTGACCCAGCAACTCCATTACTGGGTACATACCCAAAGGATTATAAATCGTTCTTTTATAAAGACACACGTACACGTATGTTCATAGCGGCACTGTTTACTATTAAAGACCTGGAACCAACCCAAATGCCAATCAATGACAGATTGGACAAGGAAAATATGGCACATATACACCATGGAATACTATGAAGCCATAAAAAATGATGAGTTCGTGTCCTTTGTAGGGACACAGATGAATCTGGAAACCATCATTCTTAGCAAACTGACACAATAACAAAAAATGAATCACTGCATGTTCTCATTCATAGGTGGGTGTTGAACAATGAGAACACAGGGACACAGGGAGGGGAGCATCACATACTGGGGTCTGTTGGCAGGGACTAAGGGAGGGAGAGTGGGGAGATGGGGAGGTCAGGGAGGGATAACTTCAGGAGAAATGCCAGATGTAAGCGACAGGGGAATGGAGGCAGCAAACCACATTTCCATGTGTGTACCTATGCAACAATCCTGCATGATCTGCGCATGTTCCCCAGAACCTAAAGTACAATAAAAAAAGTATTTTTGTATGCAAATAAAGTTGATTTTTTAACTAAAATCATAATAATAATAAAAATAAAATAATCATTGAAACAGAAGTAAAATTTAAATTATAAATGACTAATTTGGAAACTTCTATGAAAATAAATTTTAAAACCTAGGTGAAATGGATAGTTCCCTAGAGAAATACAGATTGCCAATACTGACCCCATCGGATTTAGAAACCTTAAACAGACCTATTTTCAAAGAAATAGAACGTTATTAAAAAAATAACTAGCCCACTCCCAAAAAGAACCAGGCCAAGATGGTCTCACAGGGTAATTATACCAAGCCCTCAAAAACCAGATAGTCACAATGATCTATAAATTATTTCAGATTATGGAAAAGAAGGTAGATTTTCCTAACTTCTCTTACGAAGCAAGTGTGACACCGATACCTAAACCAGGAAAAGACTCGTTAAAAAAAGAGTACTACAGAAAAGGATTACTCATGAATGTTAACTACTCATGAATATCAATGTCAAATTGTAAATGAAATATTAGCAAAAAGACCACATTAAGAAAATAATAAATCATAAAACAGTTAATTCATTCCAGAATTCAAGGTTGGTTCAATATTAGGAAATTCATTAGTACTGTACACTCTATTAATAGAACTAAGAGAAAAATAATATGATGATCACCATAAATACTAGGGAGAAATCTTTGTCAAATTTCAATACTCATTCATGCTTAAAACACTCAAGAGAATAGGAATTAGTGTTTACTTTGTTAATGTGATAAAAAAAATTTATATTATATATAACTAATCCTAAAGCCAGTATCATATTTAATAGGGAAACACTAAAGGCATTTCCACTATGACCAGTGTGTCAGTCTCCAAGGCAACACCAACACTTGGAGATATTCTAGAAGAAGTCTGTGAGCAAGCATGCAGTTGCACACCTGACTATCATTCATCACAGCAATGAAGTAGGGACATACAGCCAGATCGTAAGGGGAAAAGATGAAGGTGGAGTCCACGTAAGTACGGATCCGTATGAGGTTTCCTTCTCACTCTCCCTCCCATGGGGGCTCGCCGAATGCAAACTCTTTCCCTAGCAATGAAAATGTGGCAACAAGTGTGTGACGTTCCTGCCCAGGGAAGACCATTAGAGACTCAGGTTTTTATTGGGATCTGATCACATAAACACCCTCTGTCTAACGTATACCAAAATTCCAGACTCCCAGAAAGAAAGCAGGAGGTTAGCATAAACCAAATGGTTTACATATACAGTCTAGGCACAGTAAACTATCCTTCTCAGTTAGATAATGTTGGGGATACTTCTGACATTTGAGTTCCCAGATGCCAGCCAACGACTAACCTAGCAAGTAGACCTTTCTAAGGATGGCAGTTACAGGCCTGCTGTGTTTACTCTTTATTTCTGCTACTATTTAACATTTGACAGGGATATCAACTAAGGCTATATTAACTTACAAAATCTAAAGGCCTCTGTATACACAAAAAATAAACAATAGAGAACTTACTTGCAAAGAAAGCCACATGCATATCAACAAAGATTATTTTATAATACATTTCACAAGAAATGTGCAAAATTTATACAACACAATTTTAAAACATTCCTAAAAGACAAAGAAGTAGACTTGATCATATAAAAAGACATATCCTGTGCTCACATTAAATTAATTAACAATGTATACACGACAGATGTTCCCATGTTCATGTATGAATTTAATGCAATCTTGATCAAAAATGTCAGCAAGCTATTTCATAAATGAGTTAGACAAGTTGATACTAGTGTTCACAAGAAATATGCAAGAATATCCCAAAAAACACTGAAAAGGAAAAATTAAAAAGCGGACATAACTAGCTCTCCCAGACACTAAAACATGTTATAAAGCCTCAAACAATTTGGTGCTGGTCCATTAATAGACAAATAGACATATAATGTAATAGACATTCAGAAACAGGACCAAGGACACATAAAAAGTTAATACATGATAAAACTGCTATCTCAAGTCACTGGAGTACAAGTGTCCTGTTTAATAAATGGTACTGGGACAACCAGGTCATCATTTGGAAAAATAAAATAAAAGTAGATTCTATATTTCACACTATATGCAAGAAAAAAACCCGAATGTGTTAGAGATTTAAATGTAAAATAAGACAGCATATAAGTAATGGCTGATTTTCTATTTAGCCTTTCTATATAAAACTGAAAATCCAGATATATAATTAGTAAATTTGTCTACATAAAAGTGTTTTAAAATTACATGACCAAAACAGACACACACACACTATAAAAAGTCACAAAACAACTAACCAGGAGTAAATAATTGCAGTCTATACCACAAAGGGGTAATATCCCTAATAAATGAAGAACCCTTGAACACTGTGAAACAAAGACTCAATAGAAAAACGGGAAGTTGACATGAATGCACAATTAACAAAAAAGAATCTGAAAATGGCCTTCGAACACAAAAAAAGCTCAAATTCACTTGTCATTAAGGAAATGCAAATGAAAAGAGCACTGAGATACCATTTTCATAAAACTGACAAAATGAAAAATTACAACATCACATTCTGTCAGGCAGACTAGAAAAATGACCATGCTCTCATAATGCCAGTGGGAGGATAACCCAGCACGACTCTTGCAGAGGGAAACCTGGCATTAAAGAGTAAAACATGCACTTCTTTGACTCCACGATCTTACTTCTAGAAATATACCCTGAAAGTACACCTCCAGCAATACAAAAGCATTCACTGTAGCGTTGTTTGTAATTACAAAAGACTGGAGACAATCTAAATGCCTCGGTGTAGAAGGAAGGTTGAATAAACCATGACACGGTCACGAAATGAGGTACTATATAGTTACAAAAAAAATGGGGAAGATTTCTGTGAACTGATTAGGAGTAATTTCCAAGACATACCATTAAGCTTATAAAAAGCAAAATGTGAAAGATTATCCGCACTATGTTATTCTTCAGGTAATGAAGAAGGGGATACAAAATAAACATCTGTATGTGCTTATTTATGTAAAAGAAATACAAGGCAGATACATCAGCTACTTAGAGGAGAGATCTGGGTAAGGTAGAAAGGCGAGTGCAGAACAGGATAGTAAGCACGAGGAGAGAGTGATACTTCCCTGCATATACATTTCTGTATAGCTCTGATTCTCAGAACCATGGTATTGGTTTAAATATCCCATCTTAGTCCATTTATGATGAAATAAAGAAATGGTAATTTACAAAGAAAGGAACAGCCTACAGGCAACATGGCAAAATCCTCTCTTTACAAAAATTAGCCGGGTGTGGTGGTATGAGCCTGTAGTCCCAACTACATGGGAGGCAGAGGTGGGAGGATTCCTTGAGCCTGGAAAGGTTGAGGCTGCAGTGATGGTGCACTCTAGCCTGGGCAATAGAATGAGACCCTGTCTCAAAGAGAAAAGAGGTTTCTTTCGTTCACAGTTCTCCAGGCCGTACAACAAGCACGGCACCAGCATCTGCATGTGGTGAGGGCCTCTGGCTGCTTCCCCTTATAGTGGGAAGCTGGTGTGCAGAGATTACATGGCTGGGGCAGAAGTGAGAGGAAAACAAGAGAGAAGGGTGCCAGGCTCTTTCGACAGCCAGGTCTCCTGGGAAGTAATAGAGCAAGAACTCATTCACTACCATGAGGATGGCATTAAGCCGTTCTCGGAAGATCCACCCCCATGACCCAAACACCTTCCATGAAGCCTCGCCTTCAATACTAGAGATCAGATTTCAACATGAGATTTGGAGGGGACGAGTATCCAAATTATAGCAATGCCAGCCCAAATAAGTGCATTACAAATAAATAACATAAACACACTGAAGGCTATGGAGATGAAAAGAACTAATCTAAGGAATTTCAGAAAACCATACTTTGACAGTCTACTGTAAGATTAAAGACAAAAACAAGTCTACACAAATACTGTAGTTGAGTTAGTAAATCTATTTCTCACAAAGATATGAGTTAGCAATTCTGTAACTACTTTATGTGTACGCTAGGAATTGAACAAATAAGTGAGTATATATTGTAGATAATGAGAGCAAGAGGCAAATCTTATGGTGTTGGATTGGAATTCAAGAAATCAATATGATCTGAAGGTTTTAAACACATAGATGAATAAATTAATACAGATACAGATATGGACGTCTGGGTGTTGGTATACATACACATATGCCCAACTATGCTGACTGCAGAGGCCTAGAATCATGACACCTAAATTGCTACATGCACACCAAGCATCCAGATTCTGATTTCTAAACACAATTCCCCAATATAAGGCATGAGAAATCTTTTGAGACGCAGCTGATTCCAGGGTAAGAGCAGGCAAAATGCAAATTTATTCAAGAACATTTTGTGATGTGAGAAAATGAAAAAATGATTGAAAATTGATGAGAATGTGTTTAAAGAAGACAGGAGCCAAGTGGACATGGAAGGTGTTCCCAATGGTCAAAATTGGAATAATCTGACAAACAAAATAAATAACAGTACCAGCTTACAACACATAGAATAAAGTAAACTTTTACAAATATAAATAAATAAATAAAGTAGAAGAATAGCTCTTCCTTGCAGATGAGCTCCAATTAAAAAATGTATTAATAGAAGCCATAAGGACAATACAAAATCACCATTAGGCAAACTCTACAGTCATAATGATCAGAGGCAAAGAGCTACTGACAAATGCTAAAATCAGTAAGAAAATGTTTGAGGAGAAACACAATGTTAGCATAGTCTCAAAGTATTTCCCAGGGCTTCACTTTATAATAGAGAAAGCTGGCAGACACCATGTGAGCCACGTGATGGATGTTAACAAAATCAGTAATAGGACGTGCCAATGTTTGCACACCGATATGATGCACTGGTAAGGGCACATCACCTCTGGGATCTCGCCAACACTGCAACAGCCTCAAAAGTGTCATGAGGGAACATGACAAACCCAAATTGAGAAATCTCTACAACGTAACTGACCAACACTTTTCAAATGCATGAGGACAGACTCAAGAATTTAGAGAAAATTCAAGATATACAGCAACTAAATGAAATGTGGGATTCTGGAGAGAATTTTGAAAAGAAAAAAAAAGTAATTAGGAAAAAACTGAAGAAACTGAATGGTATTTGTTGTTTTACTAATATTCTACTAATGTTAATTTTCTTGTTTTGATAATTTTATCATGGTTGTATAAATTTTAACTTTAGGGGAAGTTGGGTTGTGGGTAAATGTGGTCCCTCTATACTTTTTTTACATTTCTGTAAGTCTAAAATTATTTCAAAAGAAAAAAAACTTCGTTTCCTTGTTTTTTTTAATAAAAATCATTTCAAGGGAGAGAAAGAAAAGATTAGATATATTAAATACATCGTGTTAAAAATGTTATCCATTATTCCCAAAATATTATAATCTGAAAATGTCTCGCTTCCTCTCATTCATGATAAACTATTTCTCCATGCGTTTTGCAATTTTAGATTGTAAGCTCATATTTATTCATTCTGTCTATAGGAATACTGAATAGAGATTTCCCTTATGCTGCTAAATCCTTGTTACAAGAAGAGACTGCTACAACCTGAAAGAAAGTGGGGTCATAACTGCTATGAAAATCTTCACATACTATACTTAATGTGCCCATCAGGTAAGATCAAGACATTTTCTAAAGATGAGCTGGTACTGTTCTATGAGATGGCCTCACAGAATGAGTTAGAGAAGAGTCCCTCCTCTCCTGATACCAAACCTAGCAAAGACACAACAAAAAAGAGAAAATTTCAGGCCAATATCCCTGATGAACACAGATGAAAAATCCTCAGTAAAATACTAGCAAACTGAATCCAGCAGCTCATCAAAAAGCTAATCCACTATGATTAGGCTCTATCTCTTGGATGCAAGTTTGGTTCAACAGATGCAAATCAATAAATGTGATTCACCACATAAACAGAATTAAAGACAAAAACCACACGATGGTTGCCATAGATGCCGAAAAGGCTTTTGATAAAATTCAACATCCCAAGGCTTCAAGGGAGCATACCTTAAAACAATAAGAGCCATCTATGATAAACCCACAGCCAACATAATACTGAATGGGCAAAAGCTGGAACCATCCCCTTTGAGAACTGGAACAAGACAAGGATGCCCTCTCTCATCACTTCTATTCAACATAGTACTAGAAGTCCTAGAGAGAGCAATCAGGCAAGAGAAAGAAATAAAAGACATTCAAATAGGAAGAAAGGAAGTCAAACTATCTGTCTTCATAGACAATGTGGTTTTATACCTAGAAAACCCCATAGTCTTAGCCCAAAAGCCACTTCGGCTGATAAAACAACTCCAGCAAAATTTAAGAATAGAAAATCAATGGCCAAAAATCAGTAGCATTTCTAAATACCAACAACATCCAAGCCAAATCAAGAATGCAATCCCATTTACAACAGCAACAGAAAAAATACAATACCTAGAAATATAGCCAACCAGGGAGGTGAAAGAGTTCTACAAACCACCATTGAAAGAAATCAGAGATGACACAAACAAGTGGAAAAACTTTCCATGCTCATTGATAAGAATCAATATTGTTAAAACGGCCATAATGCCCAAAGCAATCTACAGATTCAGTGCTATTCATATAAAACTACCAATGATATTCATCACTGAATTTTTTTAAAACTATTGCAAAATATATGTAACCAAAAAAAAAAAAAAATCCCAAATAGCCAAGGAAATTTAAAGCAAAAAGAACAAAGCTGGAGGCATAACATTACCCAGCTTCAAACTATACTACATTACTACAGTAACCAAAACAGCATGGTAGTGGTACAAAAACAGACACATGAACCAATGGAACAGAGTAGAGGACCCAGAAATAAAGCCACACACCTACAACTATGGGATCTTTGACAAAATCAACAAAAACACGCAATGGGAAAGGGCTCCCTACTCAATAAATGGTGCTGGGATAACTGCCTAGCCATATTCAGAAGATTGAAACTGGACCCCTTCCTTCCATTACATACAAAAATCAACTTAAGATGGATTAAAGATTTAAATGTAAAACCTAAAACTATAAAAAAAACCCTAGATGAGAACCTAGGAAGTACCATTTTAGACACAGACCCTGGCAAAGATTTCATGACAAAAACCCAGAAAGCAATTACAACAAAAACAAAAGTTGACAAACAGGGTCTCATTAAACTAAGGAGCTTCTACATAATGAAAGAAACTATCACCACAGTAAACAGACAACCAATGGAATGGGAGAAAATTTTTGTAAACTATGTATCTGACAAAGGCCTAATATACAGAATCTATAAGACACTTAAACGAATTTACAAGCAAAAAACAAACAACCCTGTTAAGATATGGGCAATGGACGTGAACAGACATTTCTCAAAAGAAGACATACCCATGGCCAACAAGCACATGAACAAATGCTCACCATGGCCAATCATTAGAGAAATGCAAATCAAAACCAGTATGAAATACCATCTCACGCCAGTCAGAATGGTTATTAAAAAGTGACAAACTAACAGATGTTGGTGAGGCTGCAGAGAAAAGAGAACCCTTCTACACTGCTGGTGGGAGTATAAATCAGTTCAGCCAATGTGGAAAGCAGTTTGGAGATTCCTCAAAGAATACCATTCAATCCAGCAATCTCATTACCATATATACACTCAAAGGAATATAAATCATTCTACCACAAAGACATGCATGCATATTTTCATCATATCACTATTCACAATAGTAAAGATCTGGAACCAAACTAAATACCCACTCACAGTGGACTGAATAAAGAAAATGTAGTACATATCATGGAATACTATGCAGCCACAAAAAAAGAATGAAACCATGTCCTTTGTAGCAACATGGATGTAGCTGGAGGCCATTATCCTTAGCAAAGTAACACAGGAACAGAAAACCAAATAATGCACGCTTTCATTATTGTAAGTAGGAGCTAAACATAGAGTACACATGGACACAAAGAAGGGAACCACAGACACTGGAGTCTACTTCAGGATGAAAATCAGAAAACTACATATCGGGTCCTATGCTAATTACCTGAGTGACGAAATAATCTGTAAACCAAATCCCCACGACATGCCATTTACCACCTGTACATGTACCCCTGAACTCAAAATGCAAATTGGAAAGAAAAAAAAGACATTTCCTGCCTAACAGTTTCATTCTAATTTTTCTTCTTTTAAGGGTAAACATTTTTATATTGACATTATATACTCCCTATATCCAAGAATCATCCAGAAATTTTTAAACATGGATTTACAGGCCACTTAACATTTCAAGTCACTATAAAATAAAAAAATAAGTAAAATAACATTCCTTAACAAAGGTTATTCATTAACTAACTTGAAAGCCCTTCTAAATCTACGGAAACGTGTTCCATTATCCAAATTTAGACATATTCAAAATTGATGTTGAATTTCAGGGGACAGGTTGTCTACAGTTTTCATTGCACCAACTACTCTTATGATTTGACCACATTTTCTAAAAGACAATCTGACCTCAGTAACAAAAGTCAGTGCAACATAGATTAATAGACCCAAAGGTCTACAACTGTTTTCCAAAACATAGAATACTCCTGACCTACTGTATGTGCTTCGAGTGGGCCCTGTTTCAGAATGACTGCAACATGATAGAAAAAGGGTCCGATCCAAAATGTACGCTGGAGAACTCAGGTGCAAAATGGCAGGAAAAGGGCCAGGAAGCCCTCAAAATCTGGAAGAAGTCACAGGTAGGTGTCAGATAGCAGGTGCAAAATGAGAGAAGAAAGCCCAGGGCATGAAGACAAAGGAGGCCATTCTTAAGGGAACAGCTGCTTGGGGTAGGGGAGCTGGGTGTGTGACATCTGTGATGTTCAGAGAGTTTGCCTAGGACCTCAGTATACAAACCTTATCCTCTTCTGGGCTAACAGTGAGTAGTTTGAATATGAAAAGGTTGAATTAATAATAAAGATTTAAAAAAACAATAATACAAATTTTGATCATCATGCAAGAAGAATAGAGTATCCTTCTATATACTCTCTGTAGACAAGGATGTTATGACATTATTGTCCTATAAAAAAAATAATCAGAGAGTAATCAGCTAAAAGAGGTAAGGAGAGAAAGCATTTTAGAGATCTGTCAGGTAGCTAATCTTTTGAGTAAACTATTTTTCTAAATTATATAATGTTTGTGGCATTTTTAAAATTTATAAAAAAAAAGGTTGAATTAAGCTTTTGAATCAAATTATTACTAAAAAACAATAATAATAATGGGCTACAGCAATTTATGAATGCCAACTAGGAGATTAACATGGGGCTCAGTACTTCAATATGATCTTGGTTCTCACAAGCAGCATGATTTATATTAATAGACTATGCTAAGGATAAGGAAATTGAAGCTCAGAGGTATTGAATAATTTGTCTAAACTTTTATAACTAGGAAGTGGCAAAGCTGAGATCTGAACATGGATCCATCTGATGTGAAGGTCAGCGATCTTAAACATTATGTGAACTATAACCTGTTTGCCTGGATTGGAAGTCCTTCCTGGACCCGGGACTGGCGCACAGATCTCCTCTGAGCATGCCCACTGGAGTGCTCTCATGGTCCTGAGAATCCATGGCACGGAAAAAATCTTCCAAACCATCCACCTCCTCATTATGCCGGAGGCTGGAACCAGCTACCGTGAGGTCTGGTTAAGCTTGATGATGATGGTCAGACTGCTCACAGAGAGGAGGGGCAAGGTGAGGACCTGTTACACAAGGATGAGTGGGAGCAAAATGAACAGGAACATCTGAGGATAAAAATAACAGAGGTGAAAGCATCCAGGTCTCAAAATGGTTGCTAATAGTGATTTTCCTACTTCAAAAAGGATGGTCAGAGCATCTTGCCCAGTTGATTGTACCTTTGGGTTGAAAAGTCTAACACTTTTCAGAACAGCGTCAGGCTGCCCCTCAGGGAAGCCTGGGAAAGGAAGGCATCTCAACTGTCTCCCTTAAGGCACGCCTCATGAAGACTCCATCGTTCAACTCCCCACACTTTAGATACTCAATTTGAAGAATCACTGAACATCTTGGAAAACCACAATTCATACAATGTTATAAAACAAGCAAAGTTAATGCAATAATAATAAGCTCAGCTCCCTCTTGATTTTTTTTTTTTGACAGAGCCTCACTCTGTCACCCAGCCTGGAGTACAGTGGCATGATCTTGGCTCACTGCAACCTCTGCCTCTTGCGCTCAAGCAATTCTCCTGCCTCAGCCTCCCTAGTAGCCAGGACTACAGGCATGAGCCACCAAGCCTGGCTAATTTTGTATTTTTAGTAGAGATGGGGTTTCACCATGTTGGCCAGACTGATCTCTAACCCCTGGCTTTGTGATCTGCCTGCCTCAACCTCCGAACATGCTGGAATTACAGGCATGAGCCACAGCGCCTGGCCCCTCTTGATTTTCTAGACTGATGCTATGGTGTCAAGAAGATATAAGTAATGATGATAGATTAACATGTTCTGCTGAAGACCCAAACAAAAACATGAAGGTTGAAAACTGAGGCAAGAATGCATCCCATAGTTGTAGTCAGAAATCCTTCCTGTTGATTTCTGTACCAAAACTGCCTCTTTCAATTAATGCCCACCTCAAAATCTTTTTCAGAATTTTAATTCTTAGAAAGCAGCAACTTTGCTTGGTTGCTTTACTGACATGACTTTCAGTTACATGAGGAGGTGCTAGGTACTGGGTAATAAAGAAACACAAGAAGAGTCTGGATAGATTCCATACGCTCCTGGAATACATGCTGAGAACATTAGCAACTCAGGAGTGCTCTAAGTGCTGTAGTTATCACTCTGACCATTTTCCTTCATATTTACTGAGAGGATTTGAAGAGAGGTCCACACAAAAAAGCTGTACATGGATGTTTGTAGCAGCTTTATTTAAAATCGCCAAAACTTGGAAGCAACCAAGATGTCCTTAAATCATGGTGGCTGAATAAATAAAGTGTGGTACATCCAGATAATGGAATGTTATTCAGAGCTAAAAAGAAAGGCGCTGTCAAGCCACGAAAAGACAAGAAAGTAAGTTAAATTCATATTACTAAATGAAAGAGGCCAATCTGAAAAGACCACATACTGTACTATTCCAAATATAGGACATTCGGGAGAATTCAAAACTATGGAGACAGGAATAAGATCAGTGATTTCCAGGGGTTGGGTGGAAAAGGGGATGAAAAGGTGGAGCACAGAGGATCCTACGGATCAATGTTGCATGAGCTGCACATGTACCCCAGAATCTAAAGTACAATACAAAAAGAAAAAGGAAAAAAAGAAAAATGTCTGTTCATGTCCTTTGCCCACTTTTTAATGCAGCTGTTTGGTGTTTTTTTTTTTTTCCTTGTAAATTTGTTTAAGTTCCTTATTCATGCTGGATATTAGACCTTTGTCAGATGCAAAGTTTGCAAAATTTTTTTCCCATTGTGTAGTTTGTCTGTTTACTGTTGATAGTTCTTTTCGCTGTGCAGAAGCTCTTAAGTTTAATAGATCCCATTTGTCAATTTTTGCTTTTGTGGCCATTGCTTTTAGCACCTTTGTCATGAAGTCTTTGCCTGTGCCTATGTGCAGAATGGTATTGCCTAGGCTGTCTCCCGGGGTTTTGATAGTTTGGGGTTTACATTTAAGTCTTTAATCCACCTTGAGTTGATTTTTGTATATGGTATAAGGAAGGGGTCCTATTTCAGCCTTCTGCATGTGGGTAGCCAGTTCTTCCAGCACCATTTATTGAGTAGAGAGTGCCTTCCCCACTGCTTGCTTTGGTCAGCTTTGTCGAAGATCAGATGGTCATAGGCATATGGCCTTATGTCTGGGCTCTCTACTTTGTTTCACTGGTCTATGTGACATAACTTTTACTTTTTTTTTCAATATTTCTAAGCTATGCAGTTCATCTGTGAGTTTTTTCAAACTGTCACAGATCTCCAAAGAATTTTTCCATTACATTTATTGAAAAAATTATCCATATAAGTGGTCCCATGCAATTCAAATCCACATTGTTTAAGGGTCAACGGTAAGTCTTTTTTATTGTTTTTCTTTTTTTCTCTTCATTAGTATAAATTACATTGCATAAAATAATTGAAATGATAAGACTATTATATATGTTAGGCAAATAACATAAAAGTATGACATATGGGACCGTAAAAGCACAAACAAGGGAGAACAAATGGTGTTATATTGGAACAAGATGACTATATTTTCCAGGAAATAAATTAGTATTAATCCAGCACAGATTGCATTAAACTTAAGATGTACAGTTTAACCCTTAGAGCAATCAATAATAAAATAACCCAAAAACATAGTTTTTATAAAAGAAACAAAGAAGAGAATTAAAATAGTATACAAGAAAATACAATTTAACACAATAAAAAAGCAGTAAAAAACAAAGAGGAATAAAAGATATGAGATATAGTGAAAACAGGAAAGTAGCAGACATGAAGCCAACCATATGAATAACTGTATTAAATGTGAATGGATTAAACATTTCAATTAAAGCGTAGAAATCGTCAGACTGAATTTTCTCATTTTATCAGCATCAAATTTTTATCATTTTTAAAATGATAACTCACGCAAACAGTAAACAAAATTGGGCTGAAGTGGCAATACCAGTATCAGGCAAATAGACCCTAAGATGAAAATATTACCAGAGAAAAAGAGACAGTTAGAAATGATAAGAGTTCAATTCATTTGGATAATGTAATCATTATAAAAGTATATACACTTCACCACCAATCCTCAAGTTAGGAAAAATACCCAATCCAACAATAATAGTTGAAGACTGCAATATCCCACTCTAAATAACTGATAAAATGGTTTCACAGAATATCACTAGTAATGTGCAACAGACAAACAGAACTATGGACAAGCAGGACAGATCTGATACTCGTAGAACGCTCCACCAAACAGCAGCAGAATACACATCACAAGCAGGATATGCTCCAGGACAGATCAAATGCTAGACCAAAAAACAAGTCTTAATAAAATGAAAAAGACTGAATTGTACAATGTACGTCTTGTGGCCACAACTGAATTAAATTAAAAATCAAAAACATCAAGAAACATGGGAAATCCCCAAATATTTGGGACCTTCAAAACAGCCTTTGAAATAACCCATAAGTCAAAAAAGGAAATTGTATGAAAAATTAGAAAATATTCCTAGCTTAATGAAAATGAAAGTACATTACATGTTAAATTGAAGAAATGCAAAGAAGTGGTACAGGGGGAATGCTTTGAGAAATACTATCTTTCTATGTTAGTGAACCTCTCTGTTTGAGGAGGACATGAGTTTGTAAATGACGTCTCAAGATTTAAAAGCATTGTGAGTAATTCTGTAACAACAATTGTAACTGAAACAATACATATTACTGATGTAGTCTTTTCTGTGATAACAGAAATTTTACTCAAATATTACCCAAAATGAAACAGATCATCAAGGTTATACTGCCTTGTAAACTTGCTATTAAAAGTAATTTAGCTCCAAACTAAACTTACAATAAATTATATTTTATAGAGAATGAAATTAGAATGAGTTTACAAACCACAAAGATAATTCGAGAAAATAAAAACAGCAACCAAATAAAGAATACTATGAGAAATACCTCAGTAGCCAAGGTAAAGTTGGTTAACTTAAAATAATCCAATTACAACCTCCATTGTTTTCCACTCAAAGGATATGAGGAAAGATTTATAGACATAGACTTTCTCCATTCGCCAAATAAAATATGAAATACAAAATCAGGAAGTCACATGGCAAAAGTTCTAAAATCTTACCTCCATCAGAACAAAGAGTGCTGCAAAGAACAGAAGGGTTGCCCATTCCACTCTGTGTAGAATCATCTCAAAATCATGAATGTCAGCTAAAATTAGCAACCAGATGGCACCCAGAATAGCAATCCATCCTGAAAATAAGTAAATGGACATAGAGATATAGCTCCACTGTTAACACACCGATTCATTGTTTATCATCTGGTTGCCTTTTTTCTTTATCAAGGATAATTGTCATACTACAAAGTGCATATACTTAAAATGCATATAACTTCCACCTGGTAAAGTGTATACTCATGAAACCAACACTGTAATCAAGATCACAAACATGCCCATTGACCTTAGAAGTTTATTAATGCCCATGTTCCTATACGTCCTATAGCTCCTCTTGCTCCTCTGGTCAGCTCCCACACTCCCAGTAGCCATTCATCTCTTTTCTTTCACTATAGATGCAGGTTTTCTGTAATTACACCATTGCTTTTGTTGTTGTTTTGGGGTTTTTGAGACATCGTCTTGCTCTGTCGCCAGGCTGGGGTACAATTCGGCTCACTGCAACTGCCACCTGCCAGGCTCAAGCTGGGGAACCCAGCCTCCCAAGTAGCTGGGATTACAGGTACATGCACAACACCCAGTTAATGTTTTGTATTTTTAGTAGACGAGGTTTCACTATATTGACGAGGCTGGTCTCAAACTCTTGGCCTCACATGATCCACCCACCTCAGCCTCCCAAAGCGATGGGATTACAGGCATGCACCACCATGCCTGGCCGGTTGTATTTTTTGTCTATTTCTCAATAGACAGATCATCTAGACCAAAAAGTCAATATTCAGCATAATCATGTTAAGAACCTTCATGTTGGTGTACGAGTCAATAGTTCATCCTTTTTTCATGTGTAGTAGTATGCTAGTGTGTGGGTATGTTACAAGGTACACACCATTCACCTATCGATGGACACATGGATTGTTTCCAGTGTCTGGTAATTTCAAATGAACAAGTTATGAACATTCATATACAAGTCTCTGTATGTACACATGCTTTCAGTTCCCTTGGTTAACACCGAGAAATGAGATGGCTGGATATATGACAGGTTAATACTATGTAATGTTATTTGAAACATTTATGCTTTAGCAAACTGTGAAACTATTTTCCAAAATGATTTCATTATTTTACAATCCCACCAGCAGTGTATGAGAGTTCCAGTTTTTCTACATTTCACCAAAACTTGGTCAGCCTTTTTGATTTCAGATGTTCTAGTGGATGTGTAGTGGGATCTTGCTGTGGTTTCCAATTGCATTTCTCTCATGACTAATGACATTGAGTATCTTTTTTTTTTTTTGAGATGGAGTCTCGCTGTGTCACCCAGGCTGGAGTGCAGTGGTGCAATCTCGGCTCACTGCAACCTCCGTCTCCCGGGTTCAAGGTTCAAGTGATACTCCTGCCTCAGCCTCCCAAGTAGCTGGGACTACAGGTGCACATCACCATGACCCGCTAATTTTTGTATTTTCAGTAGAGACAGAGTTGCACCATGTTGGCCAGGCTGGTCACAAACTCCTGACCTCAAATGATCCACCTGGCTCAGCCTCCCAACGTGCTGGAATTACAGGCATGAGCCACCATGCCCAGCCAACATTGGGCACTTCTCAATGTGCCTTCCATATAACTTCTTTTATAAAGTTTTTGTTTAAATGATCTGCTTATTTTTTCCTTACTGGCTAGAGCAAATGAAACCCAAAATAAGTAGAAGAAAAGCAATAATAAAGACTGGAGCAGAAATCAATGAAACAGAAAATGGAAAAATGTTAGAGAAAAGCAATGATACCAAAACCTGATTCTTTCAAAAGCTCAGTAAGATTGGTCAACGCTTAGCTTACCTGAATACAACAAGTGAGAAAACAAAATTGCCAATATCAAGAATAAGATCAGCGGCATAACTATGGATTCTATACATTACAGATGTGTACTAGTTTTCTAAAGCTGCCATAACAAATGATCAGAAACATAGTAGCTTGAAATAACACCTATTTATTACATCATGGTTTTCATAGGTCAGAGTATGCTGGTTCACAGCAGGATGTCTGTTTAGAGTCTCATGAAGCCGCAGCCACAGTGTTGGCAGGGCTGCCTACCTGTCTGGAGACTCTAGGGGAGGAACTATTCCTCTATTCATTCAGGTGTTGACATAATCCAGTTGCCTGCAGCTGTAAGACTGAGGCCCCCGTTTCCTTACTGGCTGTCACCCAAAAGCTGTGCTGAGCTTGCAGAGGCATCCACATTCCCAGGTTTGTGCCTCAATTACTCCATCTTCAAAGCCAGCAAGGCCCCTCTCACACTTCGTATCTCTCCTGCCTCTTCTTCTGTCACAGCTCTCTAACTGGCTCTTCCACCTTTCACTTTACTTTTAAGGGCCCTTGTGGTTATATTGAATCTACCTGGATAATCCAGAAAAATTTCCCTTTATGAAGGTTTATAACCTAAACCCACCTGTAAAGTTCCTTGGCTATATAACACAACATATATAGCCATTAATATCAGGAACTAGGGGGTGGACCCCTTTGAGGCAGAGAGGTACATATGAATTAATTTGGGAAAGATTAGCATTTTAACAATATAGGTGCTTCTGATCTATAAACACAGTATATAGCTCCAATTATTCTTATCTTCTTTCATTTTTCCTAAGAACGTTTTGTATGAATACTAGCAATCTTTTGTGTAGAAAGTAACAAACTGATTCTAAAATTCATGTAACAATGCAAAGGACCAGAATAATCAATACAACTTTTACAAAAGAAGAACAAAGTTTGAGAATATACATTACCTCACTTCAGTATTTATTATAAAGTGACAGCAATAAAGACTGTGATACTGCATCACAATAAATTGATCAATAGTGAATTCAAAAATATACCCATATATTTATGGTCAATTGATTTTTTACAAGGATTCAATGGTGATTTAATACAGAAGGAGAAGTCTTTTCCACATATGGTGCTGGAACAGGTGGAGATCCACATGCAAAAGAACTTTTATTTTGATCTGTTCATTAATCATATACAAAATTTAATGCAAATGGATTATAGTCCTAAATGTAAAACATAACTATAAAACTTCTGGAAGAAAATATAGGAAGAAATCTCTGTGATCCTGAGTTAAAGGTTTTAGTAGCTATAATATTACAAACATAACGTATGAAAAGAAAAAAATACATTAATTGGATTTTATCAAAATTATGAATTCCTCTTTTTCAAAGGGCCCTGTTAAGTAAAAGTAGAGAAAAGCCACAAACTGGGAGAAAATATTTCCAAATCATCTATCTGATAAAAGACTAATATCTAGAATATATATATTTTTTTGATTCTCAAAATTCAACAACTAAACAACCTAATTAAAATGAGAAATATTTTAAACAGACACTTCCACAAAGAAGATATAAAACTGACAAATGAGTACATGAAAAGATGGTCAGATATCACTAGCCATCAGGGAAACGTGGCGTAAAGCCACAATGACATTCACTGCCTACCTCAGAATGTGTAAAATCAAAAACACTGACTAATGTAAATGTTGACAAGGAGATGAAGGAACTGGAACTTTCAAGCACTGCTGGTGGGAGTGTAACTTGATTCAACCATTCTGAAAAACACCTTAGCAGTTTTTAAAAACACAATCCATACACGTACCATATGAACTCACCTTTAAGTATTTACCCAAGAGAAATTAAAGCATAAGGTAACACAAAGATTCAAACACAATGTTTACTGTAGTCTTAGTTGTTAAAGCCAAAAACTGGAAACAATTCAAATATCCATCAACAGGTGAAAGTATGTATAAAAATGGTGTCATATTCAAACCATGGAATACTACTCAGTAACAGCAGGAATGAATTACTGATGTATGCTACCACACGAATGAATCTCATAATTATGCTGAATGAAAGAAGCCGGACTGAACACACTAAGCAATCACCAAGGAACAGAGTCTAGTGACCATACATGACAAGGAATACAGTCTTTTCAAAAATAGTTTGGAAAAGTCACAAAACAAGACTACTACAGTCTTCAATTATAAAAATTAATAATAATAATAACCCTGGGGAAGGGAGTGACACTGATGTCCAGATTTACCACAATATAATATTCAAATGTCCAGTGTTGAACCAAAAATACATCACAAGGCATAGAGAAAAGCAGGCCAATGGAATGGAATATAGAGCCCAGAAATAAACGCTTATGCATATGGTCAAATGATGTCTGATGAGAATGCCAAGTCTACTCAAGTGCAGTCTCTTTAACAAAGTGTTGAGGGAACTGGATATCCACAAGCAAAAGAATAAAGCTGGACCCTTATCTCACACCATGTACAAAAATTAATTCAAAGGAGATGAGAGACCTGAACACCAAGTCTCAAACTATAGAACTCCTAAAAGAAAACATGGAGGAAACAATTCAGTATATTGAACTTGGCAATGATTTCTAAGATATGACAGCAAAAGTGACAAAAACAGAAATAAACAAATGTGATTACACCACACAGACAGAAAGCAGACTAAGAGACTGCCGGGGTGGGGGCGGGGAGCGTGAAAGGAAGAGCTATTGCTGAACGATTATAGGGTTTCCGCTTGGGGTTAATGAAACATTTTGGAGATAACGGGGATGGTGTAATTAATGCCACTGAGTTGTACAATTAAAAATGGTTAAAATGGCAAATTTTATGTGATGTATACCTATCACACATGTATTTTATATATTTATAAAACGTGTACATATCACATATGGATACGTAGATATCTACATACACATCACATACTTTACATACATACACAATTTTGTGTGACATACAGGTTTCTCACAAACCTTGCCATTTTAACCACACATTTTTTAACCATATGATATATTATTTTTCTTACTACAACAGAAAACTTTGAAAAAGGAAGATGGGGTTGGGAAGGGCATTGTCCTTTAGCATGTGAAGGCCAGGCACACATGAGATTTCTCAGCAAGGAGGCTGCACTTTTGTTAGCTTTGTGTCCTCACCAGAATGCTACTTTTCTCTGAATTCTCCAGGGCACCTACCATGCAGTACGGAAGACGAACAGACACTTGCTTATCTGACCATCACATAATGGCGACTCCTTCACCACCCCTCTCATCACAGATCACCATATCTTTTCTATAATTGCTCCAATCTCACTTCCCTGGGGTAAAACTTTTGACACCCAGAAATGGCACTCCCTTGTTTTCTCTGCTATGTAGCAATGAGAAACTCTCTGTCAGTGAGAACACAAGTGCTTTTCTGTGATTCTGAGAGAAATTTCAGTCATGACAAAAAGCTGGAAGCTCCTTTAGAGCTCTTTTTATAGTTCTGTTTTATCAATTGTGGAGGCCTGAGCTTTCCTGCAGCCAAAACCCCTGCCATAGCACGCATCCGTCCAACTTAGAACGGGTTCTATAGTCAACCAAGATTTGTCTTGTCAGAAAAATTCCCTGCAATAGCTGACAGCTGAATGAAGAGCTTATCCCTGCAAAACCTCAATTTTCCTCTTACTTTTAACTGCACCGTCTGCAGAGCCAGCAGCACTAATCGGGCTGCTTGGTAATGCCCGGTCCTGCTCTGAGGAGTCCAGGCCACGTCTTCTTTTTTTTTTTTTTTTTTTTTTTTTTTGAGGCGGAGTTTCCCTCTTGTCACCCAGGCTGTAGTGCAATGGCGTGATCTCGGCTCACCACAACCTCTGCCTCCTGGGTTCAGGCAATTCTCCTGCCTCAGCCTCCTGAGTAGCTGGGATTACAGGCACGCACCACCATGCCCAGCTAATTTTTTGTATTTTTAGTAGAGACGGGGTTCCACCATGTTGACCAGGATGGTCTCGATCTCTTGACCTCGTGATCCACCCGCCTCGGCCTCCCACAGTGCTGGGATTACAGGCTTGAGCCACCGCGCCCGGCCCCAGGCCACGTCTTCTAACGGGGCCCAGGTCCCCGTGATCAACGCTCCAGGCTGCTCTGTTCAGCACCAACTCCTCAGGGACAGCGACGAAGGGTGAGGCGGTGGTTCTTCCACAGCGTGCTGGAAGAAAAAGCCGCCGACGGGAACATCGCAATTTCCAGCTTCACATTCTATTACAAATTCCAACCATGTGCGATTGAGACTCTTTTTCTAAAAATTACAAATGCACTTGAGTGGAGATGAATGTAGATAAAAAGTCTCATTTATGGGACCTGTCTTTATCCCATGGAGCTTCCATCAAACCCCTCCTCGAGTGGGCATTAATCTCTCACCAAGAGCTTTGCCATTTCTTAATGCAAAAATCTGAGATAAGTGGCTCTGTACTTTCATTTGTGTCTCCAACAGAGTCAAGTTTCCACGCAGAACAAATAGCGCAATGAGCCTCTTTTCCCCATTTTTACAGCCCTGGGCAACACGATTCAAAGGAAAGTCGGAAAGGGCTCTCCCCAGCCCCCCAGCGGCCTCCTAAGCACAGGCACTCGCTGGGTCCCTCTCAGCACCCAGCCTGGGAGGAAACTGAGGCTCCCAGAGATTAGGTGGTTTTCTCCAGGCTGCACAGCCCGCTGGGGTAAAGCCAGGATTCCATCCCAGTCTGCTGGAATTTCTTCCCCTGCCGCCACGTTGCGTTCCTCTGATGTGCTCAGGCTTCTTCTGATGGAAGGCCTTTGCTAATTACGAGCAAATCTGGTTTATCTATTTCACATCTCTTGCCCACATCTCTTGCCACAGTGACCTGACAAACATACTGAGAAATGTAACTGTCTTCTACAGTTTACGTATATCAGGGCTTTTTTCTAACATGTCACATCCTTTCCAGTAAGAGCTCCTCATTTCTTCTGTGGGTTTCATTCGGCCTCTCATCTGTAACTTTGTGAACTAAAAACAAAATTTCAAGCCCCTCAACCAACTGATGGACTTCCCTCGGCCCAGGGCACTTCAAAGAAACCTGAAAAACTAGCTCAAGACAGGATGGGAGGAAACGGGGTCAGTCTTGCCTCACTGTACCCTCCTCCCTCTGGAATTTAGGCACAACTGACCAGCATCCACATTAAAACTGGGATCTTAAGAATGATAGAATAGATACAGCAATAAGATCCCAAATTCCAGCCACACTCTACTACAGCATCACGTGACAGACAGCAGGCCCTGAACGAAATCAAAGTATTTTACCCCAAAATATGTTTCTTTGACACAATTTGAGATGGCCCTGCAAAGCTGTCCTTGTGGGGAAGATCTATGTTCCGTAGAGAATCCCTTTCCCTTTCCAGATCCTTTCCCTAGGACCTGGTATTTTTTTTTAGCGCTGACAAGAGCTCTGAAGTCTGCTACCTGGAGGCTTGGTCTCCACAACCCCATATTTCAACCCGGCCTCTTCTTCCTATTGATTCTGGGACTTTAGATAATAACTCCTTCAACCAATCAGAAAGTCCCTGAACTCACCGACGACCTGGAAGCTCTGACCCTGCACTTGCTTCGAGTTGTTGCACCTTTCTGAACCAATACACACCTGACATGTGCTGATTAACGTCTTCCCATAACTCTGTCCCCCTAGCATGTGCAAAATCAAGCTGTAACTCAACCACCTTGGGTACATGTTCTCAGGACCTCCTGGAGCGGTGTCACAGGCCACAGCCACTCATTTTGTCTCAGAATAGATCTCTTCAAATAATTTAGAGTTTGACTCTTTCCGTCGACACCCTGACTATGGAAATCACCATTTTTGGCTTTGCCATTTGACCATCTCTCATACCCTTGGCTTGTATCTGCATCAGAGCTCTGAAGGTCTTGGTGTCTAAATTAGCTGTGTAGTCCTTGATGCCCCTAATGTGACTGAAACCACCTTTGCAAAAATTGTAACAGCGAGGAAAAATTATGATGGTGCGGGAGATCTGATCTATCCAACCCCCCTCTTGCCTTTAGCCTTCAAGCTGCCCTTAATTACTCTTGAATTTAAGGCAAGCTAACTTTGGCAGACTTTTAGTTTATACCTCAAATGATGACAGCCCTTCCCCAAAACCCAACTGCCTTTATAAAACTAATGGAAGACCACCATGCTAGGAGAAGAGGAGAGACTGAATTCTGCTGAAGTGTAGACATAAAGATTGCCAGCCGTTATTCTGAAGGTCGCAAGACGTGCAACTTCCCAGTCACTCCTGCAGATAACATCAGTACTGTTCAGCCTAAGACTCATCTTCTGAGATATCTTTTCAGGATTTTTGCATGTCTGAGACCGATGGCTCCACCTGCAGCAACTGCTCCTGTGGCTTACCCAGAAGTGACTGTGTGTGCAGGAGGGCCATTTCCCACACCCCTGTGATTTACACCCTTAACCAATCGGCAGCAAGCACCTATTGCCTAGCCACCCCCCGGCCATTCTTCCCCAAAACTGTCCTTGAAAACCCCTAGCCTCCGAATCAGAGGCTGATTTCAGTAACAATACACTCCAGCCTTCCATTTAGCCGACTCTGCATGTATAAACTCCTCTACTGCAATTCCTCTGCCTGCACAAATCAGGTCTATCTGGATAGCTGGCAGGAGGAACCCGCTAGGCAGTTACATGACTCCCTGTGCAGAATAAATATAGATCTCCCTCCCTTCTAGAGAAGACGACCAAGGAGAGCAGCGACATGGTTTTGATGTTCACCACACTAGCCCCAGCCCCTAGACCCCTGCCTGCATGTGCTGTACAAAATGGATGGATATGTGAATGGCTTGGCTGCAATGAAAACATATATACCTAGAAAATACATTAGGAAGCCTTGGGAATGTATGTCCAGCTCATAGTGACCCCTCCTCTAAGACATATGCCTCCACCATCCCAGGCCCCATTTTACCACGTGTCCCCGCCTGCCTGCTCAGGGTTTCCAGTGCTAGGAGACTAAAGAAATCAACCAGGCCAAGCAGACTCGTCTGGGTACTGGGGATTCAAAATGGCCTTTTCTGTGTGTGTGGCTGAAATCGAGGTCTCATAAACTGGAAAATTGATGAGGCAACCACTGTTCTGCCATGAGCAGAAAAAGATGTGCTAACCGGGCACAGAGAAGCGAGGGGCTGAGGGCAAAGCACCGTAGATGCCCAGGCAGTGAGCGCTCTCCCCTCTGTCCCAACCTTCCCTCCTTCCTGAGCCTGCCCCCAAGGGGCCCCATTGTCCTGGAAGCCTGTCAGCCTGTTATCATTCTAACAATCCTCTATTTTGCTTAAGACAAATCCAATGGATTGCTTTATTTGTAGCTAAAAATACTTTCACAAAGACAACAATAAAACTGCTCAACCAGAGGGATGCCAAGGGACAGGCAGAAGACCAGCAATTTCAAAACCATAATCAGGGAAATAATGACGGGAAATTTTGCAGAACCAAAATCTAATCAAACGCATCATGACAGAATCTGGGGCACATTCTGAACTAATTATCAGAGGAGGAGGCCTAGGAAACCGCTCATCAAGGCTCTAAATTTTAAGAGCAAAGACAAGATTTTTAAGCCCGCCTCGCTGGTTCCTTTTACAGCTCCGTAATCAGTTATCCACAATCCTGAAACCCTAATTCCAGAAAAGCAAACTTTTTCTATATATTTTGATGTCAAAAATTCAACAAAACCTGACTTGAACAGAAATGAGGTTATGTGCAGTCTTTATTTAACCCACATCGTGTAAATATTCATACTTCACTGTGGTGATCACGCTCAGATGACAGGCGCTAACCCTGAACCTCTCCGGGTGTGTGACTTTATACCCAAAATTCATTCAGCATGCTCACTGAATTATCTTTCTAAAACACACAAAAAATCTGAATTTTGAAACTTCTGGGGCTCAGAAAGCAATACCCCAAAATGAAGGCCTCAGAAGTGTTGAAGCAAGCTGAAGATGGCCTGAGAAGGACTCCATGCATCTGTATCTGAGTCCTTGTGAATGAACTGTAAGCTACTTAAAAGTCAAAATTGAAAACCTAACTTAATAGTATGTATCTCTAGGCTGGGCACAGTGGCTCATACCTGTAATCCTAGCACTTTGGAAGGCTGAGGCGGGTGGATCACCTAAGGTCAGGAGCTCGAGACCAGCCTGGCCAACATGGTGAAACCCCATCTCTACTAAAAATACATAAATTAGCCAGGCGTGACGGTGCACACCTGTAATCCCAGCTACTACTCTGGAGGCTGAAGAAGGAGAATCGCTTGGACCCAGGAGGTGGGCATTGCAGTGAAAGGAGATCGTGCCACTGCACTCCAGCCTTCGAGATGGGAACAAGACTCCATCTCAAAAAAAAAAAAAAAAAATAGTGTGCACCTCTAAAAATGGCTGAGTGTTGGCCAATCCCTGCTGCCATACTTATAGACACTCATAGACTGCTGAATGTTCAAACTGCGTTCAAATAAGACAAACGCCGAGCTGTGACCGATCTCACTGTTTCTGTGCCTCAATGCCAATTCCCATATGTCACTTTACCTTTTTTGTCTGTAAGTTTGTTCTGACCATGGGTCACCCTGGTGTCTCTGAATCTGCTGTGATTCTGGGGGCTGCTCAATTCGTGAATCATTCATTGTTTAGTTAAATTCCTTTAAATTTAACTTGGCTGAAGTTTTTGTTTTGTCAGAAGTAAAAGTTTTCTCTGACCTCCTGCTGCCCTCTGGTCTCTCAGTCCCATTCTCCTCCGAGGCTGCAAGGAAACTAGAATCCCTCTTTCCCAAGGAGGAGCATAGAAACCAGAACCCCTTTCTCCAAAGCCAGCCACAAAACCTAAAGTGTTATTCTAATTTTCTCTCTGCCTTTCTGTGTGAAAACTGGCCATGAAGAAACTGCCTGACCTGCCTTGTTTGAGGGTAAGTCCTGCGACCCCCACTCCAGAGAGGGGTCTGCCCCACACCCAGAAGGAAGGAGTGCTGCTCAGAGAGCCAGGAAGCCTCTGGACAGAGAGGCCCTGCTGGGCTTCCCACTCGGTCCATCAGTGCCTCGTCACACACTTTTTCTCCAGTCCCATTTCTGCACAGCTGTCCACGCTTGGTTGAACCTAAGCATTAACATGGACAATTTCTCCTGCATCTTTGGGTCTTCATTCTGAAGGCTCCATGTACACAGGCTAAATAAATGCGTATGCCTTTTCTCCTATTACTCTGCCATGTGTGAGATGGTTTTTCAGTGAAACTCGAGAGGCCCAAGGTGAGAGCGGTCCCTTGGCCTCTACGAAACCATCGGTAGCACGAAGGGCTTCATGCAGGGGCTGTGGACCTCTACGGAGCTGGGGTCCAGGCTGGGCTTGGTCCCTGTACATTGGGAGCCACCTCTCTGCTGGATGGGTGTGACCTGTGACCCTGGCCCTCACTCACCCTTCTTTGCCATTGTGCCACCTCCTGTACACCCCTGGGTTCCTTAGGTCTCTCCTGTCTGTCACCATAGCCAGCTCTATGTGGCCCGATCACCCTCAAACAGATGCACCCGGAAGGTCAGCCCTGGAGCCCATGCCCAACGCCTTCTCTGCCTGGGCCGCTCTGTTGGTGCAGCCGCACGGCCTCGGCACATGCAGCTGGTCACACGGACTCCAGCATCCCATGGGAAGGAGCTGTGACCAACAGGCATGGGCGTCACCCAGCCAACATTTCTCCTTGCTCCCACTCAACCCCACAGGCAGCCCTGAGGTGCATTTAGTACCTCTACTCGACAGCCCCGCAGGGTGGAGTGCCGGTGGCCAGCTGCAAGGCGAGCATGCAGGGGCAGCAGTGCCTGCGCTGCTCTCCTCACAGCTCAGCCCCCATCCCCCATCCCTCACTCCTCATCCCTGGGAGAAAGAACCCACATATGAGCCTTTCCCTCAGGCTATGCTCTCTGGAGAACCCAGGCTGGGTCAGCCACGTAGGAAATACGCACCTCATTTCCTCCACATAGTTAAGTTGGAATCTGTGAGCAGCAACAAGCAGCTTATTTGTGCATCCTATAAACCCACACCTTATTTTTACTAACGAGCCAGGCATTAGCACGAGGCACTGGGGAGGGAAATGCAGACACACGGACCGTGCCACTGAGTCTACCCAGGAAGCAGGAGGTCAGCGGACAGAGGAGGAAGGAAATCATGAGAATACATTTAAGGTTTGTACAGGGTGCTGTGGAACTCCAGGGGAATTCTCCCTGTAACACATGCCAGCAAGGGTGTGAGGCAGCTGGAACCCCCATGCATGCTGTGGAAACACAAAGGGGATGGCCTCACTAGAAAACAGAGCAGCAGTTTCTTTTAAACCAAAATCTACACCCACCGTATGACACAGCAGCGCTATTCAAGAGAAGGAAATCAACCCAGAGAATAAAACCTAAGTTCACAGAAAACCATGTACTCAGAAGTGTCTGGAGTAGTTTGCTTTTTGTTTGCTTGTTTTGCTTTGCTTTTTCCCTGAAACAGGGTCTGGCTCTGTCATTGAGGCTGGAGTGCAGTGGTGCCATCTCAGTTCACTGTGACCTCCACCTCCCAGGCTTAAGCAATCCTCAAGCTACTCAGGAGGCTGGGGCATGAGAACTGCTTGAGCCTGGGAGGCAGAGGCTGCACTGAGCTGAGATTGCGCCACTGCACTCCAGCCTGAGCATAGAGTGAGACTGTCTCAAAAAAATTAAAAAATACACTGTTACATTTAAAAAAAACAGAACTTCACCAAAGATAAATGATCACATTGCTACTGGCTGAAGTCCGGGATGATCTTGTATCCATTTTGCCCCTGTTCGTGTCAGAAAAGTTCCTATAACTCTAAGAAAACTATATACCATCAAAATATATCCCAATCAAACTTTTCTCCTAGTCAACCTATCTTGATGAATATGCAAATATCTGGATCCCCAGATAAAATCACCTATACAGAAACCCCAAATAAAAAGAAAACAGGATTTAAAAACAGAAAATAAATATGTCCATCATTCACAGAGGTAACAACCACACCAACGGAGATGAGACATTTTGTAAAAAATGTAGACTTCCAGGCTAAAAGTCTCATTATAACCAAGACTTTTTAAGTCCATATAGTTAAATGTGACTTTAAGTTTTAAACTATTGTTTTTAATACAAAGACTATTGCCAAATGTTAATAAAACAGAATGCAAGCTCTTATATCTTTTTAGTTTTTAAAATGCCTGCTATGCTCTTCTAAAGTAGGCTCTCAAATAAAATTAGGAGCAAAATTGTCTGTGAACACCTAATGGAACCTCTCTATCCACAAAACACCAGATTTTAAAATTTGTTTAATTACCAGTGGTGACCACCTAACATTCTCGTAATTATTAAAGTTTCTGATGTTAAAATTACATCAGGCCTGAGGTATAATTAAAAATAATTACACTGCAGCAATTTCTAGATTTAATCCACCAAGTACAACTGAAAATCACAACACTGTTACCTCTCCAGCTCTGTATCATTACCTCATCAGGATTCTGAGTGGATCAGCCCTCAGGTGTGGATAAATAACACCTACCAGCTTGAACTAAGCCCAGGCCACCTGGCAAGCTGGATTAGAGATTATCAAGAGAAATAAATAAAGAGGCTGTGAATACACAGCATCAGGCTGGACCCCCAGTCAGCAGCACACATCATGTGCTGTGTGCCAATCTAGAAATGTGGCTTTTTTACATAAGACAAAAGGGAAACTGACTTCTAGTCTACAAATTTCTCATGGTTTCCAGGAACCACGGAAGCAATGGTGTGGCGTGAATCACTAAAGCTTGTGGCATTATCCATCTATCTTACAAAATTAGGAGTCTTCACTTTCTGCGGCAGCTGCACTCCTCAAATTTCACAGTAAACCAAGGTTTTACACAAATTATGATAAAAGTTGGATATTTTAACCATCTTATCAGAGCTCACTCTTAAACAAAAACTATGGGAAAGCTTTGGTTAAAGAAAAGACTGTGACACCACCTCAAATGTATGCTTCTTATAAACCTACACTTCCATGTGCGGTGGGTTTTGTTTTGTTTTCAATAAGGATACCGATGGAGATAACCGTGAAATTGATAAGAAATGTCTAGAAGAGTGGAGAACATTTATGGAAGGTGGAGGATGGCAGGGGTCCACAAACTCTGTACCACGGGCTCCCCCTGAAAGAGCCACATCTCAGGTGGGGACAGGCCCAGCCACAACACAGGCTAGAGAAAGTGGAGACGTCTGAGAGCCACAGGTGTGGCGAGGGTGAGAGAAGAGAAACCAGCGGTGGATGGTGGGATGACAGTTTCCTGCACCAGACAGACACACCCTCAGACGGGGAGCAGCGCTGGCCTTGCTGATGGGGCTCCCTGTCTCTCCTGGGAACCATGTGAAGATGTGGTTATTCACCACAACACACAGGACAGCGCCCACTCCATATTCCTCTTCATGGTCATCCCTGGAGGGGCCGAGGGCCTGTGACACGGAGTCTAAGGGGCTGGAGATGCATCTCTCTCTCTTCCTTCCCCCCGCCCAGGAAACCAAAAGGAAAGGGCATCCTTCTTCCCAGGGCAGGCTGCCCACCCTCCATCTCAGCCGTCGCTAGCCTCCCACCCGCCGGCTGCCCGTGGGCAAAGTCACTGTCTAGGAACAGGCTCTGCAACCTTCCCATCCAGAACATGACAACACCTATGAACAAAGCTGAATTACACTCACCAAGATCGAGATGAATGCCAGGGACAAACGAATTGAGGAAAAACATGAAGATAACACATCCCAACACTGTCAGGCATTTGGCGAGCAGAATCTTGTCGGATATCCTGTGCTGTAAGAGAGAAACCACAGCTGATTGACTCTGTACAACCCTCTGACCCCTGCAGCACGACATAACCTATGCAACTGGAACCACAACAAATTTCACCATGATGAGAAATGTAACATCTCAGACTTGAAAGACAATGACAAAGTACTGTGCAACAAGGAAAACCGGACAGCTTCAGGATCAGTACATTCAAAATCGTTATGAAAGGTACACACAGAAGTCAAGTGCATATAGCCATGTGATGAAGCACCTGGCCCGCAGGTGTCAGGGGACGATGGGGCGTTTCCAAGGGGCCTGTGGTGGCAGTGCTGTCTTCACTGTCCCTTTCCCTGCCACGCCAAGCATGCTGGTGGAGCAATGAGGCTGAGCCTTCTCGCAGAACTGTGACTCCCAGGTAAGCCTCTGGCCGTGCTCTTCATGTAACATGCAAGAGGCCCTTGGAATGCAGGGGGTGTGCTCTTATCACTGGGATGACACCCTCAGGAATCAAAGAGGGCAGGGGGAGGGCAGGCTCTGAGGCACCTTACCCTCTGCAAGGCCTCCATAAACCTCGGAGACAGCAGAAGACAGGGCTCTCCCTATGAGGCCCTAAGGGTGCTGTGCCCCACAGGCCATAGCTGCATGGGGCCGGGCAGCGGAGCACACGCAGAGGGGCACCTGGCTGGCCTGGCCTGTTGACCAAATTGCCCTGTGAATCGCAGCCCACTGTGTGAAACGACAACTGTGCCAGGTCCTTTCCTTTTTTGGAGACAAGAGTCTCGCTCTGTCACTCAGGCTGGAGTGCAGTGGCACAGTCTCAGCTCACTGCAACCTCCGCCTCCTGGGCTCAGGTGATCCTCCTACCTCAGCTGCCTGAGTAGCTAGGACTACAGGTCTACACCACCACACCCAGCTAGTTTTTGTATGTTTAGTAGAGATGGGATTTCACCATGTTGCCCAGCCTGGTCTTGAACTCCTGGGCTCAAGCAACATGTCCAGCTCTGCCTCTCAAAAGTACTGGGATTACAGGTGTGAGCCACTGTGCCTGGCAAGCGCTGGGTCCCTTCTTGAGTCTAGTCCCAGTAGCACACCTGTCTACCCAATTGTCTAATCTGTCTAGGTGGACAGATGTGGATGGCAATGACGACGAATGTCTGTAGCTTCGCAGATATCAGTGGATGTAGATATCTATCATCACAGCAATTTCTAGCTATCTGGATTTTAACAGATACAGACATATAGATACAGACACACAGAGGTAGAGCTACAGCTACAGAGAGATTTCTCTCTCTTGCTTCCTCTGGTCTCATAGGTAAAGCTGCTGCCATCAGAAACACATGCAAGCCCCTCTGTGTCACAGCAGCTCAGCAGAGCCCCTCCTCCGTGTGCAGCGGGGCCACCAGTGAGCATCTGCCCCTCCCTGCCCACTGCAAAGGCTCGGGGCTCACCAGCCTCCTCTCATCCTCCCCTTCAACCCTCTAGGGAACGTCCATTTTCCTACATGATTCTGTGCTGAAGAATTAGGCCCAAACGAGCATGGCAGGGAAAAGATTGAAATGCTCACAGGCGAGGGATGCGGGTTCTCACCAGGCCCGAGGGAGGCCCTGCAAGCCTTCCTGAGCCACAGCAAATGCAGAAAGTGGCTATTGCCACAGGCAGTTCAAGGGTCGGAGGTGGAAGAGCAGGCAGGTCAAAGAGCATTCCAGCATCCTGCAGCTCATGGAAGTGGAAGCTTTTTGGGAGTGTCATTCACATTTGCTCCTTCTGGATACCTGAGGTCATTTTTCTGTTTTATTTCAATAGGTTCAGGGAGACAGGTGGTGTCTGGTTACACAGGTAAGTTCTCCACTGGTGATTTCGGAGACTTTGGTGCTGCCACAGCCTGAGCAGTGTACACAGTACCCAATGTGTAGTCTCGTATCCCCCCAAGTCCCCAAGGCCCACTGCATTATTCTCATGCCTTTGCGTGCTTGTAGCTCAGCTCCCACTCATAAGTGAGAACATACAATATTTGGTTTTCCATTCCTGAGTTACTTCACTGGTCTCCAACTCCATCCAGGCTGCTGTGAATGCCACTATTTCATTCCTTTTTGTGGCTGGGTAGTATTCCATGGTATGCGTGTGTGTGTGCACGTGTGTGTGTGTGTGTGTGTGTGTGTGTGTGTGTGTACATACATATACGTGACTCCTGGATAAGGCATTTCTGTAGGAATTCTTAGCTGTGATAAAGGGATGCTGCCAAGCCTTGCCTGTCCACTTCATCTCACCGCAGTCCTTGTCCAGGTGCACACAGAGGCACACGATCCCTTTCCAACTCATGACAAAAACAGCACGGTCTAGCAGGGCAGGCACGATCTGTGTGAGCCTGGGGTCCACAAGAGCATCACAGATACACCTTTCTTTTCTAACCCTGACCCTCTACATGGGATGGAGTGGAGGCACTGAGGCCCCTCATCAGACTGCATTCAAAATCTTTATGGAAAACAAATACAATAGATGTGAGGTGCACTGCAGCCCTGTTAGGAGACACCTGACACCTGGAGACTGTGCCCATCACAATTAGAGCGGGTAATCCATCTCTCCCTAGAAAATAAACTGCATGGATTTGAAATGTCACTGAGATGCAAACGACTCCTAGCAGGTCTTGAGCAGAGCTCTCTCAACTGGGAAGGGGCCCTCTGTGTTCACAAACGGGCTGAGAAAGTCCACCCCACAGAAGAATGAGCCAAAAACAAAACAAAACAAGCTCTGCCCCGAGAAGTCCGAGCCGCTGGCAGGACACTCACGCATCCTGTCTGTCCTAAAGCGGCTTCATTCCACGCAGCACACCTTGCCCGTCTCCCCTCTGCAGAGTGTGAGCCTGGGGCCTGCCCTTCAGGGCCAGGAAAGGGCTGGTGGTCAGGGACACCCGCTCAGAGGATGGCCCTGCAAGGTGCATGAAAAGGAAAGGTCCTGTGAAGATGCTCGCTTCCCACTTCCTGAGAAAATCAGCTTGCTGTGTCTGGAAACATTTTTCCCCATTCGCTCATAGACGTATGTCTTGTGTACAACCACAGAAATAAAAAAAGAAACGGCTTTCAGTCACGTGAGGGAAGGAAAAGGCATCACTCACTCTCTTCTTGGAGAAGTGAATCAGAAATCCCTGAGAAAAGAAAGCTGGATACCTTTTTTTGTAGTTCCTGGATATTGGTCTCCCAATTTTTATCCTCCTGTGAGATCTGTCTAAAAGAGAAAAGAAGAGACTCATTACTTCCCTTGTGGGAATTCACTCAGGGTGGTAGCAAAAATATTAAGAGAAAAATACTAGAGAAAGCTGTAGAATACAGTCTGAAACCCTTTTGGAAGGCGTAAGGGTTTTTCTATAGTTCTTGGGTGAAGGCAGCCAGAGTCTCTTTGCAGGAGTCAGAAAGATTAGGGCTCAGATACAAAGGAATGTGAGTAGTTTACCTAGCTGTCTTGTTTACTCATGTGGTCTTAACCTTTGAGCTGGATTGCCTTTGGGGGGGTGGGGTCAACTAGGGATATTATCCTGTAATGGTATTTGCTTCAGGGCTCAGAACCTGTCCTTTGATCTTTAACCTCTAGTGACGTTGACTCAAGCCTTTGTCAATTAAGCTTTACTAAATAAATGTGAGTCTTGCTGGCTGGGGAGGGCCAGAGGTCACAATTCTTTACAGCACTCTCCAGGGAGTCTGTGAACTGCCACAGACCCTCAGCCAGACTGGCAAAGCATAATCTCTGTGTGTCAGCGTACTTTATTCATCCATCACTGAGTCAGGGTCTGTAGGGCAGACCCCTGGAGGTGGTGACCCCAACACTCCTTGATCACACCACATGGTGAGATCACAGAGCAGCCACCAGCACTTCATGCCCAGACCCTGTCTGTGATGCACAGCCTGGCACGACTAGTCATGGGGGGCCTATGGGGCTTCATTTGTTGGCTGGACAAGGTGCTTACTCTATAATTTCCCCAAAAAATTACATAAAATGACCTGAATTATGAAAGAAGTATGTGTGAGGAGGTGCTTGTGACAGCTTGCACACAGGAAGCTTCATGAAAACCACGCACCAGAGCATGGATGAGGGCAGCAGCTGTCAGCCTCTTTATTCTCCTTTTTATGTACACTTCCATGTGCCCGAATCTCTGTTTCCAAAATGAGGGCACTGCACCTATACAACTATTACAGCCAACTAAAGAAAAACACGGTGAAAGAAATGTCACTTGCTTTAATGTTGACTTTTATCAATCAACAATCAATTCAATGCCTGAAGTTACAGGACATGGGGAGGCCGAGGCAGGGAGAATGCTGGAGACCAGCAGTTGGGGAAGATCGGCTTCGAAGGCCTTTCTGTCTGTGCCGCTTCTGCTGTTTTAGTCCCTTCTGTGGCTCCCACCTGCCTCTTCCTTTTCATGTTTCTGACTCAGCCCACGCCTCCTGGCTGATTTCCTCCCATACCAATTAGGGAAAAGGGGCTAAGCAATGGAGAACACCGTTTTAGCATCAAAGGAGGCTGACCACACAGCCAGTCTAAGCAGTGTGAGCAGTAATGAATCACAGCAGACACAGTCAAATGATTCTGAGGCCAATTTTTAAAAAGAAAACGTAAAGAACTTGCTTTATGTATCTGAGCACTCCTGTGTTGGGTGTGTATATATCTAGGATAGTTAGCTCTTCTTGTTGGATTGATCCTTTTACCATTACGTAATGCCCTTCTTTGTCTCTTTTGATCTTTGTTGGTTTGAAGTCCGTTTTATCAGAGACTAGGACTGCAACTCCATTTGCCTGATAAATCTTCTTCCATCCTTTTATTTTGAGTTTATGTGTGTCTTTGTAAGTGAGATAGGTTTCCTGAATACAGCACACTGATGGGTTTTGACTTTTTATCCAGTTTGCCAGTCTGTGTCTTTTGATTGGGGCATTTAGGCCATTTACATTCAAAGTTAATATTGTTATGTGTGAATTTGATCCTGCCATTTTGTTACTGGCTGGTTTCCTTGCCCATTAGTTGACTCAGTTTCTTCACTCCATTTTTGGTCTTTGCCATTTGGTGTGCTTTTGCAGTGGCTGGTACGTTCCTTTCCATGTTTAGTGTTTCTTTCAGGAGCTCTTGTAAGGCATGTCTGGTGGTGACGAAGTCTCTTGGTAACTGCTTGTCCATAAAGGATTTTATTTCTCCTTCACTTATGAAGCTTAAAAGTAATTTATAGATTCAATGCTATCCCCATCAAGCTACCAATGACCTTCTTCACAGAACTGGAAAAAAGACACTTTAAACTTCATGTGGAACCACAAGAGATCCTGCATAGCCAAGACAATCCTAAGGAAAAAAAAAAAAAAAAAAAAAAGCTGGAGGCATCACACTGCCAGACTTCAAACTATACTACAAGGCTACAGTAATCAAAACAGCATGGTACTGGTACCAAAACAGAGACACAGACCAACAGAACAGAGGCCTCGGAAGCAACACCACACATCTACAACCATCTGATCTTGGACAAACCTGACAAAAACAAGCAATGGGGAAAGGACTCCATGTTTAATAAATGGTGCTGGGAAAACTGGCTAGCAATGTGCAGAAAGCAGAAACTGGACCCCTTCCTGTCACGTTACACTAAAATTAACTCCAGATGGATTAAAGATTTAAACTTAAAACCTAACACCATAAAAACCCTAGAAGAAATCCTAGGCAAAACCACTCAGGACACAGGCACACGCAAGGACTTCATGACTAAAACACCAAAAGCAATGACAACAAAAGCCAGGATAGACAAATGGGATCTAATTAAACTCCAGAACTTCTGTACAGCAAAATAAACAATCATTAGAGTGATCCGACAACAGAATGAGAAAAAATATTTGCAATTTACCCATCTGACAAAGGGCTAATATCCGAAATCTGCAAAGAACTAAAACAGATTTACAAGAAAAAAACAAACAAACCCATTCAAAAGTGGGCGAAGGATATGAACAGAAACTTTTCAATAGATGACATATAAGAGGCCAACAAACATATGAAAAAATGCTCATCATCACTGGTCATTAGAGAAATGCAAATCAAAACCACATTGAGGTATCATCTTACACCAGTTAGAACGTCAATCATTAAAAAATCTGGAGACAACAGATGCTGGAGAGGATGTGGAGAAATAGGAACATTGTTACACTGTTGGTGGGAGTGTAAATTAGTTCAACCATTGTGGAAGACAGTGTGGCACTTTCTCAAGGATCTAGAAATAGAAATTCCATTTGACCCAGCAATCCCATTACTGGGTATATACCCAAAGGACTATAAACTGTTCTATTATGAAGACACATGCACATGTATATTCACTGCAACCTTGTGTACAATAGCAAAGACCTAGAACCAACCCAAATGCCCATCAATGATAGACTGGACAAAGAAAATGTGGTACATATACACCATGGAATACTATGCAGCCATAAAAAACGATGAGTTCATGTCCTCTGTAGGGACTTGGATCAATCTGGAAACCATCATTCTCAGCAAACTGACAAAAGAACAGAAAATCAAACACTGCATGTTCTCACTTATAGGCAGGTGCTGAACAATGAGAACATGTGGACTCAGGGAGAAACACATCACACACTGGGGGCAGTGGGAGGGGGGACTGGGGGAGGGACAGCAGGGAGGGGAAGGTGGATGAGGGATAACATGGGGAGAAATGCCAGATGTAGATGAAGGGGGAATAGAGGCAGCAAACCACCTGGTTATGTATGCACCTATGCAACAGCGCTACATGACCTGCACATGTACCCCAGAACCTAAAGTAAAATTTAAAAAAATTACATATATATATATATATATATTTTCAACCAAGATTTAAAAAAAAAAAGAAAACGTAAAAATAAGACCTGCAGAGCTAGACCTTGCCTTAGGATACCCTCATGGTAATCTGCTTCTCAGCAACTGTGTGGCCTCAGGAAGCCACGCCTCCCCAGGCCTCAGTTTCCCCATGTGTGACTGACACCAGATGAGCTGACGGGAACATAGTGAGTCTTGGAACCCACATGTTTCCTCCCACCTGTAACCTGAGATGCACTGAGTGTGTCTTTAACACCCAACACCAGGACAATTTATTCCATCTTTAACTTATGAAGTGTCTCCTTTAAGATCTGCTGCTGCCGAAGCTGGTCCTTCTTTCCCCAGCCTGCAACTCAGGGCCTTCCTGTGGCCGGATGACACTGGTCCTGCTGCTCCAGCACAACTGGGCAAGGTGGGTCCTGGGCGGGGGATGGAGCCAATGCCAGTTGGGCCAGCACTTCATCCCGGATTGTGTGGGACTCCACGCGACTGCCTGTGAATCCTCCCACTAATGGACCAGCCCTTGAGACACCCAAGCAGGGTGACCCCTCAGGCCTCAGCGAACCGCAACGTACAGCCTAGATTTTGTTCGCATTTCCCCCTGCCTAGACGGACATCTCCACCCAATCTCAGCTCAGCTGTGAGGACGCTTCAGCTTCGGCATCCCTTGGAGGGTCACCAGGCTCCTGCTTCTTGGGTCTGAGCTTCCAGAACAAAGACAGTTTGGAATTCAGCACCATGTCACAGCAAGGAGAAAAATCTCAACTTCGTGGTGACGCTAGAAGTCTCAGCTTCAATTAACAAATGCCAGAAAACAAATGGAGCGGGACTTCTGTATTCTTTCAGGTGCCTGAAAATCAACTACTGGGAGAGCATTTTGTCAGGTTAGTCTTTGCATGAATGGTTTTGGGTTTTGTCGTGCAACAATCACGATGTGGAGAGACAGGAGAGCCCAGGGGTGAAGAGTGTGAGCGCCATGCCCAGCGCCACTGCTTCCAAGCTGCACAACCCTGGGCACACTGTTCAAATTCTCTGAGACTCTGCTTTTGTGTGTGGTTTTTTTTGTCCTTAAACTGGGCTGTGTACCCTGTGTAGAGCTCAGTGAGGGTTAAATAAAATGCACCATAAGAGGCTCAGCACAGCGTCCATCCCCTAAAAACCATGCATTCGCACGCAGCTAGTATTGCCATTTTGTTGGGCCCTGTAACGTTCTGCTGCACGCCCGCCAAGAACAGTCTGAGCAGGACTGCGCCCAGTACCTGTGGAAGGTGCGCAGCCTCCGGGCGAGCAGGTGCTCCAGTGTCACCACCTTCCCCAGCAGCAGGCGGCGCACGGCAGTCTCCTCGCGGCTGGCCGGGCTGATGCGCTGAGCAGTCAGGCGCCAGACGTGAATCTCGTGCTTTAGTTCTGCAGAGAAAGGAAGGGAAGCTTGGGTCTGCCACGACCTCAGGCATCAGCAGCACCCTGCTCTGCTCCCCACAACCCGATGACCAACAGAGACACACACACTCGAGACGTGCAGGTGGCCCAGGGTCACCCAGAGCAATGGCTTCTCAGCACCAAGCTATTGCCACGGAGCCAGATGACAAAGCAGACATTTAAAAACTATCAAAAAAGTGAAGTAATGCAATTTCAATCCTTTCAGTGAAGAATAAATTCCTTTCTTGAACAAACATATCAAAGCTAGCACCCAACACCTTTTCCCCTTCCTGCAGGAAATATTTGGATCTGCTGCCAGCCAAACTCTAGACATTGCTCAGTCTTTGAGGGGTTTCAGAAGCAGATCTAGTGAAAGGTGAAAACACAAGTGTAATTCTCAGGAGAAGGTGCTCAGGGCTCTCCAGTGGGGCATTTGGTAAGCGGCAGAAGGCAGGGAGGCACCCTCCAACCAGGCCCCACTCAGCTGTCTCTGACACAAGCGAGAGAGAGGCAGACACCTAATGAAATGCTGAAATCTATAGAATTAGTGGAATTTTCACCCATCACTGAATTCAGACACCTTCTGATAGAGAAGAGTAGACAGAAATGATGTGTCACTTCATTGCCTCTTAAGACACTAAAATATTTCATGAAAATCTATATTTAACCTCTATTTTGCTATTAAAAACATTATAAAGAATAGAAGAAAGCACAATATTTTCATGAAGCACCCCTTAACCACACTACATATCACAAGAATTAAAGATAGGATGAAAAGACACAGCCTTTCAAGCAAGGACTCGGGTACTTGAAGAGCAGCTCGGGGCAGATTCAAGACATGGCGATCACCCAAAGACCAGGGAAGCCACATGAACATCGTGGGTTCATTAGAAAGGGAAAACCTTTTAAGCCCCTTCTGTTCAGTCTGCAAGTGCTGATCCCCCGCTGCGTGGCAGACCTACCCCAACAACAAAGATGAGTCAGGCAGTGGGAGCAGCCTATACACGAAGCCTGTGGAGACTCAGAGAGAACGGGCTGGGTCTGGGAGCGCCAGAACTATCTCAGCGAGCACATGGCTTTCTCTAAAGCTTCAGCCCTACCAAGATGAAAACGCTTTAGAACTGAGATACATAATATGTTTTCATTCAGTACATATGGATGCTTTGTAGCTTACTCAAATGAAAGGAACTTGGGTATAATTCAAAGGCCTCTTTGGAGAAACAGATCTATAATTTCCTCTTGAAAAGTCTCACACTTCATTAAACCACCTATGAGGCTATGGTAAGATAAAAAGAAAGGGAAAGAGGAGGTGATATGAACTCACTTTCTGAAACACTGAACCCAGTAACACCATCTGTCGAAGGGCTCCAATGTAAGTTCAGACAGAGCCAGTATTTCAGCCAGTGCTCTAAATCTTGTTATGTAAAAGACAGAACTAAAAGCCATTCCATGAATTACCAGAGACTTTCCAGCCATTCTCTAAAGGCATATTGGCGAAGGGCCACTTTCTGAATCAGCTGGTCAGCTTTAAAGTGCCCACATCTGCATGGCTGATCTCTAGTGCCAGCCCCTGGGTGCAGGCTGGAAGTCTCTCCATACCTTTGTGTTTGGAGAAGCAGAGCCTGGGGGCCAAGGCCATGTTGGCAGAGCTGGCCTTCCAGTCCTGTGTTCCCACTGCAGGTGCTCACTCTCTGGTGGCAGCCTCAGCCACCTTCACGCACACCCAGCACCCACCTGCCTTCTAACCCACCAAACCAAAAAGGATGTGCTGCTCTCCTCAGATCAACCCATGCATTCATACCCAGGTAACGCACTTTTGTATTCCTAGTTGTAGAATGTAATATACAAATTAGGAAGGAATTTAGTTGGGAGGGATTTTGGCCAAGAGAAGGCTCACTCCATTCACCCAGAACTCAGTTTACCAAAATGTGTTCACGTATCACTTCCCAGACTTCCTCTGCAACTCCGTCATTTCCCCACCCTGTCTACTCTGCTGAGGTCCAAGACCACAGACCCAGCCACCTACTCACTACTTCCCTCTGAACACTGTGCTGCAACCTCGTAGCTAAACACTTTATCTCTCTCCCATAAAGTGTCTCTCCTACCCTCACCTTCTTAGTTTTTACACAATGCAATTGTTCTTCTAGGCACGCAAGACTGAAACATCATACTCGTCAATGTCATTCTCTTTTATATTTCCATGTTAACATTATTATGCCACAGGTGTCAGATCTGTGTTTGATGCTAAAGGATAAATTTTAATTGGTAAATTACAAGATGGCCTTCCAAAACTGGAAAGAGATATAAGATACACCATAAAGAAACATATGCTAGGGCAGCCTGAGCCTCAAGAGAAGCCCGGGACATGCTGGCACAACTCCTGTCTGCTTCTTTCTGTCCCTGATTATCTGCTGGTCCAGGCCTCACCCTCTCACATTTCTTAATTTGTATTGTTCCTTAGTAAGCTTTAACCACAGTCACTTCCTACCAACCTGTCCCTGGATAATCATAAAACACCGCTTGTTCTATCTATCTGTCTGTCTGTCTGTCTGTCTGTCTTACGCCTGTAATCCTAGCACTTTGGGAGGCCAAGGCGAGCAGATCACCTGAGATCAGGAGTTCACAACCAGCCTGGCCAATACAGTGGAACCCCGTCTCTACTAAAAATACAAAAATTTAGCTGCTGGCAGCTATTAATTTAGATAATAAAATCAAATAAATCTATCACCTTCCTAGATGATAGAAAGATGACTGATATTTATCTAGCTATCATCTTCCTGGATTTACCATTTCCTAGATTAGATGACAGATTATATAGATAAATAGATGACACATAGATAGATAGATAGATTCCTTCTTTCAAATATCCATTAGTTCCCCATGGCCTGCAGAATCAAGTTAAAGATACTAAAGATCTTCAGAGACAACTCTAATTCCCAAATGACCCCCAGCGTCAGTGTGAGCTCCAATTCTACCAAGTAAGTTTCAACTCTTTGTCTTTGCCACTCTCACCTCTTAGGAGGAGACATCATCTGCTGTCTCGTCACTTACATCTCTATCAGCCTCTATCTTTCTGAGCTTCTCAACCTGCTTCTGATGGTATCAGAGTGGCCACATACATGTTTGAAACAGGCAAAGAAAGCACTGTGTGGGATGTGCTCTCACACAGCAGGTGATGGCTTCCAGAGAAACCCAGAGTAGTGAGCTCAGAGCTAGGAATCTCAGGAGAAGCAGCCTAGGCCAGAAAGAGAGAAATGGAACTATACTAGTATTAGCCTAAACTCTCCAGGACAGCTTACTACAACACAGAATTCCTGGGGTGACGCTGGAAATCTGCATATGCAGCGATCGTCCTGGGTCACTCTGATCGCCAGGAGGTTGGGAGAGGCGGGCATAATGGGCAGGATGACCACTGAGCTCTCCACCAAGGCACGGCTGTGACACACAAGCTCGAGGAGGCAGGACGGTCACCCACAACGATCACAGTCTCCCTCGTGCTCCCTTGGTTCTCACGTTTTCATCAGAAAATGAAATCTATATGTTAATTCACATCTTACTCTACATACACTAGCTGATCATGAAACATTTTAAACACGTCACTAGTTGTTAAGGGTTGGACTGTGTCCCAGCCCTCAGGTAAGGTGAATAAATTTTCCCAAAAACAAGTTTGTTTTAACAGATGAATCCTGAGAAGGAATGCAAAACAATGTTTTCTTAATGAGATTTTTAAAAATCTCATTAAGTAATTACTCAAATTCTGAATGACGTGACACAGATCTATCTCAGACTGTCACTGTCGGAGGAACTAGGGTATGGCAGGACCACGTTCCGGCCTCCAGCCTTCCGCGTGGAAACAGAATCGGGGTATCTTACCCAGAACAAAGACAAACTAAGGTCCAGTAAAACACAGGCCAGAGGAATCACAAAGGCTGAGAGAGATCAACGTACAATCCGTGAGCCCTAAAAATCCCCAAAGAAGAAGAGCAACTTCATCTGCTGAGCTCTCCTCACCTGAAGCCCCTGTTACCCAGAGAGCCTACACAACAGCATCCACATTCTGGACCCCACTGAGGAAAGCCTGGCTGTTTCTCAAATAATCCATTGTTCCTAATATATTCTACTCAGTAACAGTCTCAGTAAATCATCTACTGAAGTGTTTAAGTGATGAAAATGCAATTGAGAAGACGGCCCCAAGCCCTCGTGCTGTCCTGCTGGCTGGTGCTGGGCATCTGCTGTTTGTTTGTTTTTTGAGTCTGAGTCTCACTCTGTCGCCCAGGCTGGAGTGTGGTGGCGCAATCTCCGCTCACTGCATCCTCCACCTCCTGGGTTCAAGCAATTCTCCTGAGTAGCTGGGACTACAGGCATAAGCCACCACACCCGGCTAATTTCCGTATTTTTAGTAGAGACGAGGTTTCATGTTGGCCAGGCTGAACTCAAACTCCTGACCTCAGGTGATCCACCCGCCTCAGCTTCCCAAAGTGCTGAGATTACAGGCATGAGCCACCACACCCAGCCGAGCATGTGCTCTCGATTGACAGGGCATGTCACCTCCTGTGCTGAGTTACGTTGCTGCATTTGCAGTCACATTTAACACTCAAGCTATGATACACTATTAGAGCACGACGGTCTATATGTTAGCGTATTTGTGCCATACGCATGTGGCTTTAGGAGGTTACGACACGTAAGTTGTACATGGTGGCCACTACTTCCCACATTTTACCACAGTACACTTCACAGAAAACCGAAGAGGCACAGCTCGTGATAGCAGCCCTGAAAACACAGTGTATACCAGCAGGCAGGCGTGGAGAGTCACCGATACTGAGCATGCAGCACCTGTCAACAGATACTTCCTGATAAGAACTTCCCTGGTAAATGAACAATATTATGGTAATGAAATCTGAGCCTACATGAGGAGGCACTTGTACTCACCAACAATCTCACTGGGTTCCTTGTTATAAAGCTTTCGGTTCCAGTAAAGGAGCCTGAGGAGTGGAAAGGAGACCAGGAGAACAAGGCAAATCCCAATGAACATGTGTGCAGTGAATCCGGCAAAGTCCAGGCCCTGGAAATAGACAAGGGGAAATGAAACAGCAGACAGGCCTTTCCTCTGCACAGGCAGCAGCATCCCGAGTCAGGGTCCAGGGATGGCCAGGACCCAGGAGGGAAGGGGCTCACCAGGAATTCCGGGACCTTAGGAAGAGGTCCTGGCGCCCAACACAAAGCCCAAGGAAGACCATGGACTCCTCGCCATGATTTTGAAAATTGTTAAGGTTTGTTTCTTTCATGTCAAACACCAAAAACCAATTATTACACAAATGACAAGCCATCTCAGGAAGAAATAAAAACACGCTACCACATCTAATTCAACCTTGGCTCGCCTTCACCACTAGACTGATGGCTTCCCCAAGACAGAGTGAAAAAAGACTGAATGGGATGAAATACTAAACTATATGATAATATTTGCCCATTTAAAGGTAAATTGAATTTTTAAACGTTTCATTTAAATCTCTGCCATCGATTTAAAAAGAAGCAAGCTCACGGCTGGAGAACACAGCCCTTTGCAGGGCACCTGGGGCCCACCAGGGCTGAGGCCGCTGAGAGCATGAGGACCAGCCGCAGGGACCCAGGCAGGAACCCTCTCCTTCCCCACATGCTTCCTTTGCCTGCTAGGGGTCTGCGCATGGCAGGCCACTGAGGATATCTTTACAGTTGGGCAAAATCTCCACTAGGTTGATCTGTCCTGGACTAAGTCAGCAGCATCACTGGTTGGTTCTGTTCTTTCACTGACCACGTGCTTTTATACCTTTAGCAAATCTGTGCAGGCACCTCCTGAGCCCCAGCAGGACAGATGGGGCTGCTGTCCCCATGAAGCTGGCCATCTGGTGAGAACTCAAGGTCTTTTCTATAGTGTCGATGGATCACAGGTGCCACAGAGGGGGTGAGAGGCACAGTGACAGTGCTCGACCATGGGGAGCAACAGGGGGCAGGGTGGGAGGGACCACAGGCATCCAGCTTTGCCTTGGGAGCCTGGCAAACCTCTTACATGGGTAGAGAGGTGGCAAGTCACACAGAACAATAGTGAGGATCCCACAACGGGAGTTTGGAAAATCACCTTCCAAAGGACTGGGTTTGAGTGATTTAAATTATATTAATTGTTCCTTATCAAAGTTTACGTATTTGTCCTCTCACTTTTAGAAAATATGTGAATTCACGTTCAACATTGTTAAAGATACAACACAACTAGAGGCCATTATCAATGAAGTTGTGTCAAAGTTTAGAGCTTGCCAATATACAATCATCTGAAACACTATCCCTTGCAGTTACCTGTATATCCAATGGTTGTCCTTGAAAATAGCATTATAAATGACAGATGGAGCTGTATAAGCTAATTCCTGGACAGACAGCAGGGAAACCACACAGACGTAGGACTCATGGAATGCTTTGGATGATCATATATAAGAATTCACCACTTTTCTGATAGTTCTTCAATTACATTGAATTTTGTGTTTACCTATAGAATTCATATCTCAGACATCGTAAAAAGGTCCACAACACTTTCAGGGGGTTATGAAAATGTTTTAATTTCTTCTAAAACCAGAAGCAAAAAAAAAAATGAACTGTTGGGTCAGAGAAAATGATTTAAAATATAATACTAATATATTTACACACTAGCTGGGTCATGAAATGCAACTGCTAATATTTTTTAGAGAAAATAGCCAAAGAAGACAGAAGTACCTCTATCCTGAGTAATTCTTGGTCCCTCTGGAACATAATAACTATAAAGTTTTGCCCCATTTGAAATGTTGTGGCAACTGGAGAAAGAAGTGATGAGTAGATGAAAGAAAAAAAAAAGCTAAGGAGGTCCTGGGTGTGCATCTGCAGCAAAACAACACAGCGCTGAGTGAAGCATGTGGTTGCTATTGGACTTGGGATGGGTAGATTCATCAAGTAAGAACAATGACAAGGAAAAATCCAAACTGATCATTTCAGGAAACAGGCAGATGCAGTTGTCTGCGCTAAGCTTCTTAGGTGCAGGTATCTGGGCCACCCTGCTGCTTTTATGTGCGTCTGTAATTTCCTAGACTCTCCTCCTTCGTGTTCCCAGTAACAAAACCACCCACCAGCACACACACATCAACTCAGCACCTAAATGCGCTCTTTCTGCTTCAAGGCGCTACTTCTGCTTTGTATTGTTTTCTTATTGGCTCCAATCAGTCATTTTCTTCTTAATTTTCCCCGCTGTTCTCATTTGATGGATCAAATGGCCAAATATTAGTCATATAAAACAACCAAAAGAGGAACCCCCAATCAGACTAGAACATTCTCAGATTCACAAGCTACATATATGTAAGGGGATGCACCTGAGGGACTTCTGGCCCACCAGTGTCATTTTCTAGGGATGATGCTTTCAGGCTAGCTCTGTGACAAGTCAAAATGGTCCATTAGGTTGTAAGGCAGGAGCTGAAGCCAAAATGATTTCCTGAATTCTTTCATATGAAAACTCAAAAGAAAAAAAAGGTCTTACGAAGTGTTTAGCTGAATCTATTGGATATTTTAGTAAAATATGCACGGTGTAATTTGAAGATATTAATTCTGTCTAGACGCCCAGTGAGGAGAGGGCCCAGCACTGCAGGAATGTGTACAGGCAGGAGGGGGTGTGGGCCTCACTGCTTATAAGGGATCCATCAAGCATAGGCACAGGGGTCCTGGCACATATGGGGCTAAAGAAAGAGCCTTTGGCAGAGACATGGATCCCAGCATGCTGAAAACAAAGCAAGCCACGGAAGGGATGAGCTCTGCTAGACAGTGCTGACCTGGGCATTGAAAAGGGTAAAAAACAAAGACCCCTGAAGGCACACAAACCACAACAACAAAAAACACCTGCAAAGGAAATTAAGAGGGGACCAGAAAGGCAGAGCACGGCCCAGTAGAAAGTGACGCTAAGTTAGCACCCAATGGAGCGCGAGAAAAACAATAGTGGAGGAGAAACCAAACAACTTCACAGCACATGCAGCATGGCAGGAACACGTGAAAAACGCCGCATCATGCACAGAGCGGTGGGAAAATGTGCGGAAGGTCCCAGCGCGCACCGCGCGGTGGGAAAGTGTGCGGAAGGTCCCAGCGTGCACCGCGCGGTGGGAAAGTGTGCGGGAGGTCCCAGCGCGCACAGCGCGGTGGGAAAATGCGTGGAAGGTCCCATCTGACACAGTATGACAGGGAAAGCCTGAAGAACGCCCCAGCAAGCACCGCATGGTGGGAAACCGCGAGAAAACGTCCGGGCACACACAGCATACTGGGAAAACAGGAAGGACGTCACAGCACGCACGGCATGGTGGGAAAACGTAAAGAAACGCCGACCATGAACAGTATGGCAGGGAAAGCCTAAAGCACACTCCAGCGCGCAAGGCATGATGGGATGTGAGAAACGCTCCAGCACGCACGGCATGGTGGGAAGACGGGAAGAACGTCCCAGCAAGCCCAGCGCATGGCATGGTGGGAAAAGTATAAAAACATCCAAGTGCACGACGTGGGGCAGGAAGGGAAAGCTGTCTACTGAGAAGATGCCACTCCGAAGCGCAGGAGCACGCCTCCCTCAAGAGACTTTTCAGGTATTATGTTAGACAGTTGAATAGTTTTGCTCACCACGGTGAGTCTCTGTGGAACAGGCATAAAGGAGCAAATGTAATCAGCAAAGAAAAATGTTATCCCATTAGCTTGTTAGGAGCCAAAGGTGCACGCTGATGCTGCAGGCAGGCAGACTCGTGCTCACCCCAGCGAGGCTTACGGTTGGGGAATAAGTGGTTGTCCACATGGTGGATCCTGGAGATCCTTCCTACCTACCTGTTGCTGCAAATGCCACCAACACAGACTCATCCCAAGAGACCTGGGAGAGGTCAGCCTGGTGCAACAATGGTAGGTGCAAAGAGCTTTCCTCACAACTTCTGTCATTTCTGCGTAATGCTCAGAAAATGTGGACGACTGTTCGTATGTGACTTCTTTACTGTTCCAAACTCTAGGGCCGATTTATTATTCCTCTGAACTACATTAAGTATTCATTTTCTTCGTGATTTTGTTTTCATTAGCTTCAGGGGTACAAGTGGTTTTTGGTTACATGGATAAATTGTATATTGATGAAGTCTGGGATTTTAGTCCACCCGTCACCTGAGTAGTGTGCATTGTACATAATATGTAGTTTTTCATCCGTCACCCCCTCCCAACCTCCCCTCTTCCTAGTGTCCAATGTTCTGGTTACCAGTGCATGCCTTTTCTTACTCACAGCTTAGCTCCCACTTAAAAGTGATAAAATGTGGTATTTGGTTTTCCATTTCTGAGTTACTTCACTTAGAATAAGGGCCTCCAGTTCCATCCAAGTGCTGCAAAAGACATTATTTCATTATTTTTTATAACTGAGTATTCTATGGTGTATGTGGGAGTATACATACACATATGTAAGAAAATGTGAGACTATATATATGATGCCCATCAACAGATTATATATATATATATATAAAATCTCACTGTATACATATCTCACATAATCTCATATTTAATCTCATTTTATATATATGACATTATATATATAAAATGATATATATTCTCTACATGTGAGATTATATATGAGATTATATAACATATTCATATATATGATATTATATATATTCTGAGATTATGAGTATATTATACTCATATATATTATATATCTTATTTTGTATATATATGAGATTATCATATATCAATATATATCATATATAATCTAATTAGATATATGTGATCTCATATAATCATTATATATAATGAGATTTTATATATATGTGATCTCATATATATCATATATGATATATAATGATATATATATATATCATATATAAGAGATCACATATATATATAATCTCATTATATATAATGATAAACCCCGACAGGCCTTACCACCTCTTGCCCTCAGCCTATATACCACCATCTTCAGCAAACTCTTTAAAGATTGTAAAGTAAGCACAGTATTATCATAAAAACCTTAGGCCAAGGTGTAGTCAATGAAGTGGGAAGAAATGGGCTACATTTTCTAAATTAGACAATTCTATGACAACTTTTATGAAATCTAAAGACCTAAGGTGGATTTAGCAGTAAATCATGAATAGAGAGCTTGACTGAATAAGGCCATGAAGCACACACACACCACCCGTCACCCTCCTCAAACATCATACAAAAGCACCTTGCCAACAAGCCACTACACACTGATAGATGGGGGTAAGTCGTAACATGGTAAACGTATTGGAAAGTGCGCTCGGACGAATCAAAGTGTAGCTTAAACTAAAGCATCCGACTTACACCCGGAAGATCTCATCAACAGCTGATCACTTTGAGCTAACTCTAGCCCAACCTCATATAACTATATTATTTAACTACAATAATTAAACCATTTACCTATTACAAAAGTACAGGCGATAGAAATTATATTTAGGCAAAATATAGTACCGTAAGGGAAAGATAAAAACTTAATAAAGCATTAAAAAAGCAAAGACAAGCCCTTCTACCTTCTGCATAAGCAATTAACTAGAAATAGCTTTGTATAGAGAACTTCAACAACAGCCCCCGAAACCAAGCTAGCTACCCAAGGATAGCCGAAGAGCACACCCGTCTATGTGGCAAAATAGTGGGAAAATCTATGGGTAGTGGCGACAGACCTACCGAGAGCCGAGTGATAGCTGGTTTTCCAAGACAGAATCTTAGTTCAACCTTAAATTTCCTTACAGAACTATTTAATCCTCCCATAAATTTAATTGTTAGTCTCAAGAGGGGCAGCTCTCTAGATCCTATTAAATAACCTTTTATAGAGAGTAAAACATTTTACTACCATAGCTGGCCTAAATGCAGCCACCAATTAAGAAAGTGTTTAAGCTCAATACTCAACTATTCTTAATCCTACCCATCTTACTCATTATATATATATAATCTCATCATATATAATCTAATATATATGATCTCAATATACATATATAACCTCATTTTATAAATGTGATCTCATATAATCTCATGTACGATGAGATCATATATAATCTCATGGTATATATGATCTCATATAATCTGATCATATATATGATCTAATCACATATATGATCTCATATAATCTCATATGATCTCATATATAATCTGATCATATATAATTTCATCATGTATGGTCTCATCGTATATGATCTCACATATAATCACATCATATATAATCACATTATATATGATCTTGTCATATATATAATCTCATCATGTATAATCTCATCCTATATATGATCTCATCCTATATATCTCATCAAATATCTGGCCTCATCATATATATGATTTCAACATATATATGATCTCATCAAGTATCTCATATATATAATCTCATCCTATATAATCTCATCATGTATACAATCTGATCATATATGATCTCATCATATATAATCTTACCATATATAATCTCATAAATATATATATGCTCTCATAATCTCATCATATATAATCTGATCGTATATGGTCTCATCACATAGAATCTCATCGTATATAATCTCATATATATGATCTCATCATAAATATATACATATCATATACATAATATCATATATGATCTCATATATAAAATCTCATTATATATATATTTCATTATATATATAATCTAAGAGGGATTATAATCTTAGAGGGAAGTCATTCAGTTATTCTCAATGAAGTATGATGCTAGCTATAGATCCACAGATGTTCTTTACTGGGTTGATGAATTTCTCTTTCTTCCGTAGTTTATTGGAAGATTTTATCAGTAATAGATATTGGATTTTGCCAAATGTTTTTCTGTATCTATTGAGATGATCATATGGTTTTCTCATTGAGTTTGTTAGTAAATTACATTGATTAATATTTCAGATATCATAACAATCTTCCATTGGATAAATTCTACATGGTTAAGATATATTACCTACTTATATATTGTTAAATTCGATTTACAGATTTTTTAAATATTACATCTATGTTCACAAGAAATATTTATCTCTAGTTGCCTTTTCTCATACTGGTTTTGTCTAGTTTAGATTATCAGAGCCGCAGAGAATTAATTGGGAAGTACTCTCTTCTTTTCCATTTACTGTAAAGCTTTGTATAGAATTGGTATTACGACATTATTTTTTCCTTAACTATTTGGTAGAATTCACCAAAGAATTCACCAAATAGCCTGAATTATTTATGTTGTTTTTGTTCTTTGTGAGAAGGTTTTTTAACTACATATTTGACTCTTTTTATAGATATAGGGCTAATCAGGTTACCTACATCTTCCTGAGTGAAGTTTTAGAGAATGTGTCTTTCCAAAAAATTGTTGTATCTAAGTTGTCAGTTTACATAGAGTTCTCCATGATCTTCTCTAATAATAATGTTAATGTCTGTATGCTCTGTTGTAATATAACAACTCTTATTCATGATATTAGTAATTTGTATCTCCTCTCATTTTCCTCATGAGCTTGGCCAGATGTTTATCAATATTATTGATCTTGTCAAAGAACCAGCTTTTACTTTCATTGATGTTCCCTATTTTTCTGGTCTGTGTATATTTTTTTTCTTCTGCTTACTTTTAATTTACTCTTCTCTTTTTGGTTCCATAGGATAAAACTGAGGTTATGGATTTGAGACACATATTTTCAAATACAGGTGTTTAGTGTTATAAATTTCCTTCTACATACTGCTTTAGAGTAGGGACCAGCACACTTGGAGGCTGGAATACAGCCGTATCCATTCATTTATATTTTGTCTATGCCTGCTTTCATGCTATATAATGGTGCAGCTGAGTAATTGCAATGGAGACCATATGACCCACATGCCTATAAAAGTAACTATATGTACCAAAACAGAGATATAGACCAATGGAACAGAACAGAGGCCCTGGAGGCAACGCCACACATCTACAACCATCTGATCTTTGACAAGCCTGACAAAAGCAATGGGGAAAGGATTCCCTGCTTAATAAATGGTGTTGGGGAAACTGGATAGCAGTGTGCAGAAAGCAGAATATCTTCTGGACCCCTTCCTGACACCTTACACTAAAATTAACTCCAGGTGGATTAAAGACTTAACACCATAAAAACCCTAGAAGAAAACCTAGGCAAAACCATTCAGGACGTAGGCATAGGCAAGGACTTCATGACTAAAACACCAAAAACATTGGCAACAAAAGCCAAAATAGACAAATGGGATCTAATTAAACTCCAGCGCTTCCGTACAGCAAAAGAAACAATCATTAGAGTGAACCAGCAACCAACAGAATGGGAAAAAATTTTTGCAATCCACCCATCTGACAAAGGGCTAATATCCAGAATCTACAAATAACTAAAACAGACTTACAAGAAAAAACAAACAAACCCATCCAAAAGTGGGTGAAGGATATGAACAGAAACTTTTCAAAAGACATATATGAGGCCAACAAACATATGAAAAAATGCTCATCATCACTGATTATTAGAGAAATGCAAATCAAAAGCACATTGAGATACCAGCTCATGCCAGTTGTTAGAATGGCAATCATTAAAAATCTGTTGTAGACAACAGATGCCGGAGAGGATGTGGAGAAATAGGAACACTTTTACACTCTTGGTGGGAGTGCAAATTAGTTCAACCATTGTGGAAGACAGTGTGGCACTTCCTCAAGGACCCAGAAATAGAAATGCCATTTGACCCAGCAATCTCATTACTGGGTATATATCCAAAGGATTATAAATCATTCTATTATAAAGGCACATGCACACATACGTTCATAGCAGCATTGTTTACAATAGCAAAGACCTGGAACCAACCCAAATGCCCATCAACCATAGACTGGACGAGGAAAATGTGGCACATATACACCATGGAATACGAGGCGGCCATAAAAAATGATGACTTCCGTGTCCTTTGTAGGGACATGGATGAATCTGGAAACCATCATTCTCAGCAAACTGACACAAGAACAGAAAATCAAACACCACATATTTTCACTCATAGGCAGGTGTTGAACAATGAGAACACATGGGCACAGGGAGGGGAGCATTACACACTGGGGTCTGTTGGGGGGGCCAAGGGAGGGACAGCGGTAGGGGAGGTGGGGAGATTGGGAAGGAATAACATTGGGAGAAATGCCAGATGTAGGTGACGGAGTGATGGAGGCAGCAAACCACATTGCCATGTGAGTACCTATGCAACAATCCTGCATGATCTACACACATACCCTAGAACCTAAGGTACAATAAAATTTCTTTTAAAAAATTAACTATATGGCCTTCTAAGAAGTCTGCTGACTTCTGCTTTAGAAGAATCACACAAATTTTGATATATTCTGTTTTCATTATAATTCAATACAAAATTGCTCTGGACTGAATTGTGTTTCCCTGAAAGTCTCCTGGCCAAAGCCCTGCCCCATCCCCTCAATGGGGTAGTATCAGGAGATGGAGTTTTTTGGAGGTGATAGGGCATAGAGGAGGTCACAAGGGTAGAGACCCATGCTAGGATTAATGCCTGTATAAGAAGAGATGCCAGAGAGCTTCCTGTCTGCCTCTTCTCCCTGCCTCCCTGCCACATGAGGACACAGAGATGGCAGCCATCTGCAAGCCTGGAAAAGAGCCCTCACCAGAGAATGAAATCCACTAGATCTTGAACTTTCTAGCCTCTAGACTGTGAGAAATAAATTGTTATTTAAGCCGCCCAGTGTATGGTATTTTGCTATGGTATTCCAAGCTGATAAGTACAAAAATACTTTCTAATTTCAATCAGTCTTCTTTGACCCTTGGATTACTGAAATGTGTGCTAGTTTCCAGATATTTGAGGATTTTCCAAATATCTTTGTTTAATTCAACTATGGTCAGAGAAAATATTTACATTACTTGAATCTTTTTAAATTTATTGAGATTTGTCTTAAGACCTAGAATCTATTTCAGTTAATGTTTTATGTGCACTTGGAAAAAATAAACATTATTCTGATGTTGAGTGGAGTTTTCTATAAATCTCAATTAGGTCAAGTTAGTTAACAATAATGAAGTTTTCTATATCCTTGCAGATTTTCTACTTGTTCTTTCAATTATTGTGAGAATTGTACTGAACTTTCCAACTATAATTGAGGATATATTTCTCCTTGCACTACTATCAAGCTTCACATATTTTGAAGCTGTCATTAATCACATAAATGTAATTTTTATGTCCTCTATATGAATTTACCCCTTTATGATGATGAAATGTTCTTTAATCCTAGTAATATTCTTTGCTCTGCAGTCTACTTTGTCAGATATTAATATAGCCACTTTCTTGAGTCTTTTACCATTCAACTATTTGTGTCCATAGATACATACATATATTTGAGACAGAGTTTCACTCGTTACCCAGGCTGGAGTGCAACGGCGTGATTTTCTCTCACTGCAACCTCCACCTCCCAGGTTCAAGTGAGTCTCCTGCCTCAGCCTCCCGAGTGGCTGGGATTCCAGGCACCCACCACCACGCCTGGCTAATTTTTTGTATTTTTAGTAGTGAGAGAGTTTCACTATGTTGGCCAGGCTGGTCTCAAACTCCTGATCCCAGGTGATCCACCAGCCTCAGCCTCCCAAAGTTCTGGGATTACAGGCATGGCCCACCATGCCTGGCCTTGTGTGTCTTTATATTCTAAACATGTGTCTTGTAAGCAGCACATGCAGATGTTCCCTGACTTAGTTTCGTTCAATTTACAATTTTTCAATTTCACAATAGCACAAAACCATCTCAACTTTGATGTAATGTACGATATTCAATAAGTTACATGACATATCCAGTACTTTATTATAAAATAGGCTTTGTGTTAGAATTTGCCCGACTATATGCTGATGTAAGCGTTTTGACCACATCTAAGGTGGGCTAGGCTAAGCTATGATGTTCAGCAGGTTAGGGATATTAAACACATTTGGCTCATGATATTTTTAATTTACAGTAAGTTTATCTGGGTGTAATCCAAAGTCAGCTGAGGAGCATCTATAGTTGAATGGTAAAGTATTTATATGCTATGTAATTATTACAGTTAGATAACTCATACAACTTGTTTTATGTCTGTTTCATCACAGTTTGTTTCCTTTTACCCTTTTTCTACATTCCATTCCATTAAATAAATACTATTTATGATTCCATTTATACTCTTTGTTGCCATTAGCTGTAACTCTTTTTCCTTTTGGTGGTTGCTTTGGAGTTTATCGTGTACATTTTTAAGTTGTCACGGATTACCTTCAAGTTATACCAATTTACGTATACAATAAAAATCTTATATTAATATACTTTAATTTCTCCCTTTCCAGGCTTTATTTTATTGTCATCAATTCTACTTACATGTTACATTATTATTTTTTAAATAATTATTTCAAAGTGGTTTGAATACTTATGTGAATTTACCTATATAGTTACTCTTTTCAGTGTTCTTCATGACTGTGTGAAGATCCATGTTTCCATTTGCTGTCATTTTCCTTCTGCCTTAGGGACTTCCTTTAGCATGTCCTACCGTGTGGGTCTGCTGTTGATGAATTCTTTTTAGGTTTCCTATATGAGAAAATGTCTGGGTTTTGTAAGTAAGAAAAAGAAATTTTCACTGGGTGTCGTACTCTGAAGTTAACAGGTGTTTTCTTTCAGTAAAGGTATTGCTCTGTTGTCTTCACATGTGCATTATCTCTAAAGGGAAATATATTGTCATCTTCATCTTTGTTTCCTGGCCCGTAACATATCCTTTGGAAACTTAAAGATTTTCTCTTCATCATTGCTTTGAAATAATTTTATTATGATGTGCCTTAGTGTAGTATTCTTCATGCTTCTTGTGCTCTGGCTTCACTGAACTCGATTCTGCAGGTTTATACCATTCATAAAATCTGGAATTTAGGACCATTTTTAAGATGTCTTTTTCGGTTCCCCTCTCTCCTTCAGAGGTGAGAATTGCATATTTGTTAGACCACCTGACGTCTTCCCATAGCTCACTAATGCTTTCTAGTCCTTGTTATTCTCTTTTTACACTGTTTCATTTTGCATCTATGTCAAGTTCAAGTTCATTAATCATTCCTTACATAATATCTAATATGCCATTAATCCCAAGTGTATTTCTGTCTCAGACATTGTAATGTTCATGTCTAGATGTTTGATGTGGGGCTTTTTTAATATCTTTAATGTTATTACTGAATTTGATGAATATCTGTAACACCGTTGTAATAACAATTTTAATGTCCTAGTCTGCTAATTCTAGCACCTGTGTCTGTTCTAGGTCCATTTCAAATGGTTTGTATCATCCCTGTCACAGGTTATATTTTCTTTCTTTTTTTATATGCCTGATAATCACTGATTGGTTGCCAGACATTGCAAATTTTACCCTTTATGTTGTTGAATATTTTTGTATCACTCTACATATTCCTGAGGTTTGTTCTGGGCTGCAGTTTATTCTGGGATGTCAGAAACAGTTTGGTTCTTTGGGGTCTTAGTTTCAAGATTTCTTAGGTGGAACCAGAGCATGTTCATTTGAGAGTTAATTACCTCTCACGACTAAGACAAGAGCCTTCTCAGTACTCTATCCAATCCATAAATTAAGCGGTTCGGCCTGCCTGGCAGAATAGACATTATTGCTCCTGTCCTTGTGTGTGTCAAGCACTCTTTCCTCTCATCTTTCTGGATTGCTCTCCCCAGGTCTCAGGTAGTCTCCTCAAACGAATGCACTGATCCAAACACTCTGCTGAATACTCCAAGGGGACCCTCTGAGGATCTCTGCAGTTCTCTCTCCCTGGTCAGCTCTGTCCTCTCTGGGCTCTCGCTGCCTTGGTCTCCCCAGACTTTCAGCTTCACCCTCTCAACTCAGGGAGTCTCAGGGGCTCTGCCAGGACGTCCCTCCCTGCACTGCACTCTGGAAACTCTCTCAAGTAGTGAGCTGGAGCAGTCATAGAGCCCACTGCATTTGTGTCCCATCTCGCAGGGATCACTGTCCTTTTGTGTCTGGTGTGCAGTGTCTTGGTTACCATAGTTTTGTCTGGTTTTGGTTTATTTTTGTTTTATTTGTTTGGCTACCTCAGGCAAGAGAGTAAATCCAGGCCCCGTTACTCCGTATTAGCCAGAAGTAGAAGCTGTGCTGTCTTTTGTATTCAAATATATCCATATACAAACACTCTGGGATGCTATCTGCAACAAAATATTAAAAGGATTTACCTCTGGTTTGTGGAATTATGAATTTTTATTGTGTGTGTGTGTCTATGAGACTTCCGTTTTCTACAAAAAAATATATTACTTTTTTATGGAATGAAACTAATAATACAGCTTTTTTTTTCCCAAAAATAGTTCTTTTCTGTGAGCATGAGCTGCCTCCTGGTAACAGGTGCCCTTAGGCTAAACCTCAGGCTCTGTTAGCACCTGCTATGCTCCACGGTGGCACAATCATGGCTGCACACCTCAGCTCACACAGCAAGGTTGCTGCAGTGTTGCCAAGCAGTTTCCCAGGGCAACTAGGGAATGCAGAGCCATACCCAGAACCTCTAGAGTATTCTGGTCCCATGAAGTGGCCATTAACACCCTGGAGTCAGGGGTTCTCAAAGGTTTAAATATTTTTATGAAACACAGAGTTCAAATACAAACACACTAACACCATTCAGACACATACACACACATAAATACATCATCTACAAGAAATAATACCAACGTGGAAGCATTTTTACTGATACCTGACAGAAGGGAGACTGAGAAAATTCTAATGATCAAAGAGTAGAGAATGAAAATTAATTATATAGTTCTAATTTTCACGCTTGAAGATATGTAAAAGACCATTTCACTCTCTAATACTTTGTCATTATTACACTATACAAAGAAATTATACACTAATATTTATATGGGGCTTTCAGGTAGTTTATTTCTAAAGGCATTTATTTCCAACCCTTAAAAAATAAATTTTAAGGCCGGGCGTGGTGGCTCAAGCCTGTAATCCCAGCACTTTGGGAGGCCAAGGCGGGTGGATCACGAGGTCAAGAGATCGAGACCATCCTGGTCAACATGGTGAAACCCCGTCTCTACTAAAAATACAAAAAATTAGCTGGGCATGGTGGCGCGTGCCTGTAATCCCAGCGACTCAGGAGGCTGGGGCAGGAGAATTGCCTGAACCCGGGAGGCAGAGGTTGCGGTGAGCCAAGATCGCGCCATTGCACTCCAGCCTGGGTAACAAGAGCGAAACTCCGTCTCAAAAAGAAAAATAAATAAAAAATAAATTTTAAGTCCTTCATCAGTAAATTAATCTACCACAGTTAAGAAGAGAATCTCATATCTCCAGTGAGAGGGAACAGGTCATCTTGTTTTTAATGTTAGTTGGAAGAAACCTCAGTTCCTATTAATATAATTAATATAACATACTATGACTGCCTATATCATGTTATCCAGTTATTTCTTTAAAAACTGATCAGAATGAGAATGAAGTCAATTCAAGCTAGTTAACTCCAGGAATGAAGGACCAGTCACCTAACATCCCACTCTTGAGATGCCAAGTAGCACTCACTATGAAGAGCTGGTGTGATGATCTTGATTTCTAACAAAGGAGTGGTGGTCCATGAGTGTTAAGTAAGTGGAGGTGTGTGTTTTTGGAAGCAACCCTAGCACGCTGGTACATACCATCTTCCTCAGCTCTTGGTTGGAAACAATAATGACATTTGGTGGGTCCCCAATGGCAGTGGCAGCTCCTCCAATGTTTGTGAAGATCACCTCTGCAATCAGGACTTGTCTTGGATCCAGGTTGAGCACTTCACACAACCTGCCACAAATGGAGGAAAATGAAAGCAGTCCCACGGTACACATCGTGAAAGGCCCACATGCAACCCAGATATTTTTAAGGCACTTGCTCGTATAAGGGAGGCGCGCGCACACGCGCGCACACACACACACACACACACACACACACACACACACCCCCGTGTGAGGAGGGCAGTGCTGTGGGGGAATGAACAACTGCAGCAACCTCGGCAGGCAGGACAGGGCAGGCCCTCCACAGCCAACCTGGTGCTGGTGGTCAGGTCCTCTGGGCCAGTGTGGGGGCGGTGTGGATGGCTCACACTGGGCCTGCTGACTCCGCCCCGTTCCCACCTTCCCCTTCCTGGATACCAAGGCCCTAAGCTCTCTTCTCGCCCCTTCCCTGTGTTTCATTCATCTTTGTATTTTTTTTTTACTTTTTATTGCTATAACACATACTAGATACTTTGGGGGTACATGTGATACTGTAATACATTCATATCATCAAAGCAAGTAACTGGGGTACCTGTCCCCTTAAACAGCTATCCGTTCTTTACCCTCAGAGCATTCCAGTTATTCTCTTCTAGCAAGGTAGAAGTGCACAGTCTATTCATGGTAACCGTATTCACCCTACTTATCTGTCAGGCCACACTCTACAGCTGTGCAGCTCCACCACGGCCTCACACTAGATTTGTGCTGGAATCCAGGAGTCCTACGGCTTGGTCAGCACAGACCAGTGCCTGGGAGTGGGCCAGGCAGTGGCGCTCTACAGCGCCCCAGGGGACCCAGCATGCACAGAGTGGGGAAACACTGCTCTAAAGAAAGTATAGAAGGCACATCCCAGCATCCCCCACAACCTGCCCATCCACATGGCCCACCCTTCATGCCTCTGATGAGGAACCTCACAGTGGCTGTTCCACCTCCCCCCAGCTACGTGACCCTGTGAGCCCTGAGCATGTGTGTGACCTGCTGAGCTGGCCCAGATGGTACACAGTGATGGAGAAGAATATGGACAGGGACTCTTGGCACCTGGCGGTCTGGGGTGAGCCATTCTTGTCCACGTGTCTCCCCATGAGAGCACAATCTCCAGGAAAGCAAGGCCTGTGTCTTCTACCTCTCGCAGGCATTTCTGCCACCGGATTCTGCGGCCCCACTGCTTGCAGTGTGTGCGCAGTCATACAAAGCAGACGGGCTGGACTGAAATGCAGTGAACTGTGGGCACGACCGCCCACCTTTTCACGCACCTGAGAATGGAGCCTGGAGCCAGGCCATGCAGCCAGAGCACACACCTGCCAGAGCCTGGCCACAACCCCAAAGCAGAGGTTTGGGTGCTCATACCTTATGGTCACAGGTGTGAAGAGAAGCATGGTGGTGACGTTGTCCAGGAAGGCAGAGAGGACGGCCGCGATGAGACACAGCATGATGATCATGGCCCACACCCGTCCCCGGGAGAGCTGGTATGCCTGGCCGTACACATGCAGAGGATACAAGCCAGGGTCAGCGGGTTCGTAAGAACAGAGGCTGCCTTTCATTAGTGACTTTAAGAACAGGGAGCCAAGCTAACACTGCCCCATGGGTTAAGACGTAGACCCACAGAGTCCTCGGGGGCTGAGATGAGACAGTGCTGGCCCCCACAGTTCCTAGACGTTCTAAATCCTCCCTAGTCAACACTGTCACCCCTCTGATCCTCCTCCTTCACAGAGTCCCTGTGAGAGTTAATTTGTCACAAGGTGATGACTCTCAGTCAACGTAATGCCATTAGTATTCTGGTTAGACAACCTGAGCTTTGAAAGTTGGGATCCATGTGAGCCTAGTGTCTGCTGATCTCCGGGGAACTAAGGGATACTTTACTAAGTAAGGAGTAAGAGACCAAACCTCCACCTGGCATGTGCAAGATGGGGGACAAAGATGGCAAAAATCACAGCACAGTTCTGTCATTCAGAGTTTACACAGGGTTTGCTGAGTAATTTTTTAAAAGACCTTTTCAGTTTCAAAAAATAAATACTCACGCACAGCACTAGAATGCATTAGCAGGGCATGGTACACAATGAGCTCTCCTCTTGCCCACCCTGAATGACAGGACAGGTAAATCCTGGAGGCCAGAGCTGGCTGGTGAAGCTCCCCAGGGTTCCAGTTAAAAACATGACTGTGTATATATTCAGTATTTAGAAGGTAATCATGGAAATTACTTCACCAAAAAGCAAAGTAATCAGAAACTAATGGCTTGAAATATTTGGATACTCTAATATACAGAACAATTTTTGATGTGTAGCTCTCACCAGACAATTTAAATAACACACATTCAACCTGAGTACCCTCTTCCTTGACCTCCTCAATTTATTTACTGAGCAGCTGACAGTGCCACTCAGAGCCACACAGCTCAGCACAGCAAGCACACCCTGCCCTGCAGAAGCAGCCTTTAAAAGAAGGATGGCATTTTTAAATGTTTGTTTTCAATGTCTGTTTCCTAAATACATGTCAGAAAAATACATATATAAATTAATCAGTGTAGAATTATTGAATGCAACATCACACCTACCTTTACAGCACAATAATCGAAAAATCCCGTTTCTGAAAATATGGCTACTAAGATCATCTATGGAGAAAAGAGAAGAAAGAGGCGAGGGTCATCTTTTTAGCAGGACACCACGTTAAAACGACATCAGCATCATCAGTTAAAACCTGAGCTCTGGCCCCTGAAAGCCACCACACCACCAAGCTCTTCCCTCTCATGCAGAAAGACCGTCAGTTCCTAGAACAGTACACTCACTAACTCCTCAAACTGAGCCTCTTGCTGGTAGTTTTGTGCCTGTTTGTCCGGGAACATTCCCTCAAGGCACATGACCATCCCACCAGATCCTCACAAAAAAAAAAAAAAAAAAATCAGGTGTTATTTTTCACCCTCTGTTTTATAGAGCAGGAAATGGGATGAGAGTGCAAGGTGGCTTGCTCCCAGCCACAAAGCTAGAAGCAGGCTGGGTCCTGCACATGGCCTTCTGCACCTATGTGTCCACACAAGCAACATTTAAACATCCTAAGATGTTAAAACTGGGTTACATTTTGTTTTCTAAAATAATTAAACTAATTTTTGTCACCAATTTGGAAGCAGTTGTATTGAAACAATTATCCCCTGGGCTCTAGGTGAACCCAGGACACCTGTTGCCTATTTCCTTCCAGCAAGGATGAGGAGTTGGTGAAAACGCCATCCTGCATCCTAATAAAAAGTCATGTCCCAGTTATTCCAAATTTTATCAACCAGACATTTCAACCAGTGAATGTTCTGGAAGTTCCTATGTTTCACCTCTTAGATGGCAGTCACCATGTGTTGAACTTGGAATGAGAAGATGCAAGTTCAGATCCTGATTCTGCCACTTAAAAATAGTCCGAACTTGAACAAAAATATGAGTTAAGCTTTCTGTCCTTCAGTTTTCTCACCTTACCTCTGAATGTCCTATACTTCATCAGGTTGTGAAAATGCAATATAATTATTTAAATTAAAATACTTTGTAGGCCAGGCGTGGTGGCTCACGCCTATAATCCCAGCACTTTGGGAAGCTGAGGCGGGTGGATCATGAGGTCAAGAGATCAAGACCATCCATGTCAACATGGTGAAACCCCGTCTCTACTAAAAATACAAAAATTAGCTGGGCATGGTGGTGTGCACCTGTAGTCCCAGCTACTCAGGAGGCTGAGGCAGGAGAATCGCTTGAGCCCGGGAGGCGGAGGTCGCAGTGAGCCAAGATCAAGCCATTGCACTCCAGCCTGGGTAGCAAGAGTGAAACTCCGTTTCAAAAATAAATAAAATAAAATACTTTGTAAACAGGAATCCCAGCAGACACTATTATCTCTCAGATAAACTGTAGAAAACAAAAATGTCGGGCCGGGCGCGGTGGCTCACGCCTGTAATCCCAGCACTTTGGGAGGCCGAGGCGGGTGGATCATGAGGTCAAGAGATCGAGACCATCCTGGTCAACACGGTGAAACCCCGTCTCTACTAAAAATACAAAAAATTAGCTGGGCATGGTGGCGTGTGCCTGTAATCCCAGCTACTCAGGAGGCTGAGGCAGGAGAATTGCCTGAACCCAGCAGGCGGAGGTTGCGGTGAGCTGAGATCGCGCCATTGCACTCCAGCCTGGGTAACAAGAGCGAAACTCCGTCCCAAAAAAAAAAAAAAAACCAAAAATGTCCCAACAATTTAGACCCAGTGTGAACCTCCACTGTGTCCAGAATGACCACAATGTTCATCCTCGCCCAAAAGGCCACTGAGAGCTGGCGGTGGAGCATGGGGCTTTGCACAGCAATGGAGCTTCACGTGAACATGCATGAAACAGACATGTGCAGGCCCATGTGGTGTTCTACATGTTTGCTGACAGAACCACCCAGGGAGACTAGAACTCAGGGATGGGGGTAAATGGCCCCATGGGTGGTCGGCTGCCAGGAAATACAGCAGAAAAGGCAGGAACCTGGTTGTACAGACCCTGCACACTGTAGTTCCAGCATCACAGAACCTACAAGCGCTCGCTGAACTGAATTCCACTGAGAAAAAAGTGCTGAAGCCCTTTTTATAGGCTGAACTGTGTCCCAAAAAAATTCTTATGTTCACGTCCTAGCCCCTAGTACCTGGGAACAAGACCGTATTTGGAGTGAGGGCATTGAAGGAAATAATTAAGTTAAAATGAGGTCATTAGGGTGAGCCCTGATTCAGTGTGACTGGTGTCCTTATAGGGTGAGGGTATCAGGACTCAGAAACACAGAGGGAAGACAAAGTGAAAACACAGGGAGAAGGTGCCATCTACAAGCCCAGGGGAGAGGCTCAGGAAAAACCAACCCAGCCCACACCATGGTCATGGACTTCCAGCCTCGAGAATTATGAGAAAATAAATGTATATTATTTAATAAATGCATACAGTCTGTGGTACTTTGTTACATAGCCCTAGCAAACTAATACAGCATTCTTTTTTCAAAAAAAAAAAGGAATATCTCAGGGATACCTGGTACACTTCCTCTCTTCTATCCAGATATCCAACCCCTACATACATCTCAGGCTCAACACAAATATTAGTTACTCTGTGAAGCCTCGGTTAGAGCACCGACCTGCCTCCCCACACACCGCCTGCCCATAGAGGATGGCGACATGGTTTTCGGTCAGGTCACATGGAAGCCTCACGTAGCTGGGCTTCCATTATGTTGGCCAGCCTTGGGAGGAATGAAATGTTAGCAAGGAAAATGAGCATCGATGATGCCCAGCTGTACACAGAGCAAGTCTTCTCGCCCAGAGAGGATGAGTCCTCCTGCAGACCACTGGGCTGTCTGGGGTCTGCTCAGGAACACGGGCCACCCTGCTGTTCACTAGTGAAACGGGGTTATGATCGTGTCCCACACTAGCGCATTTGTGTACCTGGAGTTCCTGCAAGTGAACCTGGTGGCACTCCTCACAGCAGAGTGGCCACTGGGCAACAGGCTCAGTTAGCAGACACCCAGATTACTACTTACGAGTGATACCTTCCCTTCTTCACATAATGAAAGGTACTCGTCTCCCACTGAAACTCCTACATGGTTCATTTATTTGGGATAGTCCAGCTTTCTTATTTTAAAGGCAGTCACTCAAAAGAATTGCTAGCTTTTCTAAATGGCAATGTGATTTCATCGTCAGACAAGCCTTGGGCTGGAATTCTCCAGCTAATGAACCAGAGCCCCTCAGGAGAGATTCATGAGCCCCACACTGACACTTCTCAGGGAAGCCCTGGGCACTGTTTCTTTCATATAATGATGGACCCTCAGCAGCGGAGGCAAGAGAAAACCCGGTGATTGCAGACATGGAGCCCAGTCCCACAGGAGAGCTATAATTACCATGCCAAACAGCAGGGCCAGCGTCTCAAAATCAATCCACTCCACCACATGGGTCAGGCTGGGTCTCTGCAATCAAAGCACACATTTGCCAATTAATCCGGTACGCCACCATCCCCATGATGAGCCTAACGAAGCACTGCACCCTGCTGCAGACCCACTCGGGGAACCTCACCATCCACTTGCCTTTGAAGCTGTTGGAAAACAGTCTTGACCCAGGGTGTCTATAATGTCAAACCTATGCACGTAGTCATCAATTTTTTCTAGCCCCTGCCTCTAGTACATGGCAGGACGAGCCCCCGGTTACCATCTTAATGGAGTCTGTACGTGCCCTCTGCAGTGCCATACCTGAGGCCAGATGACAGGAACGGGCACTGCCATCTGTCCCACTCTCAGCTAGGCTCCAACACTGCCTCTCAGACAATTCAGGGCCCCCAGCCCCAGTGGCCACTGGTATCTGTTGTTTACCTACGGTTGTTCCCCATGTCCCTGCCAGAGAGGCCCTGCTCAGACCCAAACAGGACCCCCTCATCCCCAAACATACCTCTCCAGGGGCCTCCTGATCTCTGCAGGACAGACCCCAGCCTGACCAACTCCCACCTTTCTGTACCAGCTAGGAGGGCTCCCTCTAGTTCCAACGCTCAGATCCAGCCCCAGCACCACCCAGCTCCTCAGCCCTGGGCAAACATGACCATAAGGAGCCTTTCCTCGGCCACAATGAGGAATCATACCCCCAGGATGTGAGTGTGTAACAAAACGGAAGAAAAATGCTGCGGCTTGTTAGTTCATACCTCTAGCATAGTCCTTGGGCAAAAATATGGAAGTGGCATATACAACAGTGAAAAACAGCAGTGAAAGCCTGAATCTGGAATGTCTGTGGGCTGACATACACTGAGGGGCGAGCCAGGGACTGGGACTGGGACAACTCACGTCGCCAATCACGGCCAGCGCTGCCAGTGCCGCAAGGGAACCCAGCATGGCGGCCAGAGTTCTGTGCACGATCTGGAAAGAAGCACAGGACATGACTGCGTTTCAGTCCACAAGGGAGTTGGCACCCACGAAGGCCTGTGTGGAAGTGAGGGGGTCTGTATCTGCCACTGTGCACCACATCTATTCACATGGTAAGTCAGTCACAGGTCTGGCTGTTTCAGGCCTGGATACCCCACAGACACAGACAGCTCCCACCAACCGCCTTCTAAGGGAAGCTGCTTTCATTTCCTAAATAATTAGATGACCCTGATAAAACAGCAGAAGGCCAGACAGAGTATGTTCTATGGGAAAGCCACAGCAGACTCTCATTAATTATTTGCCATATGCTCCCATGGGAACTGGTCCATTCATTCAGCAACATAAATCAATTCCTCCCAATTGCTAGACTCCTATTATACCAAAGGTACAGAGTCCAACACTTTATATAATTGAGACTTCTGTATACCACAAAAGCATCTTTTCTATTTGATTGTAATTCAAACAGAAGTGGAATTTCTAAGACAAAATATGAGAAGAGGCCAAGACATGGAGAATTGGAGCTTTCATACATTGCTAGTGGGAATGTAAAATGATCTAGCCACTGTGGAAAGGAGTTTGGCAGTTTCTTATAAAGTTAAGCGTAAGTTTACCCTATGAATGTGCCCAGCAATTCTACTAGGAATCCACCCAGCAGAAATGAACACGTCTACACAAAGCATCGATGCGAATAACAACATTATACAAAGGAGACAAAAACTGGAAATATTCCAAATGTCCACCAGTAGTGAAGGCACAGCCTGTGTGCAGATGGGTACTTAGAAGTTATGCTGGGGAAAGAAGCCAGATGCAACAGATGGGATCAGTCCCTCTATGTAAACTTCCAGAAAAAGTAAACTTAGAGAAACAGAAAGATCAGGGCTGCCCAAGGCTGGGGGAAGCAACAAGAGTTGACTAGAAATGGGTCCCAGGGATCCTTATGGGGTGATGAAATGTGCTAAAATGGTGATGGCTGCAAAACCCTAAATCTAGTAAAAATAATTTACTCATACACTTCCAAAGGCTGAAATTATGGTATTTAAATTATACCTCAATAAATCTGTTAAAAAAATACAAAAAGAATGTGGCAAGATTGAGTGGAAAAAATGCTAGCAGGCATTATTCATTTCTTAATCCCCTAAAGGGACTTTCGCTCCATTTCTTCACAGCTTCCATCTCACAGAACTCAACTCCCTTTGCCAGTAATTACCTGAAACTCCAATTCCAACTAAAATTATTCTATTTATAATGTGTGCTAGATTCAAGGTTCATTTTCAGGAAATGTGATACTATGTGTCAGCTTTTCGCAGTTTAAGTTTTTAAGAGTTGTTTTGTTTCAAATGTAAATACCTAAAATCCAATAAGTTGCTACCAAACTCTCATAATTCCTTCCATTCCTTCTCTGCTTTTCAGTCTTTGTTTAGGATCCATTTTAAGGACACTTCCTTGTCCAATGCCGAGGGTGGCCCCGGGAAGCAGGCAGGGCAGCCATTCATCCCTGCTCCACAGCCGTGGTGCCCAGAGCGGAGGTTCACCGGCTGGGCATGGTGAGCGGGCACCACAGCCAGGCTGCCCTCTCCACTCGACACAGAGCAAAGCGAAGACACTCCACTATGGTGTGTCTCCTTTTTGGCACTTAATTAAGTCTCGGTGAGTAGAACCTGATGTGACAGCACGTGGACACGGCCGTGGATAAAAGGAGGAAGGCACTGCACGGACAGAGCAGACGGGGTGGAGCTGGCTCCGAGCCGGCCCTGCAGTCACACTCTGCGACACAGTCCTTTCTTCTGGCTTCACCTTTGGGCTAAGTTTGTCTGGAGGGAAAAGAAACTTTCAGCAAAAAGCAAAGGGCCGGCCTGGCACAGTGGCTCACGCCTGTAATTCCAGCACTTTGGGAGGTCAAGGCAGGCAGATCTCTTGAGGCCAGGTGCCCAAGAGTAGCCTGGCCAGTATCATGAGACCTCATCTCCACTAAAAATTTAAAAATAAAAAAAAAAAATTAGCCAGGCATGGTGGTGCACACCCATAGTCCCAGTGACTCAGGAGCTGAGATGGGACACTTGCTTGAGCCCTGGAGGTAGAGGCTGCTGTGAGCTGAGACTGCACCACTGCACACCAGCCTGGGTGACACAGGGAGACCCCATCTTAAACAAACAAAAAAGAGTGAAGAGCCACAACCACCGGCCACTGGTCAGCAGGATTGGATCGCGGCAAAAATAAATTTTACTGAGCACCTACTGTGCACCTGGTCCTGGAGTAAGTGCTCCACACACACCATCTGTACCTTTCACAGTGACCGTATGAGGTAGAACCACAATAACCCACTTTGCAGAGGAGGAAACAGTCTCAGGAATGCTGAGTAGTCTTCCCTGTGTCAGAAAACAAAGGACATGCACACCCAGGATGCAGACCAGCATTTTCTTACTCCGGGGCACCTCTTCTCTCCTCGTGGGGCCTTGCTTGCTCGTCTTTAAAATCAGAAGACTGCACTACATACCTCAAGGAGCCCTCAGCTCTGGAGGAGGTCCGTGAACATTATAAAATTGAGTCCTAGCAGGTTAACACACAAATGAGCAAATGGCAAGGCAGGCAACCACGGCCCTCTTAGGACAGCCGGGCTGACAGTGGTCTCACTAAGTTCGCTCCACCCACTGCCACCGTCAATACCTGTCTCCCTCCTCATCGCACACACCGGCTTGCACATGATCCACACATAAGTATCTCTGCGGCCCACAGCGAGTGCTCAGGACACGTGGATGCAGCTGTCCTCACTCGGAAACCCACCCTCCTCTACCAGCTAAGGAGCCCCACACACCATGTAGGAGGAGAAACCTTCACTTGTCATTTAAGAAATGGAATAGCACGCAGATGATCAGCCTCTAGTATGTGGAATAAAACTTTTTAAACTACATGGTTCTCGAAGAAGATGAGTTCGTTGCTTCAGATATAATTATGCACATTCCTAAATTTCTATGCTTAAGAAAAAGAATTTTCATCTATCAGGAATATAAAAAAATATGGTAAATGGACCTAAAATGTAAAAATAATAAAAATTCTTAAAAGATGCCTGCCTTAAAGCAGGGTTTCCCAACACCCCCCCCAACCCTGCCACGGACTGGTACCAGGGCTGCACACTGAGAGGTGAGCTGGGCAAGGGAGCATGACCACCTGAGCTCCGCCTCCTGTCAAATCAGCAGCAGCGCCGGATTCTCATAGGAGCGTGAACCCTACTGTCAACTGCACAAGTACGAGAGCCAGGTTGCGCACTCGATATGAGAATCTAATGCCTGATCATCTGAGGAGGAACAGTTACATCCCAAAATGATGCCCCACTCTGTGGTCCATGGAAAAATTGTCTTCCATGAAACTGGTCCCAGGTGCCAAAAAGACTGGGGACCACTGACTTAAAGGACTGTATAAAGGTCCTCTTCCTGTCCATGTGCTGGGAAATACAGCACACCTCTTCCTACACCAAAACCAGTTCCTGGGCACTGCTCTCCTCTCCAGTCGAGCCTACACTCTGTACTTCTGAGTTTCTTTGGCAACAGTCCAGCTGTGAGCTCCTGAGGTGGACAGCGTGGCGTGCCTCTCTTGGTTTCTCCAGTGCTCTGCACGGTAACCAAGACCTGCTGAGCAAATGAGGAGCAGAAAATGCATGAACAGAGCCTGCAAAGCAGAAGGCCAGCATCACTTCTGGGGAGAAGAAAGGAAAGACTTTGGGAGCAGCACCCAAGGAAATGATCTAGAACATCTCTGATCTTCATGCTTAAATCTTCATCTCTGATCTTCACCTGCTCCTTCATCCTCTTCATCTCTGATCTTCGTGCATCTGCTCCTCCACAGTCACACAGGTTTAGAGCTAGTCATCATGTAAATTCCCGATAGGTGGGATACTGAGCAGATGGAAAGACAAAACTTCTTTTGGTTACCATTTGCATGGAAATGATAACTAAAAGACAGCAGGGATAGCTGAAGTTATGTCAGACAAAATAGACTCTAAGTCAAAAACTGTCTGTAGAGTCAAAGAAGGTCACTACCCACCCTCTTCCACTGATAAAAGGGTCAATTCAACAGGGACCTATCACAGTTATAGTAAGTACACACCCAACACCAGACCACTTAAGTATACACAGCAGTATTAACAGAGCTAAAGGGAGTGAGTGACAACAACACAAAGTAATATGGGACTTCAATGTCCCATTTAAGATAATGGATAGAACATCCAGACAGGAAATCAATAAAGAAGCAGCAGATCTGAACAGCACTGTACACCAAGTGGACCTAACAGACATAGACAGAACTTTCCACCCAAGAGCCAAAAAATACACATTCTTCTCTAGCATACACAAAAAATTCTTCAGAATATATCACATATTAGGTCACCAACAAGTCTTAACAAATTTTATTTATTTAAAAAAATTGTTTTAGAGACAGAGTCTCGCTCTGTCACCCAGGCTGGAGTGCAGCGGTGCAGTCAAAGCTCACTGCAGCCTTGAACCCCTGGACTTAAGCAATCCTCCTGCCCCAGCCTCCTGAGTAGCTAGGACTACAGCTGTGCACCACCACATCCAGCTAATTTTTTTTTTTTTTTGCAAAGATGGGGGTCTTGCTATGTTGCCCAAGCTGGTCTTGAACTCCTGGCCTCAAATGATCCTTCTGCCTCAGCCTCCTAAAGCACTAAGATTGTAAGCATGACCCCTCATGCTTGAACTTAACAAATTTTAGAAGATGGAAATAATATCAAGTATATTTTCCAAACACAATGGTATAAAACTAGAAATTCATAACAGGGAAAATAGGGAAATTGATAAATATGCAAAAATTAAGCAACACTCTCTTGAGCAACCAATGTGTCATAAAATAAATAAGAGGGAAATCACAAAGTATCCTGAGACAGACAAAAATGGAAACACAACATAGCAAAATTTATGGGACACAGCTAAAGCAGTCATATACCTACCTCAAAATGATTAGCCTGATTTGATAACTCTACAGCGTATACATGAATTGAAACCACATTGTGCCCATACATATATACAATTATTATTTGTTAATTAAAAAACAAAACTTTAAAAAAGAAGAAAGAGGTCAAATAAACAACCTAACTTTATACCTCAAGGAAAAAGAAAAAGAAGAGCCAGCTAAGCCCAAAGGTGACAGAGGAAGAAAATAACGGCAGAAACAAATGAAATAGAGATGAGAAAGACAATTGAAGAGATCAACAAAACTAAAAGTTGGTTTTTGAAAAGATAAACAAAATTTATGGAACTTTATGTAGACCTACCAATATGAAAAAGAGAGAAGACTCAAGTAAATAAAATTATAAGTTAAAAAGGGGACGCTACAACTAACATCATAAGGATACTGTGAACAATTACATGCCTACAAATTGATAACCTGGAAGAGACTGGTAAATTCCTAGAAACATACAACCTACCAAGACTGAATCAACAAAAAATAGAAAATCTGAACAGGCCAATAAGAAGAAGACTGAAGCACTAATCAAAACCTTTCAATAAAGTCTCAGGACTGCTGGCTTCACAGGTAAATTCTACCAAACACTTAAAGAATGCTAATCTTCGTCAAACTTTTGCAAAAAGGCTGGGATTACCCTTCATACAAAAACCAGATAAGGACACCACAAAGAAAGAAAGAAAGAAGGTCGGGCGCGGTGGCTCAAGCCTGTAATCCCAGCACTTTGGGAGGCCGAGGCAGGTGGATCACGAGGTCAAGAGATCGAGACCATCCTGGTCAACATAGTGAAACCCCATCTCTACTAAAAATACAAAAACATTAGCTGGGCATGGTGGCGCGTGCCTGTAATCACAGCTACTCGGGAGGTTGAGGCAGGAGAATTGCCTGACCCAGGAAGCAGAGGTTGCGGTGAGCCAAGATCGCACCATTGCACTCCAGCCTGGGTAACAAGAGTGAAACTCCGTCTCAAAAAAAAAAAGAAAGAAAGAAAGAAAAAGAAAATTACAGGCCAATATCCCTGATGAACACAGATGCAAAAACGCTCAACAATATACTAGCAAACTGAATTCAACAGCACATTAAAAGGATCATATACCACGACTAAGTAGGAATTATTCCTGAATGCAAGGACAGGTTCAACATACACAAATCAATAAATGTGATATACTGCCTTTAAAGAATGAAGGATAAAAATCATACGATCACCTCAATAAATGCAGAAAAGGCATCTGACAAAATTCAACACCCTTTCATAACTAAAACACTCTCAAAAAATAAGATATAGAATAAATATACCACAACATAATAAAGACCATATCTAACAAGCCCAGAGCTAACATTATACTCAATAGTGAAAAGCTGAAAGCTTCTCTTTTAAAATCAAGACCAAGACAAGGATACCTACTCTCACCACTTCTATTCAACATAGTACTGGAAGTACTAAATACGGCAATTAGACAACAAACAAAAATTTTTAAGTATCAAAATTGGAAAGGAAGAAGTTAAACTCTCTCTGTTTGCAGATTATGTGATCTTATATATAGAAAACCCTAAAGACTCTACCAAAACTGTTAACACTAATAAGCAAATTCAGTAAATTTGTAGGATACAAAATCAGAACACAAAAAAAATCAGTTTTATTTCAATATGCTAACAATGTACTATCTGAAAAAGAAAATAATCCCATCTATAAGAGCATCAAAAAGAATAAAATAGGAATAAATTTAATGAAAGAGGTTTAAAGATCTGTACATCGAAGACAGTAAAACATGAATGAAGAAATCAGAGAAGATACAAATAAATGGAAAGATATCCCACGTTCATGGTGTGGAAAAATTAATATTGTTAAAATGTCCATACTACCCAAAGCAATCTACAGATTCAATGCAATCTCTATCAAAATTCCAATGGCATTTTTCACAGAAATAGAAAAAAATCTTAAAATTTATATGGAGCCGTAAAAGACCCTAAATAGCCAAATCAACATTGAATAAGAAAAAAAAAACTAGAAGCATGACAATTCCTGATTTTAAACTGTATTACACATCTATAATAATAAAAAAGTATGGCTGGCATAAAAACAGATACATAGACCAATAGAATGAAAGAATCAAGAGCCCAGAAATAAAGTCATGCATGTTACAGTAAACTAGTATTTGATAGGAATGCCAAGAATACACAGTGGGAAAAGGATAGTCTTTTCAATAAATGATGGCATTGGGGAAGGTGGATGACCACATGCAAAAGAATGAAAGTGGACCCTATCCTTCACCATATACAGAAATGACTTGAAATTGATTAAAGACTTAAATGTGAGACTTGAAATGGTAAAACTTCTGGAACAACACACAGGGGAAAGCTCCTTGATGCTGGTCTTGACACTGATTTTTTGGATATAACACCAAAAGCACAGGTAACAAAAGCAAAGAATAAACAAGTGGAACCATATCAAATTAAAAAGCTTCCCCACAGCAAAGGAAACAAACAACAAAATGAAAAGACAACCTACAGACTCCGAAAATATCTGCAAACCATATACCTGATAAGGGGTTAGTATCGAACGTATATAAGGAACTCATACAACTCAAGAGCAAAAAAATAAATAACATGACCAAAAAATGGGCAAAGGATCTGAATAGACATTTTCCCAAAGAAGACATAAAATGGCCCCCAGGTGTGTGAAAAGGTGCTTACCATCACTAATCATCAGAGAAATGCACATCAAAAACACAATGAGATACGGCCTCACACCTGTGAGAATGGCTGTTATCAAAAAAAAAAAAAAAAAAAAAAAAAACAAGAAACAAGTGTTGGTGAGGATGTGAAGAAAAGGGAATGCTAGCATGCTGTGGGGGTGTAAATTAGCACAGACACATGGAAAGCAACATGAAACTTTCTCAAAACTTAAAAACAGATCTATCATATGATTGAGCATATCTCAATCCTGGGTCTATATCTAAAGGAAAAGGCATTTCAGACCTTCTGTATGAGTTTCCTGGGCTGCTGTCACCAACCACTACAAACCCACTCTCCTGCGGTCCTGCAGGTCAGACATCCAGCCATGCACTACATCGTACATCGAGGCCTCGCATTAACACCTTCCTTCTGCAGAATCCAGGGGAGAATCCATCCCTCATCTTCCTCTACCACCCAAATCCTACCAACAGGATTCCTCTTTTCCAGCTTTGAAACCTTCAGTGGTGAATCAAGCCCTCACATCACACTTCTGTGACCCTTTATTCCACAGTCATATCTCCCTCTGACCACAGCTGGGAGGGCTCTCCAGGTAAGGACCCATTGAGCTCACCCGATCATCTCTGCATCACAGGGCCATTGGCATAATCACTCTGCAAAGCCCCTTTTGCCATGTGAGGTCCCATATGCAAATGGTCTGGGTGTTAGAATGTGGACATCTTGTGGGGAGAGGTCATTAATCAGCCCACTGCACCTTTTCAGAATCAAATAACATAGATGATGAAAACATAGAGCCAGACCCATTGTAGGACCATGATAGACATCTGTTCACCTTGCATAGCCTTCTGGGCTCTGGTTACAGATAGTTCTGGCTCCTTGAGAAGTGCCACACCCTGGTGAGAAAAGTGGACTCCAAAGGCAGCCACTAGCCAGCTGGGGACTTTGGGCAAGTGGTCTGATTTCTCTGTGCTTGATATCCTCATCTAGAAAATGGAGGTGGTGATAAAGCCTGCCTCGTGGGGTTGTGGGGTTTCTATCAACACACAGAGGATTCCCTGAACAGGGCTGGCCTCTCTGCACATGTTAGCTTCTGTGGTTATCAGCATGATTATTTTCTTTGAAGTCAGAGCCCTCGAGGCTCACTGTGGCCCTCCTCCCTGCACTGGCTTCCTTTCGCCCTACCACCCCTGACCTCTCATTGGCTCTGGCTTCAAACAACAGCATGCTCCAGAGCTCACTGCATGTGCAGGAACAGCCAAGGGCATGCAGAAGAGCCACCCAGGACGACAAGCTTGGAAAGGGTTCACCTCTTTCTGCAAAACACTTGCCACTTTTCTAAGGAATGATGTGGCTGCTCACTTTGAGAAACCCTGAAATGGTGGATTGTGAGCTTGACAGAAAAAAATGTGGGTAGCATGGCCCAGTGGCCAGAAGACCTATGTCCCATCCTGACTCCTTCAACTGCAAAAGCGTCTTTGCAATTCAGTATATGTGTTAAGCAGAGGGAGTGTATTACATAATCCACCAGTTTTCCTGCAGTTCTGAAGGAGTCCTCAAGGAAGAAAAGGAGAGGTATCTCTGGAACGAGGTAATGGAGCAAGTTTGCCAGTGCTACAGGAAGCAGTATGTTCCATGAATCCGCAGTAACAAGAGGCTTGCAGACAAAAGGAAATGAATGAGGGGGCAGGGCCACTGGCTACAGCTGTAATTTAAATTGCAGCCTTGAAGAGCATGGGAAGAACAGAAATTAGGAAAACCTAATTTGGAGGTTTGCAGTGTTACGGTATGTGCACTGGGTTCTGAAATGCAGCCTCTTCCCTCTCCAAATATGCTTCCCATTTCTGTAAATTAAAGTGGAGACTCCCTGGAAGATGGAAGGTGTTCTCTATTCATTTCTCTTGAATTTAATTTCACAGTTAATTTTTAACCAAACACTACATAAACTCCTAAATTAAACATGAAAGGACCCAGAGCAATGGAACACAATGTTACACAAAGGCTGTATCATGTTGCTTCAATTACATAAAGTGGGTGAAAGGAAAGAAATGGCCTGCTTGTCTCCAGCAGAAAGGAGACGTGGTGGCAATCCTTCTCAAGACACAATATCTCGGGTTGGACAAAAGACACGTGGAGAAAATGCACTGTCTCATTTATGTTGTGAAATACTGTCCCTTAAGACTGTGTCAGAACTATTTTAATACAATTTTATATAGTATAAGAGCATAGAAACCTCAGCTCTGATAATGGAATTTTTAGAATGCTGCATTGGGAAATCTCCCCGTGCTCTATTATAGATTCAAAGTGCAAGAGTTAGGAGGATCCCTCCTAATGTGTTTTTTGGGGCTTTCAACAAGAACTACTTTACAAGGATGGGCCAGGCATGGTGGCTCACACCTGTAATGGCAGCATTTTGGGAGGCTGAGGTAGGTGGATCACGAGATTAGGAGTTTGAGACCAGCCTGGCCAAAATGGTAAAACCTCGTCTCTGCTAAAGATACAAAAAATTAGCCAGGCCTAGTGGCAAGTGCCTGTAATTCCAGCTACTCAGGAGGCTGAGGCAGGAGAATCACTTGAACCCAGGGGGTGGAGGATGCAATGAGCTGAGATTCCGCCACTGCACTCCAGCCTGGGCAACAAACAGGGTGAGACTCCGTCTCAAAAAAAAAAAAAAAAAAAAAAAAAAAAAGGAACTAAAGAACTGCTTGACAAAGATGAAAGATACAACCCCAAATCCTCAGGCAAGAAAGTGCCAATCAGCATTATCTGTAGGACAGCAAGTATAAATAACCCAAGGGATTTCCTGAAATAATTTCATCCCATCAAGCTATTAAAAGACCTAAGGGAACCCTGGCTGATCCTTTGTTTCCAGTCACTCACGGGTCAGCGAGGCACAAAGTCAGGGCTGGACAGTGCTCCCACGCAGGATCCAAGTTAGACGAGACCCAGAGGATCTTAGCACCTGTCTCAAATATCTGAAGATGCTCTGGAAACATTTGCTTAATATTTATTGAGCACTTGCTCTATGGCAGGCAGTGTCCAAGGCACTGGGAATCAACACTGAACAAAAGCAACCAAGAACGACACAATCAGTGAGATGGGGCACCCACGACAGAGCAGGTGAGGAGAGATCAGGGAGGAGGCCACAGTCTGAGGCAACAGCGACAGCGTCTGGGGAGCAGCTGGAGGCAGCAGATTGGGAGGATAGGCAGCGGCAACTGCAGGCCACCCCAAAACTCAAGAGATCTCCAATCTGGGAAAGCAGTCTTGCCCAAAACAGGACAACTTCTGAGTCCTTGTCCAAGGCAAATTCTACCCCTAGAGCAGATTCTAGGAACGATGCAATGTCGGCTCCACTGCTGGAATGGCCACAGGGCTAGCGACTGCATCCCACCCTCTCCTTATCACGTGGACCCTCCCCTAGGGAGTTCTGGACACACAGGAGTCACAGAAACATAAGGTAGAACCAACTATTCCTTTAGCACTCCTGCAGCCTCCACCTTCCACATCAAATTACAGACACACAAAAGGACAGTGTCGGGGTTTCACAAATTGTTGCTTAGACTACTTATATAAAATTTCTATTTGCAAGTTACACTAGTATAATAAGAAAAATCATATTACTTTAAGCACATAGAATATTTATCAAGATAGACCATAAACCTGGGTTATTAAGAAAAAAGTCAACAATGGCCAGCCACAGTGGCTCACACCTGTAATCACAGCACTTTGGGAGACCGAGGCAGGCAGATCACATGAAGCCAGAAGTTCGAGACCAACCTGGCCAACAAGGCAAAACCTCATCTCTACTAAAAATACAAAAAGTAGCCAGGCATGGTGGTGCACGCCTGTGATCTCAGCTGCTTAGGAGACTGAGGTTGAGAATCACTTGAACCTGTGAGGCGGAGGTTGCAATGAGCTGAGACGACACCACTGCACTCCAGCCTGGGCAACAGAGCAAGATTCTGTCACACACACACAGAAAAAGTTAACAAATTTAAAGAATTAAATACAGTGTAAGTTCTCTAATGTAAGTGAATCAAACTATAATTCAGTAATAGAAAGACAACAGGAAAATCTAACATTTAGAATTTAAACAACACACATCTAAATAATCTATGGGTCAAAGTGGAAGTCTCGGGAAAATTTAAGAATTACAACTAACTGAAACTGAAAACACAACAGATCAAAATCTGTAAGATGCAGCAAAAGCAGTGCTGACAGGGAAAATTACGGTAATAAATGCTCACATTAGAAAAGAAGGATTTGCTCCAGGTATGCAAGTCTAGTCCAATATTCTCAAATAAATCGATGTAATCCACCGTATCACGCGGCACCATATGATCACATCAACTGACACAGAAAAGATGTTCTCAGCACCCAATTATGGTTTCAAAAAGAGAGAGAGAGAAAGAAGGAAAAAACGCAACAAAAATAACCCTCTTAGTGCATTAGAAAAAGAAAAGAATTTCCTCAGTCTCATAAACAGCATCTAAAAAAGCTAATAAAATCATACTTCATGGTGAAAGACCGAATGCTTCCCTTTAAGATTAGGAACAATGCCAGTCTTACCATTCTCATTTAGCCACTGCAATAAGGTAAGAAAAGGAAAAGACAGACATACAAATTGGAAAAAAAGAAATAAAACTGTCCTCATTGCAAATGACACGATTGTCTACATAGGAAATCTCAGTTGTATTTTTTAAAAACTCTGAGAATAGGTAAATTCAATAAAAAAACAAGGTACAAGATTAACACACACAAAAAAGTGCATTTATATGTGCTAACAATAGACAAGTGGAAACCAAAATAAAAACTCAGTATCACTTATAATTGCTCCAAAGAAAAGGAAACAGTTATGTATAAACTTAAGAAAATATGTACAAGATCAGTATCATGAAAATTATAAAAGAAATCAAAGAAGACCAAAATAAATAATATTTTTATGGACTAGGAGGCCATTCTAAAATGTGTATGTCAAAACACCACATGAGAAAGTCACTGAACTTCTAGAAAACAGAAATGTAACTTTATTCCAATAAAGCTGGAGGAAGGAAAGGGGAAAATGTATACAGAAAAAGATTGGCCACAGAATAGCCAGAACAATTTTGGGAAAAAAGAATAGTAATAAGTGGGAGGAATCCCTCTTCCCAGTGTTCAAACTTATACCTGCAGTAATCAAGATAGTGTGGTACTGACTAAACACACACTACCAATGGGACAGAGAACCCAGAAATATATCCCACAAATATGTCTAATCAATTTTTAACGAAGGAGCAAATGCAATTCAATTGAGGAGGGATAGTCTTGTCAATAAATGGTGCTGGCCCAATTGGACATCCATAGATTTAAAGACGAACCTTGACTTAAAACTCAGACAAGGCCGGGCGTGGTGGCTCACGACTGTAATCACAGCACTTTGGGAGACCGAGGCAGGTAGATCACAAGGTCAAGAGATCAAAACCATCCAGGCCAACATGGTGAAACCCCATCTCTACTAAAAATACAAAACAATCAGCTGGGCATGATAGCACACGCCTGTAGTCCCAGCTACTCCAGAGGCTGAGGCAGGAGAATTGCTTGAACCCAGGAGGCAGAGACTGCAGTGAGCCAAGATCGTGCCACTGCACTACAGCCTGGGCAACAATGCAAGACTCCATCTCAAGGAAAAAAAAAAAACAAAACCTCAAATACAAGAAATAACTCAAGGCCTGGCACAGTGGCTCACACCTGTAATCTTAGCATTTTAAGAAGCCAACGCAAGAGAATCACTTGAGGCCAGGAATTCAAGACCAGCCTGGGCAACATAGCAAGACCCTGATTCTACAAAAAAAAAAAAATTTTAACTTAGCCAGTATGGTATTACATGCCTGTAGTCCCAGCTACTCAGGAGACTGAGGCAGGAGGATCACTTGAGCCCAGGAGTTTGAGGCTACAGTGATCTGTGGTCATGCCACTACACGCCAGCCTGGGTGACAGAGTGAAACCTTGTCTCAAAGAAAAAGACGAAAGAAACATAACTCAAAATAGATCCTTGTCTAAAAAGTAAAACTAAAAAAAAATAAAATAAAAAATAGGAAAACCAATCTTTGGACTCTTTGGAATTACTGCACCTAAGCAATAAGTTCTTAGACTTGACACTCAAAGCACAATCTATAAAAGAAAAAAACTGGCCGGGCGCGGGGGCTCAAGCCTGTAATCCCAGCACTTTGGGAGGCCGAGGCGGGTGGATCACGAGGTCAAGAGATCGAGACCATCCTGGTAAACATGGTGAAACCCCGTCTCTACTAAAAATACAAAAAAAATTAGCTGGGCGTGGTGGTGCGTGCCTGTAATCCCAGCTACTCAGGAGGCTGAGGCAGGAGAATTGCCTGAACCCAGGAGGCGAAGGTTGCGGTGAGCCAAGATTGCGCCATTGCACTCCAGCCTGGGTAACATGAGTGAAACTCCGTCTCAAAAAAAAAAAAAAAAAGAAAAAAACTGGCCAGGCACGGTGGCTCACACCAGTAATCTCAGCACTTTAGGAGGCCAAATGGGTGGATCACCTGAGGTCAGGAGTTCGAGACCAGCCTGGCCAACATGGTGAAACCCCATCCTTACAAAAAATACAAAAAACTTGGCTGGGCATCGTGGCATGCACCTGTAGTTCTAGTTACTCGGAAGACTGAGGCAGGAAGATCACTCAAACCCAGGAGATGGAGACTGCAGTAAGCCGAGATTGAACACTGTGCTCCAGCTTCGGCAACAAGAGCAAAACACTGTCTAAAAAAAAAAAAGGAGGGTGGCCAGGCATGGTGGCTCGCCCCTGTAATCCCAGCTCTTTATCTCCAAAAAAAAAAAAATAGATAGAAATTATAAATTGGACTAAGACAAAATATTTGCAAACCACATATCCAACAAAGTCTTTATAATATATAAAGAACTGTCAAAGCTCAACATTTAAAAAAACAAACAAATCAATTAGAAAATAAGCAAAAGGTATGCACAGACATCACACTGAAGAAGATACACAGATGGCAAATAAATACATGAAAAGATGTACAACATTCTCATCATTAGAGAAATTAAGTTGGAACCACAGTAAGATATCACTATACATCAACAAGACCACACCCTGTCCTAGGCAGGGGCATGTGGAAGCTTTAACAGGAGGGCCTTGGACCACTTGATATGAGGAGCAGGTGTGTAGGGAGACCCACTGAAAGGTGGCCAGGAAACGGACGGGCTGCATGAGGAGGCAGCCTCTGGGAGGGCTTGGGCAGCCACACTGCTTGCAGGATGCAAGGACTTCCCTCCAAGGCCCTTCCTGAGTCCCTGCCACACTTCCTGAGACCCTGTCACATCCAAAAAGGTCCTTCCTAAGACCCTGCCACACTCCCTGGGACCCTGCCACACATCCTGAGATCCTGCCACACTCCCCGAGACCCTGTCATGTCCCCCAAGGCCCTTCCTGAGACTCTGCCACACTTCCTGAGACCCTGTCACATCCAACAAGGCCCTTCCTAAGACCTTGCCACACTTCCTGAGACCCTGTCATGGCCCCCAAGGCCCTTCCTGAGACCTTGCCACACTTGCTGAGACCCTGTCATGTTCCCCAAGGCCCTTCCTGAGACCTTGCCACACTTCCTGAGACCCTTTCATGGCCCCCAAGGCCCTTCCTGAGACCTTGCCACACTTCCTGAGACCCTGTCATGGCCCCCAAGGCCCTTCCTGAGACCCCGCCATGTTCCCTTCTGTGTGTGGCTGGTTTCTGGGCTGTGGCCTCTGCTTTTTGTTTCTGCAAGGGTAGAAACCATGTCAAACTGGCCTCTTTACAGGACTTTTAAAATCTAGAGATGTCTTTTGGTAGAGAAGGGGAGGTTTTTTCTAAATGACTAATAATAACGACCATTAATTAATGAAAATTAAGAAAGTTTTGCAAATTACGTAATTTTTGAAAGTTGAACAATTTTACCAAAAAGGTGAAAAAACCCCAGAACAGAGAAGCCCATTAAAAATAATTGGCATTGTATTTTTTTTTAATTAATAATGACTGTAACTAATGAAAGCACAATGAATTTATTGAATCTATAATTACAAAATAGTAGTAAAAAAAGGGAAGCGAGGAACTAAATAAACTCAGTGGACACCACTGGAAGTTACTAAGGCAACAGCTCATTACTGTGACAGTGGATCATTACAGGATAAGGATTTATCTTAGGCAGGCAGTGGGCCCCAGTGGGTATTAAAACTATTAAAAGAGGTGGAAGGGAGCTGGGCACCTTTCTCCACTACCGCAACTCCCCAGGCATTCTCTGCACCCCTGAAAGCAGGACATCCAGACACAGGGTCCTCCTCCTGGAAGCAGTCCAGACCCCTGCACACCTGTGAAACACGGGTGCCCCAAAGTGGAACCTGAAGCTTCAGATCTCAGTTACAGTCTGTAGGAAACAGGACAGAGCAGCTAATTCAGCAGCTGAATCCAGGGTATACAGTATTCTGCAGAACAACAGAATAGGATTTGTCAACTAGATGGTGATGCAGTAGACTTCACCTGGCCTGAGAATGCCACCTTTAGAAGGGCCCCTGGCTGGCTTCTGGGTACTCAGCTTCAGGACTGTTCCCTCGTTACCCAGGAGAAGGCTGTCTTGTGGGCCCAGGGCAGTGTGTTCTGCTAAACCTGCATGCCCAGGCTGTATACAATGTGATGCGTCCCGCCGTACCTGCGTGCCCAGGCTGTATACAATGTGATGCGTCCCGCCGTACCTGCGTGCCCTGGCTGTATACAATGTGATATGTCCCGCCGTAACTGCGTGCCCAGGCTGTATATCAATGTGATACGTTCTGCTCTACCTGCGGGCCCAGGCTGTATACAATGTGATATACACACAGTGTGCACCTGTTTGCCTTCCGGGAGTTGTGATCTTGGCAGGCTGAGGGCAAGTATCTAACCGGACCTGACCAAACTCATATCTCCAACAGGCTGCCCCAGACAGAAACACTGCACATGTCTGTCTCTATCTGCTGGAGGGAGGCGTGCGCTCTGTGTGGGCCCTCCTGGGAGAGAAGGCCTCTAAGAAGCCTACTCCTGGCTTGGTCCAGGCTCAGCAGGTTTCCGCTGCCCAGCATGGCAATAAGCCACGGCCCAGAGGACAGCTGCCTGAGTCTGCAAGTTCCTGCAGCAAACCACAGAGTTGTCATGGGAACCGTCAAACAACAATAATATTGATTTAATAGAAAATGGGGGAAAAACTGTTCTACAACATAAGAGCCATAAGAAATAACAATCCTGTGAATGGCCCTTGTTAGACAGTTGAGGGCTCAACTTACTGGGTCATCATTCCTCAGCAAGTGGACTCAACAACTGCGGGCAAAGTTCTGGAGCTTTCCTGGCCACTCCTCCACCCTGCCATCTCCTCAACATCCCCAGGTGTATTTCTCAGACCTGTCCCAAGCTCACTGGGACACGCCTCTAACAGTCACATCATGCACCAACCTTCCAGGCTCCTGTCTGTGTTGTGGGGAAGTTTGGTTTCACAGTTAAATCAACAATGGACCTGCCCAGTGCAGGAAGGGTTTGCACGTTGCTTCATGCTATTGAAGGCATAGCCACACTTACAACTTCCCAGAAACATCAAATTGACCAGACTTAAGATCACAGATGGAAATGCACAGGAGCCAAGCTGGTAGACGCAACAGATAACCCCTCCAAGCACACAGCCCTGGGCATCTGTGTCCCTCACATACACGGTCACACGGTGCAGGTGGGCGTGAATGAGCGCATCCAGCACACAGAGGCAGACTCCGGGTTCCTTCAAGGTCACACTTGGAGTGAGCAGCAAAGAGAAGAGCAGAACACTGTAAGTGCATTCTATTTTCTCAGATACACTTCTGCTCCCAAAACCCATCCTGCTCACATCAGTCGTCAAGATTCACCAACTATTCCTGTATGGTTCCCTTTCTACCTAGAGAGAAGAACCCGCCCAACTTCAGGGATGATTATGCTCGTCCAGTCTGATTCAGGAGCCAGGATCGAGCCCGTCCAGAGCATCTCACAGGTCTCAATCCTCCCTGACTGTGGGCCAGACGGATCAGGGGAGCAGGCATGAAAGTTACCTCAAATATGATCAGCACATAGACGCCCGCGAGGATGGCCGTTGCAATGGTCACTTGGGCTTCCACACTTGCAGGGAGGTACTGATGAGCCATCAAGAGAGGCACAGCCTGGGTCTGCTGGAGAGAGGCCCGGATGCTGATGGACACCGGCTCTCTGCAGAACAAAGCAACGACCTTACAGTTCACAAGGGAAACAAATCCAGGTCAACAGCCATGGCATTCATCAGGGTCCAAGTGGACCCCTGAACGATTCAGCCCAATGCCCGACCGCACAGCTGGAAGAGCCATGAGCTCCGGCCCACGGTGAGAGACACAGAACACAGCTTCCCTGTGGCCACGCCCAGCCAGTCCAAGCAGGCCCCTTAGCCTCCTGTGGCATCACTGACAATGAACAGTGGGCAGGGAGCCTGCACAGAAGACGCCAGCCTCTGACCTGCCTCTTCCTCCTCTCCACCATGCCCAACCACGTTACCTGCTGAGAGCAAAGCCAGCTATTTGAACTCCAATCCCTGAGAGTGGGAAACGCACTGCAGACAAGAGGCCTGCAAGTGACCACAGGTCTGTGGCTGGCACTGAAGCATTTTTTAAAGTGCAGTCAATACGTTTTACGGACTGAATCATGTCCCGTTCCTCCAAAAACAATTTCTCTGTTGAAGTCCTAACCCTGAGTACCTCCAAATGGGACTGTAGGTGGGGGGGGGGGTCTTTAATGAGGTGAGGAAGTTTAAATGAGGTATGGGGATAACTCCTAATCCAGGAGGACCGGTGTCCAAACAGGGAGAGGTCAGAAGACAGGCACGCACAGAGGGACGGCCACCTGTAAGCCAGGCGAGAGGCCTGTCGACACCTTGACCTAGGACGTCCAGCCTCTGGAACTGAATTACAAGCAAGCAATGACATTTCAGACACCCAGTGTGTGGTGCTTCCATATGGCAGCCTTAGCCATCCAATACAGCAACCAAAAGTACAGACTGAACATAAAATGGCATTCATTAAGGAAGAATCCTAAATTTCCTAGAATTCTCCATTGTACAGCTTCTTCATATTAACGAAATTAGAACATCAACCAAAAATAGCATTTGTTTCAAAGTGGCTTCTGCAGTCAACCCTCTTACATCCTGACACCCATGGCTACGATGCCCTCCCACAGCCTTTGAGCTCACTGTCTACACAGCATGAACGCCGTGTCCAAGTCACATGCTGACCTGGTGCTTTGTGGGCTGAAATTCAGCGTCCTGCAGGTTAGACTCCTTTAAACAAGTGTGTCCCAGACAGCCTGCCCCAAGGCCTCACTCGCTGAGAACCCACCTGCTCAGTACCTCAAAGGTCCTGCTCATCACCGAGCGCTCACTTCTCCTTGGATTTAAATACACCGTCCAATTGTGAGTGACCTGTACAAGTCAAAGCATAAAGTCATGGTGAGGCTTCTCACCTGAGACACTGTCTGGGATCTGGCACTGCTCAGTTTAGCTATTTGTCTCAAATAAGAAAAGGAGAAAGGAAGGAACGGGGGTGCATCTTTACTTGGGCTCCCACATTTCTGACGTTAGGAGCTAGAGCAGGTGGTTTGGAGCTGGGAATTTCCACAATTTGGAGAGTTTTGTTTAAGAAAAAAGATTTGAAAGAAAGAATGACTCTTAGACTTGATGTAGTAAAATGAAATTTAAAAAAAAAGAAAAAATGCAGAATTCGTGTACAAAACTACAAAAGGCATAGTAGTAAATAGTGATTTAACACAACGAAAATAAATCACACCAGGTGTAGTGGCTCACGCCTGTGATCCCAACACCTTGGGAGGCCAAAGTGGGAGGATCACTTGAGGCCAAGAGTTCAAGATCAGCCTGGGCAACAGAACAAGACCCCTGTCTCCACAAACAAACAAACAAACCAAAAAAAAATTAGATTAGCCAGGCCTGGTGACATCTACCTGTCGTCCCAGCCACTTAGGGGCTGAGACAAGAGGATCCCATGAGCTGGGAAGTTCGAAGTTACAGTGAGTTGTGACCACACCACTACACTCCAGCCTCGGCAACAGTGAGACCCCCACTCTAAAGATTTTGAATATAATTTTTTAATTTAAAAAATGAATTACTACAAGTTACGAGAGACTTGGAGAACTCTTCTGAGTGCTCTGAGTCCTGAGAACTTCTTCTGCAACTACGTGCGACCTGGAGGCAACAAACCCACCGGCAGAAAACCTCCCACAGCCCCGTGCACAGGAGCCTGCAAGGGAGGCTCCCAGGGTGAAGCCTCGTTCGCTGCAGGCAGCCCTGCCTTGCACGCTCTTGCCCCGGAGGCTGAGGTTCGTGGGGGTGACCAGCTGGGGAGGCAGCCTGGAGGGGGTGGGGGAAGATGGGAATCTCCCCCACAAATCACAAAGGGCACTGAAAACAGAAACTCAGAAACTAGTCAAAGCACAGACGCACACGCATGAGAGAACAAAAGTTCCTTTTAAGTACTTCAGTGTTTGCAAACAGCATGTATGGGCGGAAAAAAAAAACCTTTCGTAAAGATGTCTTGTGTTCCCCGTGTTTCTGGTGCTGGATTTGCCTGTGGGCATTTTGGGTGCGTCAGCATGTTGGGAAGGGCCACCAAGAGGGCAAGGAGGCGCCATTCAGCTTATTTCATCTGGGGTATCAACATGCAAGTGCTGGGGAGGCGGTGCCACCGCCGGCTGCCTAGGATCCTGCCCTTCTCCAGACCAGGTTCAGGTCTCATCACCAAGTGGCCCCTTGCCAGGGGGATGGGCTCTTCACAGGTGAACCGAGTTGACACCCTAAGATCCTGGCCAGGGCAAGGGGTGTAGAACATTGATGCTGCATCAGCCATGGTCCAGCCCAGTGCATCCTAGTTCATCATGAACTTTGCTCTGTGGACCATGCTGTGCAAGGCAGGAAAAAGTAAGGTGCATTCATTCCTCAGATGCTCCATTATAGGAGACACAGCCTGTGTACAGCAGGCTCTCCTGCCAGTTATAACAGGGAACATCCATGAACCAGGGGTACGACTTCCATGCAGCTGTCGCTGTGATGATCCGATGGTGTCTCCAATGATCCAATGGAGGCCGGGGCTCGGGGAGTCAGGCTTGCATGTAAGGGGCCCTGCCTCTGGAGTCTAGGCTCTGGGCCCTCATGAGATTCCACTTCCTGGCTGCCTTTGCAGGGTGTGAATGAAGACGTGACAAGGCTCACAGACCAGGCTGAGCACAGGCCCGAACAGACACAGCAGCTCAGAAGCTAGGCACCATCTCAGCAGGTGTCCACAAAGATAGTCACTGCTGTGAAAGTGTCTTCACAACCATGCATAAGGCCCAGACTTACCACCACCAAAAAAAAAAAAAAAAACCACCACAAACACACACACACACACACACACACACACAAAACCTACTTTCAAATTATGTCTCCCAAATGCCCCAGCAAAATGGTTTTGAATAAAACACTTGTAAGCCTAATTTTACTGAAATGGCATGAGTTTCACAAGTAATTTAGAGAAATGTTTTTCCATTTCTCTAAGAATCAAAGACAAAGCAAACGATACGAAAAGCCAATGGATTCACTAAGAATGGTGTCCTCGCCTATGTCTCCCGGTCAAACCCACTCAAGAGGAAACTCAATTTAGAACGAGATGAAATGGGATTTCGCCATTCCTTTCAAATCAATCACCTGCTGTGGCCGCCACCGCCTGGAGCCCGGAGCGTCTGCCTGGGTCAGCTCCACCACGACGTGCTCTTCCCTCCCGGGACGACTCGGCCTGCTGGCCACCAGGGCCCCCGCCAGGTCCACCTGCAGCAGGGTGGAGTCCATGCGGCCGCTGAGGTTCACGGCTCGGGGGGTGTCAAGGAGAACCACGAAGCAGGCGGAGGAACCCCATGTCCCCATCGCCCGCCGGGTGCACAGCCCTCCGACAGCGCCCCACGCCCTCGGCCATCACCACGACCTTCCCGCCTCTCCCAGCACCCCCACCTCAGACCTCGCTCAGGACCGAACTCCCCGGAAGCAGGTCGTGACCCTCAGGGGAGCGGTGCGCCCACGGCGGAAGAAGGGTGCACCCGCAGCTCCGGAGACGGAGGGAGGCCGAGACGGCCAGAGGGACCCGGGCGAACAGCACCCAGCACCCCAGGGCCCTCCCGCGCGCCCCTGGCCTTGCGCTCCTGTCCCAGCACGCGATTCACGACCCTCCGCTCTCCATCCAACCCTGACGGAAACACCAGGCTCTGGGTCCTTCCACAGGCCACGTTTGTATCAAACACGCGCGTGGCCTTTCTCTTGTCAGCCTGACCTCCGTGCGTCCCCTGCGCGCCTTCTTCACGCAACTCGAAGCTCACGCTGGGAACAGGTGCGCGGGCTCCCCGGCCCACTGCGGCCCGGAAACGCAGGCCGCCGGCCCCTGCCGAGACAGACTCCGGCCGTGGGCCGTGCGTGCGTGGGGGCGTGCACGTGTGCGTGGGGCCGTGCGTGCGTAGGGGCGTACATGCGTGCGTGCGTGGGGCCGTGCGTGCGTGGGGCCGTGCATACGTAGGACCGTGCGTGCGAGGGGCCGTGCGTGCGTGGGGCCGTGCGTGCGTGGGGCCGTGCGTGCATGCGTGCGTGCGTGCGTCTGTCCGTGAGTGCGTGGGGCCGTGAGTGTGGGCGTGGAGCCGTGCGTGCCTAGGGCCGTGCGTGCGTGGCACCGTGCGCGCGTAGGGCCGTGCGTGCTTGGGGCCGTGCGTGCGTGGCGCCGTGCGTACATGCGTGCGTCCGTCCGTGAGTGCGTGGGGCCGTGCGTGCGTGGCGCCGTGCGTGCGTGGGGCCGTGCGGGCGTGGCGCCGTGCGTGCGTGGGGCCGTGCGTGCGTGGGGCGTGCGTGCGTCTGTACGTGAGTGTGTGGGGCCGTGCGTGCGGGCGTGGCGCTGTGCGTGAGTAGGGCCGTG
>NW_022437053.1:5214718-5266698 GCF_009761245.1 Sapajus apella
GTGAGTGCGTGGGGCTGTGCGTGCGTGGGGCCGTGCGTGCGTGGGACCCTGCGTGCCTGGCACCGTGCGCGCGTAGGGCCGTGCGTGCTTGGGGTCGTGCGGGCGTGGGGCCGTGCTTGCGTGGGGCATGCCTGCGTGCGCGCGTGCCTCCGTACGTGAGTGCGTGGGGCCGTGCGTGCGGGCATGGCGCTGTGCGTGAGTAGGGCCGTTAGTGCGTGGGACCGTGCGTGCGTGGGGCCGTGCATACGTAGGGCCGTGCGTGCGTAGGGCCGTGCGTGCGTGGGGCCGTGCGTGCATGCGTGCGTGCGTCCGTCCGTGAGTGCGCGGGGCCGTGAGTGTGGGCGTGGCGCCGTGCGTGCTTGGGGCCGTGCGTGCGTAGGACCCTGCGTGCGTGGCACCGTGCACGCGTAGGGCCGTGCGTGCTTGGGGCCGTGCGTGCGTGGGGCCGTGCGTGCATGCGTCCGTCCGTGAGTGCGTGGGGCCGTGCGTGCGTGGGGCGTGCGTGCGTGCGTCCGTACGTGAGTGCGTGGGGCCGTGCGTGCGGGCGTGGCGCTGTGCGTGAGTAGGGCCGTGAGTGCGTGGGGCCATACGCGCATGCGTGCGTGCGACCGTCCGTGAGTGTGTAGGGCTGTGCGTGCGTGGTGCCGTGCGTGTGTGGAGCCGTGCGTGTGTGCGTGGGGCAGTGCGTGCGTGGGGCCATACGCGCATGCGTGCGTGCGTCCGTCCGTGAGTGCGTGGGGCCGTGCGTGCCTGGGGCCGTGCGTGCGTGGGGCTGTGCGTGCGTGGGCTGTGCGTGTGTGGGGCCTTGCGTGCATCCGTGAGTGCGTGGGGCCGTGCATACGTAGGGCCGTGCGTGCGTGGGGCCGTGCGTGCATGAGTGCGTGCGTCTGTCCGTGAGTGCGTGGGGCCGTGCGTGCGTGCGTCCGTACGTGTGTGCGTGGGGCCGTGCGTGCGGGCGTCCGTCCGTGAGTGTGTGGGGCTGTGCGTGTGTAGGGCAGTGCGTGCGTGCGGCCGTGCGTGCGTGGGGCCATGCGCGCATGCGTGCGTGCGTCCGTCCGTGAGTGCGTGGGGCCGTGCGTGCCTGGGGCCGTGCGTGCGTGGGGCTGTGCGTGTGTGCGTGGGCCGTGCGTGTGTGGGGCCTTGCGTGCATCCGTGAGTGCGTGGGGCCGTGCGTCAGGCCGTGTGTGTGTGTGCGCGCGTGGGGCCGTGCGTGCGGCCATGCGTGTGTGCGTGAGGCCGTGCGAGCGTGCGGCCGTGTGTGTGCGTGCGTGGGGCTGTGCGTGCGGCCGTGAGTGCGTGCGGCCGTGTGTGTGTGCATCCCTGAGTGCGTGGGGCCGTGCGTGCGTGCGGCCGTGTGTGCGTGCGTGGGGCTGTGCGTGCGGCCCTGAGTGTGTGCGGCCGTGTGTGTGTGCATCCCTGAGTGCGTGGGGCCGTGCGTGCGTGGGGCCTGGTGCGCTCAGGCCGCCTGGGAAGGAACGCGGCGAGATGTCCCAGAATAAAGGGGCACGCCGGGTCCTGGGTGGGATGAACAGGGGCGGAGGCGGCCCTCGCCTGAGCGCGCGAAGCTGCGGCGCTCCCCTGGGATCTCTGCGCACTGACAGCTGTGGGTGCCGGGGCTCCCCGACGCCGCCCCTCCTGTCTGAGTCCCACTGAAGACGGCTCCTGGGCAGGATCCAGCCTCCCCCTTCAGGTCCTTGGGTCTGTCTCCCGCTCCCTCTGCCCAGGAGGGTGGCGCCCTGTCCTGGGACCTTGATGAGGGCAGCCAGGGACAGGAAGTCTCGGCTTTCTCCCACCCAGGGAGGTCACCCCGAGACAGGCACGAGAACGAGAAACCCAACATCAGCAGCTCTTCAGTGTCTCAGACGCTTTCACCAAAGCTCGGGCAGCGCTAAGTGATGGAGAATATACAAAGACGTGCGCACGCGCTCAGCTGACAGCAGCACCGCCCTCACCCTGTGGAGGTGCAGTGCTTCTGAAACGGTGGGTGCCTCGTCCACGAGCGGACGGAAGCACAAACCGTGACCAGGATGCCCGGCTCACCGGAGAGCCTCAAGTGCCAGGCATTTCTCCCTGGTGTCCTGCTGGGCAGGTGGCCAGCGAAGGAGAGGGCGTCCTGGGAAGGGGTAGTGAGACTTCCTGGAAGGACCACAAAAAACAAGACTATGCAGCAGATAACAGCGACTGCAAGGAAAGCAAGCCAGTTTCCTAAGACTCCAGTTCACTCAGGCTATCAAGTAAGCAGACTAAAGAAAAAACATCTCGCCATTCAGCTAATTGAACTAATCCCTTTTTAAATGGTAATCGTCAAAAATATCTGGCCCAATTGGAGCTCCCCATGGGAGGGTCCCATCTCTCCAGGACCCTCCGTGGACGCCCGCAGCCCTAGCAGCACTGGGGACTTCAGGGGCCTTCATACACAGACACCTTAATTAGCACATCCATTCCACAAGAGGCTTTGGACCCCCGCTGGAGAACTGGGAACCACCACTCCCACCCTTTTACCCAGAAAAGGCTGGGCCGACAGCAGTTAGCCGCCCACTCCTGATTCCAGAATGAGGCTGCAGAAGAAAGAACTCGCCTGAAATCTAGAGCGAGACAGGTGACTGTAGGGAGAGGCGGCTTCCCCGGGACAGGTGCCAGCACCGCAGTTCAGAAGCAGGCAGAATTCAACCAGAAAATGTACACATTGCTCAAGGTCAAGTGTGAGCTCGCATGAACAGGAGCCCCTGAGAGCCACTAGGTGGAGGTGTTCACATCTTCTTGCGGGTTTTTCCTCCAGGAAACCCATTGGGCGCTCCCAGGAAGACAGGAAGCCTGAGGAAGATCCCGAGAAAGCATCCCCCAGTGATGCCAAACTTTATCCTCTCCCACTGCCTCTGTCTCCTCTAAGGAGCAAAGGCCTTCATCTGCTTGGGAAGTGGATCAAATCTGGTAGCCAGAGGGTGCAGTAGGAATCCCTGCAGCTGAGAGAAGGTAGAAGGGGGAAAAAAGTATCTCTTACCCCAGTGGGAGGGGTGGGCACAGAGCGAGGTCTGGCAGACAGCTGGCAGGGCGCCCAGTAATTCTCAGTGTCTAGTGCACCGCAAGTTGCCACAGCAACTGCAAACCTCAACACAGCTGATGTCTTCCTAGATTTACATGAACCCTCCAATTAAGGCCTGCAGAAGTCAAGGCATGCTCATCTCCAAACTTAACCACCACTGGCCTCTGTATCTGCTGTCCTACAGGATGTGTATGACTTCTAGCTAAAAATTCTGAGGCAGGCAAGAAGGGGCCAGAGCACACACAGTAGGAGGCACTGCAGCAGTCATCAGAGCCAGGGGACACAGCCAGGACAGCAGGGACTGGAAGACAGGTCAGCCCAATGCAAAAGGGGCAGGGGAGGGATGGAGTATCCAGGAGCGAGGGAAAGCCAGGCCCTGGCTGGAACATGCCCTGCTGTCCCCCTTCCTCACTTGGAGGGCTCCCCATCAATCCCACCACTGTCTCCGTGGAGCTCCCCGCCCTTCTGTTCTGAGACTCCATCTCATCAAACATCCTGGAGAAACGGAATTCGGGTGGGCGGGAGTGGTAACAGCCTGCGCCTTTGGCAGCAGTCACAGTCCGTGTCTCCTTGCATCTCAGATCTCAGCCAAGCGGCTGGCCATCTCAGAGTGGATTTTGGATACAGTAGTTCTCCAGTGGTGACACGGCCAACAGCTGCCAGAGCTTTCCTTGATCCGGATACAGGCTGAACAAAATCTGTAACAATCAGAAATGCTGAATGACAGAGGTGCGGTATGAGAGCAATCAGATATAAACCATTTTGATATGACAGTTGAAAACGGATGTGATGATGAGGCTAGTGTGTGTATCTAGAACACCCCAGCTTGCTTACTCTGAATAGCTTTGTCTTACATGTTAAAATATTCTGATTCATTACAGTGTTCAGCTACAATGGGCCCTGATTATTGATATTTGCCAATTTTAAGGATTAAATACCTGGCCATAAAATTAAAACACCAGAGGGACAAATGTGGTTTTCCCACATTGGAGAATAAAGGAACATGACCCCTGTGATGGTTACAGCACGTCTTTGTGGTAGCAGGTGTTTGTGTAATTTGTAAAGCACTTTATACACCGTCAAAAAGTAAATTAAATTGATGATAAAGTGAGATTATAGAAGTTCAAGTGAAATTCCTCAAATTCCATTTTGGATGTATCCACAAATCACCTAAACTCCATCTCACAGAAGAAGGCTGAAGACCGGACGCAGAGCTCAGGTCAGCTCTTGGGGACCATGAAGACCTGGCCCGCCATGCCCGGTTCCTTGAAATCCCAGAGCACCTGCCAGGCCTTGCTGCCAGCAGGACTTCAGAGCCACACATTCCTGTGAGTAGGAAGTGGGGAGCCAAACTGGTAGCCAAAAATATAAAATCGTGAAGCTTTCAGAGCTCAGTGTAATTGGCTTTACATTTCCAGCATAGGTTTCCTTTCTCCAGGTCACAGATCTCCTCCCTCGTGGGTTGATTATTAACAGTTGACTGTACTCAGCTCAATGCGATGGACACTGACTTCGTATGCTACCCTGCTGTCCCCGTGTTGCAGCTGAGAGGAGCTGACCCAGGGCCACAGACAGTCCTGCACGCACACGGAGCCCCAACCCACATGCCACGTGTGCAGGTCATGAAACCAGCCAGCAACAGCCACAGACGTCATGCACAGGGGCCTGCCACAGGCTGGCTGCGTGGGAAAGCACTGCCCCCAGGTGGTACATGTCGTGGAACACAACTCAGACCGCCCTAGCCCACGATCATACCGCACAACAGTACCACCTCCCACCACTGTGGCCTCTCAACAGCTGCCCGTGCACACCATCTCACAGCAACACCCAAAAGTGGCACTCACCCAAAATAACTGCGAAGCACAGCCACAACCTGTCATGGCCACAGACCACAGACAACCTACACAGCTCACACAACTACACACACATACCCACGTGCACACACAAGGACACACAGCCACAGACAGGAGACCATGCCCCACCTGCACACAGACACACAACCAGAGACAGGGACCACCCTCACCTGCACACACACAGACACACAATGAGAGACAGGAGACCACACACCCATCTGCACACACACACACCCAGAGAACCACACACCCACCTGCACACACACAGACACACAGCCAGACAGGAGACCACATACCTACTCGCTGGGTAAACGTATTTTGAGTGCCACTATGTGACTCTGGCTCAGGCTACCTCAGGCCACAAAGCACACCAACACTGGCAGTGGGACCCGTGACTGTTGGCTCAGAGGGCGTCCCTGTGGCCCTGGCTTTACCACCCTCACTGCTCAGGCTCCTGTGCCTTTCCCTTGGCGGGTCCATCTGCCGGGACCCCCCCAATGAAGAACAGCACCGCCCACTGCCCTGGGCTCAGCAAAGCAGCCCTCGCCCTCCCCTCATTCCCACACCCTGTTCCCTACAAGGGCATCTGACATTGGTTTAGCTCCGGGATGAGTCTGTTGTGAGTGTTCATGTATTTGGAAGGATGGAGATATCTGGCCAAATAAAATCAGAGATACCTCCCAGAGGGGGCAAACCTGAGCTTCAACACTCCCTCTCAAAGTGCACTGAGACCCTCTGGGCATCCATGATCGCCAGATGTGTCCCAACACACATGAAGTGCTACTGTGTGGGGCTCCACAGGGATGTGGTGAACCACTCAGTGCGGGAAGGGAGCCCACAGCCAGCTACCCAGCCTTCCACAGGGCAGCACCAGGCTGCCTGGCCTCTGTTGTGTGATGGGACCACCGCAGAGGAGCACTACTACAGCCCTCAACTCCCTCAGCCTGCTGCCCCACACCCCTCAGCATCAAAGAAAGTCAAAGAATCAGGCGAAGAGGGTCAGGCACTGACCCCACACCTCAGGTTCCCCCTGCTGTACAGCCAAAGGCATGCAGGGCTTCCAATGACCCAACAGCAGTGCTGGGGCAGCCACAGTACTCACGGAGCACAGCACCACAAAGACAAACAGGCCCGTGACTTTCAGCCACCGCACACAGCACCTGCAAGAGAAAGGTAGGGCCTTAGTGGCAAGGGGTAGTAGTCCTGTACTTCCTAACTCAAGACACTTTTCTGGCAGTGTTGAGTAACTTCCATCTCAAAGCGTGTGTTTTGAATTCTTTCCATAACATATGAGAACACCCCATCCAAACCTACAGCCCCATCCAAAGGAGCATGGTGGAGGTTCCAGAGGTGAACAAAGTTAACCAAAGTGTTTGCACATAGCTTGTTGTTGGGGAAACTGAAGTTCAAGATTTGAGACTTTTTGAGAGCTGTTTAAAGGCTCCTGTTTCTTGCGGGGGGGGGGGGGGGGGGGAAGTAAACGGAATGCCTTGTCTCTTTGATTCATATTTACCATTTATTTTCCCCTACGTTTTCTGAAAGGTAGAAATACAGATTTGACCATCAAATGTAAAAACAAATAATTTTAAGAAAGAAATTGCTATGCCATTACCGGTTGTATTAGCAGATCTTAAGAATTCCTTAGGCAGTAACTTAATAAAGCATCAAGCTACATACTCAGCCCCCACTGAGGACTGCCAAAGGCATTCCAGCCCCTCGACATTACCCACTTTTTAACCGTGACCCCCTGGGCCCTACATGAACCTGGGTCTGGCCTGCATTCTGCTGCCCTTCCATCCCACCAATGTCCTTGCTGCTCCCAGACAAGACCATAAGGCGTTTGCCCTGCTGGGGTACCCCTGACTGCAGTCCATCCATTATGCCCATCTCTGCTCACTCAGCAGCCAGACCCGGCTCCCCCAGTCTAGGGCGTACTCTCTCACCGGCTGCCCCATGAGGGCAGGCACTAGATCGTGTTTGCTCTGTCCGCACTCGGGGAAGGATGCTTGTACATAGACCATGCTTGAGTGTGAGTAGAATGAACTAAGAAACTCTATGTTGGAACATCTTTTTAATACTCTCCTCAGTTAAATTTCATCTGTCTTTGAATCTGATCCTTTAAAAATGGTAAAATCTTGTTTTGCATTCTCTTAGATTTAATGAATTTGATGAATAATCAGTTCACGCTTCCAAATTATGATTCAACAGCTCCTAAATAGGAATCAAAATGACATTTCTTTTTAAAGCATGAAACATTGAGCTATTCTAAATACAAATTTTTTTCTACATAACTGACATCTGCAGCAGAGCTGACAACCCCAAATGAAAGGTTTTTTACAAGCTTCTTCACTGATCACGCATGGTACTTTTTAGACATGTTATAAAGAATGGCACTAACGTCCTTTAGTTCTGTGGCAAGCTCAAAGGCAAATATCCCATGAATCATAGAAGATAAAGCAAGCACTGAATGCAAACGTCTCAAATGTACTTGAGTCCGTCCACGTTGTAGGGCGGCTGAGGACACGGCGTTCTCGGGAGTGGTTGCCCAGCCAGCTGGGAAAAGGCGTGAACAGTGTCAGGCTTGCCGTCTTGTTGACCCAACGGACACGATTTCACCCAACTCACAAAATCTCACAGCGGATGCACTGGCCAAACGTTTATTGCACCGACGGCCCCTTCTCATCATGAGGCAGCTCCGGGCGCCTGAGAGGCACGCCGGGGAGAAGCTCCACGTCAAGCAGCGGTGCGGGGGTCTAGGGCGGACTCCCTGCCCCTGGGCCTGGCTCACAGTGCGGCCTGGGGCAGAAGCCTTGCCCTCCTGGAGGCGCCCTCCGTGTCCCTCCCAGGACTGTGGGAACACGCACGGGGCGGCGGGTCCCCGCGCCCACAGGGAGTCGGAGGCGGCCCCCAAACAACCGCGCGCATCTTCAGAAGAGGCTGGTCCCCCCACACAGCCACGGCGCCCCGGCGTTTGATGACCGAGCGGCGCCTTCTCACTTCCTGGGGCTTCCGCACACAACCTTAGCGCAGCCCGCGGGAGGTCCCGGCGAGGGCGCCTCGCGGCCACACCAGGCCCTGCCCCGGCGCGCCGCGACTTCGGGGCGGAGCAGAACGGAAGCCCCTGGTCCTGGCTCCCAAACCTTGTTGGGAGATGATGCCTTCCAACACGTGCCTCTCAAATGAAAGCGCGCACGGCGGAACCCAGCGGGTAAACAGCCTGGTACTGAGACCGCCATTGCCCACACCCGCCCGCGGCCTCCCACGCATGCGCGTCCCGCTCGCACGGCCGTTCCGTACGCATGCGCATCCCCACCCATTCCTCCTGTACGCATGCGCATCCCGCACACACGCATGCGCACCACCCATTCTCTCTAGGCAGCGCCGCTTCTTGGAGCACGTGCCCAGGACAAATGCTTACACGTTAATAGTTTTCCAAAGGGACTGCAACTTCTAAAACGTTTTGAGCCTTCACAAGGCTTCCAGGGCCCACAGCGCAGGAGGGAACTGCACCCTTCAGGCTGCACACTGAGCCAGACCCACTCCTTCCTCAATAACTAGGAAGGTGGATCAAATTCGAAAACGCCGGGGACCCCTGAAGCAGACAGATGCTATTTGCAAACCCCTGACCATGAAGACCCTAGCCACAGAAGCAGGGTGGAGAGGACTGTACAATATCAGTCATTCAGGTTTGTCCTCTCAGGCGCTGCACGATTTGCAGGCCGCCTTCAATGTCTCCCTAGGCCTGGTAAAAATAAATCACCTTGGAGGAAAAGTGCAGCCTGGCCAGATGAGGCAAAGCTCATCCTCGTCTTCACCCTGCAGGTTTGAGGAGGGAGGGGGCACGCAGGACCTGATGTGCGGCCACCGCTGCCAGGCTGGGCACCCCAGGTCCGCCTACCTCAGCTTGGAAAGACGGAGTCGGATGTGCAGGCTGTCCAGAAGGTCCCCCTTCTCGGAGGAGGCAGATGCAGACAGACCAGACACCTCCCTGCTCAGCAAGTATCTTCGCTCCCAATCGGCAGAGCTGTCCTCCCAAGACTCTTCGGAGATGAACTCGGGATGGTAAACGGGCATGCGCGGTGACCTGGGAAGCAAGAGAGGTCTGGTTGTTTCTCCTGAAATAGTAACGTCTGCAAAGCAAGCTTTCCTTTCCTCTGAGACCTGACGTGTGAAATGCCACTGAATCAACCCTGGTCTTTCAAAGGACCACAGACCATGGCATTCTCATGCTGGTGGGAATGGGCCTTTTGTGGCTTCACAGAACACTTACCTCAAAGGAAATTTTCTGGAGTCACTAAAGTCTTCAAAATGAATTGTGGGCCCTCCAGAAACCAGCTTTTTCTGAGTTTGGGACTTTCCAAGAAAGCTGTTTCTGGCTCAGACCAGTTCCTGCTGATTTCAGTGTTTGCTTTCTCATTGTATGGGGTCCAGCAGCCAATACCTAGATCTGTGAGACCTGCCCAGGGTGAACGGTGCGTGTTTCCTACCCTGTGTAGATAGATCTCTTTCTGCAGTGGAGCAGCATGGGAGGTGGCCTCCCTGGCTTCCCACACAACATCCACAGGAGCATGAGCAGAAAGAGGGAACATTAGTACCTGACTAGACAGGCCAAGAATGGGGCCAGTACCTAGAGGGATGACTCAAGTGGAATCATAAACTTTTCTCAGAATTACTTGAGAATACATCCATTTACTTCTGGGATTTTTGTTTTTGTTTTGTTTTGTCTTGTTTTTTTGAGACAGAGTCTTGTCACCCAGGGTGGAGTGCAGTGGCGTGATTTCAGCTCACTGCAACCTCTGCCTCCCAGGTTCAAGTAATTCTCCTACCTCAGCCTCCCCAGTAGCTGGGATTACAGGCACGTGCTACCACGCCCAACTAATGTTTGTATTTTTAGTAGAGACAGGGTTTCATCATGTTGACCAGGCTGGTCGTGAACTCCTGATCTCAAGTAATCTGACCACCTTGGCCTCCCAATGTGCTGGGATTAGAGGCATGAGCCACTGTACAGAGCCTCCAATTAATTTCAGTTGAATCCCTGACCTTCTGATCAATTCCTTCATAACAGATGCACTTGACTCTTAAAAGGTAGTAGCAAAACCCAGAATTTTCATGTATCACATGGAATATTCATGAGACCACAATAATGACATTAGCAACAGATGTGTTCTGTGATACACTGGAACGGAGCCAGATCAATGGGGCATTGTGATTCTCCTGAACACATGACTGCTTTAGCAGTGGTTCACAAGGAAAAAATGTTATTCATAAGGAGATGCCAATTAAGCCATGTATAACCAATGTGTAACAAGGTAACACATGACTGAAAATAGTTGATAATACTTTCTATCAATTTTGTGACTGGAAAATGCTCAGGTGTGTGAGAAATAATACCACTTTCTAACTGCTGAAAATACAACTGTAACAACATTGGAAGCAAAAACTGAACCAAAATTGGAACCTTCTCCTATAAGTAGAAAGAGAAAAACAAGTTACTGTCACTGCCTTCTAGAGCAGTGTTGTGCAACAGAGCTTCCTGTGGTCATAGCCGTGTTCGCTGCCCTGTCCAAAATGCGGGGTAACTGGAAGTGTGGCCAGTGCTACTGAAGTAGTGAATTTTTAATTTTAATTTAAATAACCATCCCTGAAGAGTGGCTACCAACTGTCAGTGCAGATACAGGCATGCTCTGACCTTTGTACCACACATTCCTTCTCTCAACACCCTTAAAAGAACACTTCTGAAAAGGTGTAAATCAATGGATATTATCCTAATAAGCATTTGATCAAACTAAAACTGCAACAAAATAAAGTTGATAAAAGTAAAGCATGAAAAACACATTCCTACCACCAATACCTTAATTAGCTTCATGCAAAAAGAGAAAAGGAAAAGTTTTGTAAGCAAAGCCGACCCATGTTCTGCTCCCTTGAAGTGGTTTTTGTGACATGAGGCCCAGCTCTGCCTCCCAGGGCATGCCAGGACAAATGCTTACACATTAATGGTTTTCCAGTGAACTTCAAGTTCTTAAATGTCACAGGCCTGCACAATTTACCAAGTAATTCAAGAGAAAGCATTAAGGGAATAGCTGTGTAGAGTCTTTGTCTTAAAAGTTATTGATTAGGAGCAATGGAGGAGAATTAAGTTATCCCCCAGTACAGAAGCTGGAAGCAGCTGGGTCAGTGGGAATGCCTCAGCTTACACTCCTTATCCATCCAGTCACTGAGGGGCGGGTGGCAGGGACTGTACTGGGTGCCAGGATGGACGATGAAGAGGGCACAGGCTGGCTGACATAACCATAGATGATAGCACAAGGACTAGGTTGTAAGTAAGGGTATGTAGTGTTTGAGAGCATAGGAGCAGCACTGGTGGGTGGGACAGAGACTACTAAGGGTTCTCAAGGGAAGCGATATTTGAATCCCTTGACAGGAATAGTACTGACTGCCCTGGAGAGCCAGGGAGGGAAGGAGTTTCCTCTAGTCAAGGGCTTTGTGTGAACAAATCACCCCTGCACTGAGAAGTGATAAATCCAGATATCTGCAACCCATCCAAATCCTACGAGCCGGAGTATTTGGAGGCTGAGGACAGGAACGCATGTGGCATGCAAAGCCCCCTAAAGTGTGAAGCCCTCCGCTCCCCTCCCTGGCTGCAGACTGGGCTCGGGAGAAAGGAGGCAGTTCCTCAGAGGCTCAGAGGTGAGTGAGGGAGACACAGCAGCCATGCTGTGCAAATAGGGGATTCAAAATCAAAGCTGTTGGAAGTTTACATTACTTTGAGTCTTAAAAGAATGTGATTATGGAACGAGTCACATAAGAATCAGCTGTGGCCTTTTTTTCTCTGATTCTAGATTAGCCTTTTTCCTTACCTACATTGTTTTATAAAATGTTGTAAAAGACTAACAGGCACCAGAGAAGACCCCTTTCCTCTTCACTGTTGCTCTTCATTGATAGATTAACTTCCTTCTTCTCTCACACAAAGACCTCGTGACTATCATATTGTCTAACATGGAATGTCAAATAGACTTTTAAATTGGGGAGAAAGCTGTAATTTATACACCAGCCTTGTATGAAAATGTGGTCCTTCTACATTTCTCTGTTTTCTGCCTATATTAATAAGAATTAGACCTTATCTTTTCAGCTTTGGAGCACTGATCCCATTTCTTTGGATTCTATGTTTCCCAAATGGCTATCCTCAACTTTGTGCTTGAATAAATGATTTTAAACTGGGTTCTGATACTTTTGATCAGATTGATAGTGACAATTTTTACTGGACATGTTTAGGCTCTGCCAGATCTTGACAATTTGTTGTAGTACATGTTTATGATTCCAGTGGTTATATTCTGTGGGTATTAATGTCACCAAGTTTGTGATGTGCAAGGAGCCAGGAAACATGGAGCAGGTGGCTCAGGCTTGTGGCAGTTTGCTTGCAGAAAGAAGAGAAGATGAGGCCTCAGGCCTGGCCCATGGCCATTCATCCCAGAAGGAAGCATCTGTAACTTACCCTCCAGGTCAGCTCTGCTCAGGCAATTCCAGAACCACCTTGATTTGTGCCCAAAAAGGACCTGCAAGTTTGCGGGAAATTGAGTTTTCTTGTGAAAAAAATATACAGGGTTTCTCAACTTCATCACTACTGACATTTGCGCTGGATAATTCTTTGCGGTGGGGGCTGTCCTGTGCATTGCAGAATGTTTGCCAGCATCCCTGACCTCTGCCCTTAGATGCCAGAAGCACCTCAGCCCTCAGCGTGACAACCAAAAATGTCTCCAGGCAATTCCAACCATGCCCTAGCTGAGAAACCGCAGCCTGGTCAAATGGCCCGTCAGAGTTTCGTGCATGCATGAGTGTGCATGTGTGCTATGCAATCACTGCAGGGTTATGCTCAAGGCCGTCTGGAAATTAATACCCACAGAATATAACCACTGGAATCATGAACATCTACCACAATAAATTGTCAAGATCTGGCAGAGGTTAAACACGTCCAGTAAAAGTTCGCATCTCAAGCAGTTCTCCAGCATACATGCCAAGAACGAGGCCCAGACACGCTTACTTTCATATGAGGGGGAACATATCTCACCCTTTCTCCTGTAAGGAACTCCCCAGCAAAGGAGTGTTTTCAGTAAAGCAGGGATCTTTAGACCTGGCGCTGGACATCTGGAGCAAAGGAGAGTGAGACCTGAAAGAGATAGGGAAGGAAACAGAATCACCAACACAGAAATAATGAATGTGTTCCCAGAACTTGGGAGCTAGATTCAAGAATGTGCCCAAGATTCTGTGGTAAATCTTACAAGGAAATTTGCCTAAGGGTCAGTCTGAATTGTAAAAGGCTAAAGTTTTTAGAAGAGACCATTAGAAACAACTCTCCTCCCCAACTCAACTGAAAATGTAAAGCAGAAACTCACACAGGAGACCAGACACTGTGGGATGACACTTTTAGACTCACTTTTGCATTAGCAGAAGATTCAGGCCACCTTTGCTATTTCATGCACAGCTTCTCATCAAGAAAAACATTCAGAGTCTGGTTGGCCCTTTCATAGGCAAAAAAAATGTCTATTTCCTAAAATCACAAGAAATTCACATTTAAATACCCTAATGGCTTCCATTGGAAGACCAATCAGCAGAAGTCAGGACCCAAGGACTGGAATAAGGCAATAACCAGAATCGCAAGAAGGAAGCTCTCCAAGGACAGCAGCCACACCTGAAGCAAAGCAAAGGTTCACACTAGGCAGGATGGTCCTCCACCACACTGGCCCGCCCGCCACATGGAAGGACCACCATACATGCATCATCCAGATCAGGAGCTTGATGAAAGGGAAGCAACTGCACAGGCATATATGGTCACCCTCATTAAAGGACACATGATGTTAAAGACAGCCAGATTCCATGAGAAGCCGCAGGAATGATTTTCGTTCCTGATCACTGGGAATATGTCATTTTATGTGCAGGTGCATTGCCTGTTTTAAAGGGTCCCCGGACAGGTAGAGATGCTATCGATGCTATGAAACATTCGCCTGCAGAAATGACAGTCATTCTTTCCGATCACAAATGTACAACAAAGGAAGAAATTTTAAGAAAAATATTTTTGCTTGCTTCTTTCTCATTCAAGAATTCACCGGTGACACAGACAATAGGACTCCTGTGCATGAGTAAACCTGGGCCCTGAGTGCCGTATAACACCAGCACCCCATCTCTGAGAAGTCAGAAAAGGAGTCTGTCTGGGGCCAGGGACTATCCTCTGGGCGTCATCTCTAGGCAGCCCTGGGTCACTTCCCATGGAGAACACAGGTGACTGAGGACTCTCCTCAGAGGCTCAGCAGCCAGCAGAGGGCCACATGGCAGGAGACAGGGTTATAACGTAGGTGCCTCAGCTTTGGTAATGAAAGTAGAGAGGTGAAAGAATCTCTCTGCCCAAGAGATTTAATAATTTGCATGCTTTTAGCTGCTCAAACTGGCTTACAATTGACATCCTCCCACCCCTGTTTCCCATAACTATAAATCTGAAACCGTAACTCCTTAGGTACATTTAGATAAATGTCACAGTGAGTGGACCAAACAACCAGATGTTTTCTGATGCTCCTGGGGGTGGTCTGGGAGAACCGAGTGTTATGGAGATGGTGACCTCCCTCGCATTATTTTCTCAGTCATACAATGTAGATTAAAACAAAACAAGGCCAACCATGGTGGTTCAAACTTGTAATCCCAGCACTTTGGGAGGTCAAGGTGGGAGGATCGATTAAGGTCAGGAGTTCAAGATCAGCCTGGGAACACAAGACCCCATCTCTATGGAAAATAAAAATAATAAAAAAATGATCAGGCATAGTGGTATGCACTTGTAGTCCTAGCTACTTGGAAGACTGAGGCAGGAGAATCACTGGAGCCCTGGAGTTCAAGGCTGCAGTGAGCTATGGTAGAAGCACTGCACTCCAGCCTGGAGGAGACCCTCTTGCTTTAAAAAAGAAACAAAACCCTTGCTTTTGTTACATTAACTAAGGAGATGTAAATGAAAAACATAAAGATAGATTGTGGATGTTGATTCACTGAGGTTCACTAGACCGTGAATTCCTTAAGAACGGCTGCCATGTTGATTTCATCTTGTTTTCTTTGGTACTCTTAGTGGTACCCAGTTCAAAGTAGGTTCTTAATAAATACTCGATAATGAGCTAGCCACAGTGGCTCACACCTGTAATCTCAGCACTTTGGGAGGCCAAGGCAGGTGGATTGCCTGAGCCTAGGAGTTCACAACCAGCCTGGGCAACATGGAAAAACCCTGTCTCTAAAAAATTCAAAAATTAGCCAGGTATGGCGGTGCACGCCTACAGTCCCAGCTACTGGGAAGGCTGGTGAAGGACTGCTTGAGCCTGAGAGGTCAAACCTTCAGTGAGCTGAGATTGTGCTACTGCACTCCAGCCTGGGCAACAAAGCAAGACCCTGCCTCAGAAATAATACATACACACATACTTCATAATGAATAGGTTAAAACCCAGTAACCATAGCTTATTTGCATGAGATTGGTTTTTTACTCAAATAAAACAAGTTTTCTAAGTCATTAAATCAACAATGTTTGTAGACTCAGTATTGACCTCTGAGGAGAGGACAGTGCTCAGGAGAGTGGAGGCCCATGGGGTCTCAAAGCAGCACCACACTGCACAATGTGGCGGACTCACCTTCTGGCCACTAAGAAGGAAAAGCAGAAACGGGGAAAAATCCAAAGTCCATTTTATCTTCTCTGTGATGCCATATCTGGCTGATTTTTATTCCTGTTTAATATTTACACTTATCTACTTTGTGTACACAAAGTATTTTATAATTGTAGTTAAGCATATAGGTAATCGTTTCTGAGCTTTTTTATGTAATCATATTTCTAAAAATCCAAAAATAAAATGAGTTGCACCAGGAAATTTCCTAAAGAGACTTTGGGCTATTCCAGTTTAAACTGAACACCATACAGATACCATCTTCAATGTTCCAAATCCTTTCCTCTCTGCAAATAGGGGAAGCATCAAGGAGGACTTGGGGTCCTATTGCCTGGCAGAATCCCTAGCCTGTGACTCAGAGAGCTCACAGCTCACATGTAGAGAAGATTCAGGATTACCCAAAAACATTTTCCAGAGGCTGGAAATAAAAATGGCATTCCACAATTTTTTTTCTCCTTTTGACTTCGATAAGGTAGAAAAGATTGATGAGATCTATATTATTCCTGACTTTTCCTCTTCTGAAAAAAGAAATCCCATTGACATTTTTCTGACTTTGCTCTAAGACTGGGCACTGTCTAGTTTTATGAATTTCCACATTGTCTGATTTCCCCTATGTCTCAACAAACTCTGTATATACATTTGCAAAATCCATATGTGCCTATACATTTATAAGCAGGTGATACTTATGTTAAAGGAAATTATAGAAGATGACACATAAAACAACTGCAACTGTACATAATTCTATAATTCAGAGACACCCAATGTTAACATTGAGATAATTTCCTTTCAGTGTTTTTTTCCTACATATAAATGAATATTTTTAGGTCAGATCACACGTATGCATGCAGAGACACACATTCACAGATACGCATATTCACATACACAGACACACATAGTCACACATACACGTATTCACATACACAGAGACACATAGTCACACATACACGTATTCACATACACAGAGACACATAGTCACACATACACGTATTCACATACACAGAGACACGTAGTCACACATACACGTATTCACATACACAGAGACACATCATCACACATACGCGTATTCACATACACAGAGACATTCACACACATGCATATTCACATACAGAGACACACATACACATACACCCATTAGCATACAGAGACACACACTCACACATACGCACATTCACATACACAGAGACACACATTCACACATACGCATATTCACATACACAGAGACACACACTCACACATGCGCGCATTCACATACACAGAGACATGTTCACACATACATGCATTCACATACAGAGACACATTCATACATACACACATTCACATACACAGAGACACACATTCACACACATACACGCATTCACATACACAGAGACACACATCACACACGTGTATTCACATACACAAATTAATTTGTCTTCTAATTGTTCAACTCAGCTATCTCATTAGCATTTCTCAGGTTATTAAATCGTAGCGATTCTTCTACAACGTGATTTTAATGTCAGCCATTATATTCCATTACATGGATCATCAAATTAAGCCTGACCATCTGTCTGTTGATGGAAATTTAGGGGATTTCTGGTTTTTTACCTAGATAAACGACAAACTCTATGTGAGTCCTACTGGGTAAGTCTTTGAGTGTGCCTTCAATTATTTTCTTAGGATAGGTTCCTAGCAGCGAGGTCACTGGATCAAGAAGTTTCCGGGTGCCCATGGTCCTCTTGCGGGAGGAGAGCCTATCCCCATTACGCCACGTCCCAGTTACAGGCAGGAACAAATCCTATCCCCACCAGCCCCGGGTATTAGACATGTTTAAAATCCTCAGGCCGTAAGTTTTAAACAACCAGAATTGATGGGTCTGAGTCACGCCCACTGTTGTCAAGAACCCTTGCTACCGTGACTATTAACAAGACAGGTTCATGCCAGACTGTGAGATGGAAACAGGTTCTTGCCCACGCCTCTGCCTCTTCTGCCCTCTTCTTCAACAGTTTCCTCATCCCTCAATCCTTTAGTTCTTTCTAGATCAAAACACGTAACAGTCCTACGATGCTTATATCATCACATTGAGAAACACGGAGCTAAAAATGTTGAATACATTGAGTACCTCATACATTAACACTGCCAAGAGAATTTACATTTTTAAGGGCCAGGAAAGAGACAACGGTGAGTAGAAACGACAGCTTGGGGAGGTGGGGACCGGGGTACAGGGGTGGAGGAAAAGGTTTTCCCTGAGTCTTAGGCCCTGTACCACGTAGGCACCATTTATGCAGCCATGGCTGAGGTCAGTTCTGCTTGACAAGGTGCTACAGAGCCAGTAACAAGGAAGCAAAGTGCTTTCACTACCTCACCAGTGCCAGGACCTCCGAGGGATGCCCTGCCCAAGTCATCTGCAGGCTCTCTCCCAGGCACCACTCAGGAAGGCCACAGAGCAGGCAGGAAGGATGAAGTGGCCTTCCTGCCACTTCAGGACTACAGACAGAAGGCAGGTGGCAGACAGCATCGGCCATGCAGAGCCCTGTGGAAGAACTGCTTGGAGTGAGACCAACATAAATCAAGCAGAAGTCGGAGGGCAGGAAGGCAGCTGGTCCCTCTACGCCCAGGCCAGGAGGTGTGTAATGGGAGGGATCTCAATGGTTGGTGCCACTGGAGATCAGCTGTGGGAAAACCAAGCTGAGCAATGAGGCCTTCCCTGTAACAGAGCCTGTGCTGCAGTGACCAGGAGGGGTCCCTCGTGGGAAGTATCTCCCAGGGCAAGAGACGCTGCAGACAGCAGAGCAGGGTTAGGCCTTCCACTTGGGGCCCTTCACTCTCTTTGCCCTAATTACCTGACAGTATCCCTGAAGTGTCCTGCAGAGAAAAGGCCTTGTCCCCACCATATAATTACCAGGATTTTATCTGATGGGTATCACGAACAACCATGGTCATTTAAGTGAGTACATTCTGCGTCAGGCTCCTGCTGAACCTGTCACCTTTGTTATCTCATTTAACCCTCAAGATAACCCTGAAGGTGGATAATATGATCCCCATTTTAGAAGGAACGAATGCGACTCAGAGAAGTCAGGCCCAGGGTAGGCTCCCAGCTGCTGAGGGCGGGGCCAACATGTGTCCAGCACCCAATGTCCTCTCCCAGCCCCTCCCTCCCACCAGGAGGCAACACGCCCCAGCCCGAGGACTGTGCCAGGCAGGGCACTCTCTGTGCAGATGTACCCTGCATGGAGAAGCAGTCACAGGAAGCCACAGCGAGCCAGCACAGCACAGCCCCACGGCCGCCCCTGGGCCCAGCAGGCTGACCTGCAAGGTTTCACCTTCTCTCTTTCTCTACCTGCTCCCTTCTCTCTTTCTCTCTCCCTATGTCCTCTCTTCTCTCTTCTCCTCTCTTTCTCTGCCTCTCCTCCTCTCCCTCTCTCCGACAGGGACTCCTGTTTGTGGCCTGTTTTCATCCTGGCTTCACTGAAGCAAGCTACCTTTCCAGGAGGAAGAAGCAAACTGGCAGGCAGCGGTGAAGCTACGCTGACCCAAAAGCAACCACACTGAACAGCCAAGCATGTTTCCCATGGGCAGAAAGCAGATCTGAGGAGGGAACATGAGTGCGGAAGCTGCCGGACCTCATGGGAGGTTTTTCAGGACGCTTGGAAGGGGACTGTGACTCCTCTCCCATGTACAGGCAGCGCCTCTGGGAGTCTGGCATCATTCTGTAAAAGCAAGGTCAGCCCTTCAGTGCAATGTCACGCCGAAAGAAAACAGCACAAAGATCAGCACAGCTTTGTGTAGTGGCCCTATGCACACATTTAGTACTTCAAGTCCACGTCGGGAGATGGAGTCACAGAACAGGAAGAGTACAGACTCGCAGATTGCTGGGGAAAGAGATGGTAGGTAAAGATGCACAACAGGATGGAGTGTGGCTGGCTAGATGGCTACATACAAACAGCGCATTCTGGACGGGGGCGGTGGCTCACGCCTGTAATCCCAGCACTTTGGGAGGCCAAGGTGGGCAGACCACTTGAGAGCAGGAGCTTGAGATCAGCCTGACCAACATGGCGAAACCCTGTATCTATTAAAAATACAAAAAAAAAAAAAATAGCTGGGCGTGGTGGCACACACCTGTGGTCCCAGCGACTCGGGAGGCTGAGGCAGGAGAATCACTTGAACCTGGGAGGGAAAGGTTGCAGTGAGCCGAGATTGAGCCACTGCACCCCAGCCTGGGCAGCAGAGTGCGACTCTGTCCCTAAATAGATAAATAAATATTTTTCTTTCTAAAACTTAAGGGACTTGGAAGGAAAGTGGATATTCACTGGAATATTACAGTTTCAAATGAATTGACAAAGCAAGATGCCCTGTACATGATCTATTAATAGTGGTGGAAAGGGGAATTAAAAGAATGTAGTGTTTACCAGTGAATAGTCCTTCCACTTTTTCTCCCTGCCAAAATAATAAACTTTTATTTGTTTATACTCCACCAGTCTTAGAAGTCCCCTAATTGGAAAATAGGTTTGAGTTGATGTTAACCTTTGTTTGAACAACTAGTTTCATTACAGATGGTGCAGATTAATATTTTTAAAAGAATGTCGGCAGGCTGTTTTAAAAATGCTTCTAGAAGGCCGGGCGCGGTGGCTCAAGCCTGTAATCCCAGCACTTTGGGAGGCCGAGGCGGGTGGATCATGAGGTCAAGAGATCGAGACCAGCCTGGTCAACATGGTGAAACCCCGCCTCTACTAAAAATACAAAAATTAGCTGGGCATGGTGGTGCGTGCCTGTAATCCCAGCTACTCAGGAGGCTGAGGCCGGAGAATTGCCTGAACCCAGGAGGCGGAGGTTGCGGTGAGCCGAGATCGCGCCATTGCACTCCAGCCTGGGTAACAGGAGTGAAACTCCGTCTCAAAAAAAATAAAAATAAAAAAAATAAAAAATAAAAAATAAAAAAATAAAAAAAATGCTTCTAGAGAATCTGTAAGGACAATTAACACAAGAAGTGTTGACTAGAAAGGGACATTAATAATTGGCAAAAAGCATAATCATCGTCCCCAAAGCCTGGGGACGTATCCACTGAGAAGTGTTGACAGGAGCAGTTTCAGGACTACTTGGATGTAAGAACATCACGTGTATTTGAGGAATTGTCCTTTCACCTAAGGAAAGGAGAGTGAACAACCAGCGAGTGGGCCCAGTGGCACGGTTTTTGAGGCTCACAATTCAGCGGAGAGAGGGGAAGACGGGAGGGTGGGGCCTGAGCCCAGGGAGACACAGGGAGCCGACATCTCGGAAGCCAGACGTGCATGGCCGTTTCTATCCAGCTTGCCCCGAAAGCTGATCGCTCAATAAATGTCCAAAAATCACAGTAAAGATGATTTGTGCCCATTTTTTCTGAGGCTTACATGCAGTAAAACAGAAAATTCCATCCTTGGGCTCAAGTAATTCCTCAGACATAAGGATACAATCCTTCCTTTTCAAAGCAAATGGATGGAACATGAAAGACTCCTGTTTGGAGAACCACTGCAGTGTAATTAAGCAACTTTTCAAATCTCAGCCCAATGAGCAAAGACATCAGTACTGGAATGATTGTTTTCAGTCAGAAAAAACCCGAGGGAAGAAATCAGACCACTGTTCACTCCAGTTAGCTGGAAAGCTGCAAAATTAATTCTTAACATTAGATGGGCTTGTGACTGGGCTGGTTATTGAAGAGATAAATCATTTTTATTGCACAGAACACAGAAGTATACTCCTTCCAAAACAAACTGGATGGGCTATGCTTTTCAAGGAAGAAAGATAAGATTCTCCAATTTCATGAGTGGGGTGCAGGCCTTGAGTTAAAAGCTGTATCTTTTCCTAACAGCCACACTTTCACAGAAAGACCGATGAATGCTTGAGTCCTGGGAAGGAAAACATTCAACAGGAACATACGTGGGCAGACAGCACCTCCATATATTACTGTATGAAGCCTGAGGTTATTCCATGTTGCCAGAGTAGACCGCTCTCTGAAAGACCATTTTACAACTTTTGTTAACATTTTCATATTATATATGTGCGTGCGGACAACCTGCTCAGCAGCGATATCCCACATGAAAAAGGGGAAGCATGTTTTTTGAAAAATTATTCTAACCAATCACTAATTTGAAATCAGTGAAACATTCAAGGGCATTCTCTGAAATGACAGTAGGTGGCAAAGCATGCATGAAGCGGTGGCAGACTGTCCCTATCCCACGTTCCTACGAAGACTCTGCCAGTGACACACGTACATTTTTCCCACACTCTTCTGCGAAAGCCTAGCCTTCCTGGGTACTTGTCCCGGAGATTCTTGTCCCAGCGGCCTGGCGTGCACGGCCTGGAGACTCGCCCGTGAATATGGACAGCACGTTTCTCTGCAGATTGCAGTTCTCCCTGCCATGTGCTACGGGCATCTGAACAAGTCATGGCTTCACAGGATTTTCTATTTGTTCTATCAGTTAATGAGAAGAGGGTGTTGAAATCTCCAACTATGATTCTTTCTTGTGCTCTATCAGCTTTTGCTTCATGTATTTTGAAACTCTGTTACTGAGTCCATAAACACTGTGAATTATGTCCTGATCAACTGACCACCGTATCATTACGGCATGGCCTTCTTCGTCCCTAATAATATTCTTTGCTCCAAAACCCACCTTTTCTGATATTAATGCAGACATCCTATTTTTCTTTGGACAGTATCGGTTTTAGCATTCCATGTCTTTTTTCTTCTTTTTGTATTTCATGTATCCATGCTTCCATACTTAGAACGGGCTCCTTTATAGGTAGCATATAGTTGGACTTTGACTTTTTTCCCAATACGACAATGTCTACTTCATAATCGAGATAATTAGTCCATTCACATATAATGTGATAAGCAATATATTTAGGTTTAAATCTACCATCCTGATACTTCTCTTCTATTTGTCAATATGTCCCTTCTTCCCTTCTGCCTTATTTTGCATTAGTTGTTTTGTATGCTTCCATTTTATCTTTTTGTTGGCTTATGAGTTATCACTACATTATTCTAGGTATTCTTTAGGGTTTGCAGTATACATCTTTAACTTTAAATGACAGTATACCCATTGCTATAAGCATACAACAGGAAGATCTACATGTGTGCACACACACAGTAGATAACACTCTACCTCTGTGGTACCTCGTGGTTCACATACAGGACGAGTGCGCTTCCATTTCTCTCTTCTCAGCCTTTGTGTCATTGCTGTCACACTTTTACATATGATATGAGACACACAGTGCATTTTGATTATTTTACTTGAATGGCAAATTACCTTTGAACGATAAGAAGAAATGTGGAGCTTTACAAAGCTGTCAACGTTTCCGTACCCTCCATTCCCTTCGGCAGACCCGTCTTCCTCCGATGGAGCTGGAGCTCACGCACCCCGTGCCTGGCTGGACCTCACACTCACTGCGGCCACAGTTAAAGCAACATATCAGGGCCACTTGGCTACGTAGTTACTTCCCAGCACAGCACCCCGCACACAGCCCAGAAAATGCCAGAGCTACTTAAGTTCAGGCTTCAGTATTTTACAGAGAAATCCAGCATTTCTCTCCAACAAATACTTCTTAGTTATCTGTCACAGTTTCCTCCACACTCACATACATCAGTCTCTAAAACAGGGGTTGTGCTGTAATCACTCTTAAGAGACCTAAACTATCCCGGTGGCATCAGGTTAGGTGATACTGAATATTCCTACCAAGACCCCCAGACTTGAGAACCGGCCCTTCCTCCAACGCAGAACAGCAGTTGTTTAGCAGGGCAGCTGCTGGGTGTGGACTTGCCGCTATGAAACGGCTTCCAGGTCAGGGGCCACATGTCCCACTCCTTCCATTTCAGGGGCCACAGAACCAAGCCACAGGCAGTGGTGGGAGGAGGACACGATGGACGGCACTAAAGGCTCCCTCTTCCTGTTCACACACTCTCTACCCCACACTCCAGGTGAACTTTACCAGCAGTGCTGTCTTGGAAGCTATTCTACCAGTCAGTATACCAGAAGGAAATGGGAGCTCAGTAAGTCGAACAATTCAAAGAGAATTCAATAAAGGGAAAATCTGCAAAAACGTAGGCAGAGTGTAGGGAAAACAGGCACGCAGTATTACGCGGTTCGGGACACGTGCAGTAACAGCAGCTCTGTCACCACCACTGGCCTGAAGGGGATAAAGGAAGAAGGCAGTTTTCAGAACGCAGAAGAAAAGAGTCTCACAGAAGGGCCATTCTGAGATGCAAGGAGGTCTCTTGCTGAGGACACATCAGCCACAAGGGTCTCTCTGGGAGGATGGGAGAGGGAGGACTGAAGAAATCGGAAGCCCAGTCACATCAGGCTCCATCTCCTGCCATGTTCCCATAGGCTGAACTCAGCCAGAAGCCACCAGGGAGCTCTAGGAAATCCCTGGAGGTCAGTCTCTCAGGGCAGAGGGCAGAAGGGGAACTGAGCACGTGTCGACAACCACAGGACAGGGCATCTGCCGTCCTGCTCTGAGTGATGGCCGCAGCACTGCCCCCACACTGCCAAGCGGACTTCGTGCATACAAGCAAGAAATGAACTGATACTGTGTTGGCAATTTAGGGTTATTCCTCCTACAGAGGCTGTGCCTCTTCACACAGGGTAGGCAGCCGCAAGCCTGGCTTGACTCTCACTTCAAATCGACATGCCTGAAAATGAACGTTTTCCTAAAAGTCACCTGCTCAAGATTTCCCTCTTGTCATCCTCTTTGAAAACTTTGGGATCCTAGAATTATTGGAAGCAGCTCCAGATCTGGACTCCACCCTTCGAGGAAATTTGCCGCACATGCTCCCCTGCCTGAGCATCCCCCTCTTTGGTCAGGCCCTGACACATGCCCTGGCCTATGTCCCAGGCCATCTCACAAGCTTCAGACTCCCCAAAAAACCCTTCTCACCTCATTCTCTCTCACCATCACCTATACCAGTGGTTTCCAAAAATAAGCCCACAGTCAAATCACCTAAGGAATTTACTTCAAAGACCATTTCCTAGGATCCTTCTCCAGAGTTTCTGCCTCAGAAGAGTGTGTGGCTCAAAGAGCTATATTTGTAACACCTGGGAGATACTGAGATACTACCACACCGTGAGAAACACTGGCCTAGAGGATGGATTTGGACCTCTCCAGCCTGGCATGAGTGTCTGTCCATGGCGCCATCCTTTGAACATTGTCAACTTCATGTCCATTAAGACATACAGACAAACTTCATGTCACACAGAAAAACTCCAGGGAAACATGTGGTCTGGGCTTCTTCCCCCACTGGTTACATCTTCCTGGCATCTTTCATCTTAAGCTTAAGGTCTCTGGGAGTAGGGTAAAAAATTACCCAGAAAACCGGCAATAGAAGAGAACTTCCTCAACATGACGGTAAAAAACCAAAAACTGTCCTCTAAGGTCAGGAACAAATCCAGGATGCCTGCTTTCACTATTGCCGATTCACCATTGTACTGGAAGTTCAGCCCAGAGTAATTAGATGAGAAAAGGAAATAAAAGACATCCAGATGGGAAAGGAAGAAGTAAAAATATCTCCATTTGCAGACATGATCCCATGAACCTATATGTAGAACATCCCAAAGAATCCACAGGAAAGCTACTGAGCTAATAAATTAATTCATCAAGTTGCAAATACAGCTATCGATGCAAAATATGTGTTGTGTTGCTATACATCAGCAATGAACTAACTGAAAAAGGGAAAAAAGAAAACAATTCCATTTACAATAGCATCCAAAAGAACAAAATAGCTAAAAATAAATTTAATCAAAGAGTTAAAGACATGTACACTAAAAACTGTAAAACATAACTGAAAGAAATTAAAGAAGACCTTAATCAATTAAAATATATCCTATGTTCATGGATAAGAAGACTTAATATCATTAAGATGTTAATACTACCCAAAGTGATTCCATGCAATGCCTATCAAAATTCCAAAAAAAATGTCAAAGCTGGTCCTCAAATTCATATGGAACTTCAAGGGGCTCTGAACAGCCAAAACAATCTTGAAAAAGAACAAGTTTCCGGTACTAACATTTTGAAATATCAAAACTCACTACAAGGCTACAGTAGTCAAAATCATGTGACACTGTCATAAGGACAGACATATAGACCAACGGAATACAAACGAAAGTCCAGAAATAAACTCATACATCTTACGGCCAACCAGTTTTATGGCAAGGGTGCAAAGACCATTCAACAGAGAATAAATAGTCTCTTCAACAAATGGTGCTGGATAACTAGATTTCCACATGCAAAAGAATAAAGTTAGACCCCTACCTCATATCCTATAAAACAATTGACTCAAAATAAATCATTTATTTTTAAAATAAAACCATAGAATTCTTAGACAAAGACAAACCACGACTTTGGATTTGGCAAATGGCTCCTTAGCTATGACACCAAAAGCCCAAGCAACAACAGAAAAAAATGGAGAAATTGAGCTTCCGCAAAACTAAAATCCTTTGTGCTTCAAAAGACATTTCAGCGCCAGGCATGGTGGTTCATGATCCTAGGACTTTGGGAGGCTAAGGCGGAAAGATCGCTTGGTCGCAGGAGTTGGAGAGCAGCCTGGGCAATGTGGTGAAACCGTCTCTACCCAAAATACAATAATTAGGCAGACATGATGGCTGTGGTCTCAGCTATTCAGAAGGCTGAGGTAGGGGATGGCCTGAACCCAGGAGGCAGAGATGGCAGTGAACCCTGATGCCACCACTGCACTCAAGCCTGGGTGACAGAGCAACAGCCTGTCTAAAAAAAAAAAAAAAAAGAATAAAAGACATTCTCAAGAAAGTGAAACAGCCTATGGAATGAAAGAAATTGCCTGCAAATCATACATTGACAATGGTCTAGTGTCCAATATTTTAAAAACTACCACAACTCAACAACAAAAATACAACCAAATTTTAAAATGGGCAAAAGACTTACATGAACAGCTTTTCAAAGAAGATATACAGAAGGCCAATAAGCACATCAAAAGATGCTCAACATCATTAGTCATTAGAGAAATGTCCATCAAAACTACTATGATATATCACTACGATGGCTAGAATCGAAAAAAGGAATATAAATGTTGGTGAGTATATACAGAAACTGGAACTCCCATGCATTGCTAGTAATAATGCAAGATGTGGAAAACTCTACGAAAAACACTTTTGCAGTTCTCAAAAAGTTAAACATGGTTACCCCATAATCTAGCAATTTCACTCAATAATAGAAAGCGGGGACTCAGATACTTCTACACCAATATCCATTGCCTCATTATTCAAAATAGCCAAAATGTGGAAACAACCCGCGCCCATCAATAAAAGATTAATAAAATAAGGTATATATACACACAATGGAACATCATTTACTCATGAAAGGAATGAAATTCTGACAAATGCTGAATATGATGAACCTTGAAAACATCATGCTGAATGAATAAGCCAGGAACAAAAGGACGAAGGCTGCATTATTTGACACGTATGAAATACCTACAAAAGACAAACACAGAGACAGAAAGTAGACTGGAGGTTCCAGAGCCTGTGGGGAGGAGGGCGTGGAGAGCTACTGCTTACTGGGCACAGGGTCTGTACTTGGAGTGATGAAAAAGTTTTAGAATTAGATAGTGGTGATGGTTGCCCATTATGAATGTAATTAATGGTACTGAAATGTATATTTAAAAAGGACTACAATGGCAAACTTTATGATATTTTTTCCACAATAAAAATAATAGAAAAAATTGGGCCAGGGTGGTGGCTCACACCTGTAATCCCAATACTTGAGAAGGCCAAGGCAGGAGGATCATTTGAAGCTAGGAGTTTGAGGCCAACCTGGGCAACATAGCAAGACTCCATCTTTCCAGAAAAATGTTCAAAGTTAGCTGGGTGTGGTAGCCCATGCCTGTAGTCCCAGCTAGTCAGGAGGCTGAGGTGGGAGGATCCCTTGATCCCAGGAGTTTGAGCCTGCAGTGAGCTTTGATTGCACCACTGCACTCCAGCCTGGGCAACAGCACAAGACCTTGTTTCACAAAAAAAAAAAAGGAAAAGACTGATACCCTCTTGGGAGGCCGAGGCAGACAGATCACCTGAGGTCAGGAGTTAGAAACCAGTCTGGCCAACATAGTGAAACCCCATCTCTACTAAAAATACAAAAATTAGCCGGCCATGGTGGCGGGCATCTGTAATCCCAGCTACTCAGGAGACTGAGGCACGAGAATTGCCTGAACCTGGGAGGCAGAGGTTGCAGTGAGCCAAAATCGTGCCACTGTACTCCAGCTTGGGTGACAGGGTGAGACTCCATTTCAAAAATTTAAAAAAGCACAAGCAAAAAAAACCCCAGTACCCTCCCGTGCTGGGAAAGCATGGGAATGAACATGCCATCACGTCCTCTTCATGCAGGAGACAGACGTGGTACACACCTGTCGCTTCATACAGCTCAGGCTGTCTTTAATGCATTTCATCATGATTGCTGTGTCTTCCTTGCTGCTGGGAGAACTACCCTCTCCTGGACATGAGGCCACACAGACATGTCGAGTGCAGGTAAAACACATGACATGGAGCGGCTTTTGGTCAGGAGCAGACCCTGAGAAGCCAGTGCTCCTCTCCCTCATGCCCCTGGGGGAGATAAAACTGGTTCCACCCCGCTCCCACCCAGCCTGCCCCATCCTTGTGCTGCAGCATCCCTTCTCTGCCCTGCCCTGCACACGGCCCTGCACCCACACAGCCACTTGGAGCTGGGCCGCACGCACGGCCCTGCACAGAGCAGTGACTTGGGCTGTGCCCGCCTCGCAGCCCTATGAGGGTGGACCCTGCCTGGAGCCCTCTGGGGCTGGGACCTCTGCGGGTCTTCGGCAGGCAAGTTTCCTCACACTTAGAGAATGCTGTGGAGGGTGCTGGCCTCCAAAGCGCATCCTGGCCCAGTGTCCGCCAGCACCACCGCGCAGTGCAGATGCGGTGCTCCCGGGCAAGGAACTACGGCTGGGAAATCTACAGACATTTCCCCTTATAGTATTTTAAAATTCAAACAATTGATGAAGAAGTTTCCACCAAGATCCCTTTTTTTAAAATAGAGATAGTTCTCACTAGGTTCCTCCGGCTGGAGTGTAGTGACTATTCATTCACGACCAGGCCATGGCACACTGCAGCCTCGAACTCCTAGACTCAAGCAATCCTCCTGCCCCGGCCTCCAGAACAGGACTAGTCTTTGAAGGGTGCAGGCACGGCCCCTGGGATGCTTGGGCACTGGTCGGGTTGGATTTGGTTCTCATGTGACCAGGGGTTTATTGATAGGCCATGTTATCTTTCCCATCGGGTTATACCCTCTAGCCCACTATTCTGCAAGAAAATCAGAAAAACACATTCATTGTAAGAAGAAAGCCAGCATTTGTAGCTACTGTCTAACCCGTCTCTGCTTCACTGAGCTGGAGAGCATCCTCCTATCAGAGGCTGGGCCACATGTAACCCACAGACTGGTAACCACCCTCAGGAATCAGATCGCTGAGGCTGGCTGGGGCGCTGAACGGCCTGCCCTCTGCGCTGGAATCCAGCAGCTCTGCTTCCCAGGGCATGTGTCCTGCAAAGCCCCAGCTCAGCTTTGCTGTCCCTGCATTTCACTAAACTCTGCCTTTGAACTCAAGCACCAAAACTCCCCTTTGTGAATCAAGAGTCCAAGTTTGCTACAGGCTTATAAAATCACAGATATTAGAGATACTGTGAATTATGCACCAGATGGACCCAATTAACTCCCAACTAATGTGATTGGGGAAGGAAATAGCTCATTAGAAACTTGTAAACTACCAACTCTCACAGCTGTGTTCTAATTACAGTACAGCCACAGATAAAAATAATCACGCCTTCTGCTGAGAGGCCGTTCATGACCCTTCCAAACTCAGAATCACGCAGGGATCAACCTCAGTCTAGCTCTGAGCACCGCTGGCCTCAGAGCTAATCAGCCCAAATGCAAATCTGCAAGTTGAAAAGGGAAACCAGTAGGAGCCGGTTGGGAAACATGAGAACAAATCCATAAACCCCCAAAATAATCCCACTCTATCAGATACTCTGTAAACTGTGAAGAGATGCAAAGCAAACAGTGACACTATGATGCGACGCAATACTCGAATACCATTCCTGCATTTTCACCGGGGTCTAATGCCCCGCATTAAGCAAGCGCGACAACATTCCAAAATGAGAAATGTTAAATTTTGCAAGTCTGTATTTTATCAGAGTGTCACCAATAATTCCTCTGTGGGTCTTGGCCCAGGTGCTGTTCTAGGAAGTGGGTAACGGACAGGTGAGTCGCTGGCCTGTCCCCTGGCTTAGGCACGTACGACTCCACAAGCAAGCCTAACGCGAGGTGAAGACTGAGGAGCAGACGGGTGGCGATGGCGGTGACTGCGCAGCCAGGCGAGGCTTCACAGAGGGAATTCGAGGTGGGTCTTCAAGGCAGGATCGAATTTCATGTAGATCAGAATGAAAATATTAAGTGGGATTCCACTTTCAAAAGCAAGACTGAAAGGCAATTCTGATACAGCCTCAGTGGTGTGTGTATGTAAGTATACCAATATCATAAAATCACCAGAATCGGCGGGAGAGGCTTGTGGCCCACAGCGTCGCTGTTACGCTCAGTGGTACCTTTCCTTGGCACACACGGGGTGTACCTCCAGGCAGCAGCACCCAAATGGGTGGGCCATGGAGGGCACACAGCCACATGCACCTTCACACACCTGGGAAGGAAGCTGCCTCCTGGGAGGTGTGGGAGGGCAGAGGGGACCAGGAGACGTCCCCAACCTCAACAGCCTGACCAAGGGGGAGGCGTTCTTCCGTCATCACCAAGCACATGACGCAACTCTCCCCCAGCTCCAGTGCCAGACATCAGGCTCTCAAAGTGTCCCTGGCTGACTCCAAGTGTTTCTCAAGGCATCGCCCGCACTGCCCAAGAGAAGGTCACTGTGCTGGCCACAGCTATTCCACTCAGGGTTGTGACCACAGCCACCTCCCTCCAGTCCACCAAAACAAGCCTGGGCTCTTGCTGGGGAGGCCACCGGAGTCCAGACACGCTGCCCCAGACCACCAAGTCCCCCAGAGAAAGGCCCTGTCTTGGAGGGCCTCCCAGGACAAGATCACACTCTCAGCTCTTGTAACCAGCTGAGCCTGTTGTAGGCACTTTGCCTCGTGATGCTCAGGGCAACTACAGGGCAGGGACTATTGTTACGTTCATCTCAGAACGACAAGACCAATACCTGGTGAAAGCAGCAGCCCACCAAGCTCAGGTCATCTGCTCCCAACCACTGCCCTGCAGGCACAGGACCGCTGTCCGGGAGCCCTGCCGTGGCCCAACCCTGCTAAACTCATGAGGGTCCAGAGTAACAGAAGATAGGAATCATGGTGTGAGTGTGGGGGTGTGAATGTGTATATATTTGTGCATAAATATGTGCATGCATATAGGTGAGTGTGCATGTAAATGCGTGTATATGTATTGTAGGTATATGTGTGCATGTGTGTACGTGTGTGTGTATACACGTGTGTATGCATGTATACGTGTGTGGGCACATATAAACATGTGCATATATGCAATGTATAGCTGTGTGGATATGCATGCATATATAAATGTGTGTTTATGTGTTTGCATAGCTATGTACATGTGTGTGCTGGTCCTCCAGAGACGGCCAGATGGTTCCTGCAGGCACAGCAGTGTCTGTGGCCAGGGGCGGCTCCTCCTCAGTGATCTTCAGTTCTGGGCAACACCTCCCACACCCATCCTCACTGGCTCCAGAGCCTGGCCGGTTCTGCCCTGGCACAGGGCCCAAATGTTGAGACCTCAAGACATCGCATTTCATGAAGGCAGTTCTATCTTGCCGCCACAGTTAGAGACACCCCCCGCCCAAAACTGCATAAGGATTTATTCGCATGCGCTTTTTCTAGTACTCCTACGTTATTGTTGCTTCCGCTTCAGTCCAGGATTTATCTTGGCAACAGACTGAATGTAACTTTTTTGTTCCTGTATTAGTCCATTCTCCTGCTGCTATAAAAAACTGCCTGAGACTGGGTAATTTACAAAGAAAAGAGGTTTAATTGACTCACACTTGCACACGGCTGGGGAGGCCTCAGGAAACTTACAATCATGGCAGAAGGGGAAAGCAAACACGTCCTTCTTCACATGGTGGCAGGAAGAGAAAAATGAGAGCAGAGCAAAGCGGGAAGCCCCCTACAAATCCGCCAGGTCTTCTGGAAATTCATTCCCTATCACGAGAGCAGCATGGGGGATCCACCCTCGTGATTCAGTTATCTCCACCCAGTCCCACCCTTGACAGTGGGGACTAATACAATTCAAAGTGAGACTTGGGTGGGGACACAGCCAAACCATATCCACTCCCCCCAAATGCGTGTCCACTTTCGTAATGTGCGTGAGCTACACGTTTGCAGTTGTCTAAGAGGTCAGCTTTGCTGAGTTTGTCAGGCCCCTGTATCTGGGGTTTTCCTGTTATTCCTGCGTTAGTGTGGCATTACATACAATGTGGTCAGTTACAGGACAAAATTCCTTCATTCTTTCTCGTTTTTCATGTTTCTCTTCACACGTCTGTTTTTTTACATGTGTGATCCCACACTTGCATTTCTCCCCAAAACTTGTATCTGGAAAAAAGCCTTATCGGGTTGTAAAACAATTGCACTGAGGCTTTGCCAGGGTGGCTTTCATTTCAGTGCTGGTTTTTCCCGAGAAGCTCTCGTGCAGAAGTCCAAGGCTTTGGGAACAGATGGCCCTCTGTGTAGGTCCTGAACATCCATGGAACTGTGCTCCTGGACGGTTCGTTGGGGTGGTATCCTCGGTGTCTTCTTTCTGTTTTCCCAGGCTTAGGAAAGCGATGTGTGGATACCCTGGGGCCTGGCCCCTCCCAGGCCATGTCACAGGGTTCTGGTGCTCTGTCCTCCTCAGTTGAGTGAGTATGGCCGGTGGAGAGCCCGGCCCAGCTGAGCAGGGAAGGCCGGCTCCCTCACATGCAGCCTCCCCGAGGGCCACCTCCCCACAAGGCTGCCTCCCCAGTTATGTCCCCCACCCCCAGGTGCCTGGCCCTCCTCGGGGTGCAGCAGGACAGATGGCACTGGGAACCCAGGTTAATCCCTGCTTCAGATGCAGAGAAACCCCAGCTCCCCAGCATGGATTCCTCATTTCCAGAAGAGACAACAAGTGGTCCCCAAGGACCTGCCAGGAGCCCTGGGATTCCAGAACTCAACTGGGATCCTACTGGGGAGGGTGAGGCACAGAAAAGGACAGAGGGCAAGGAGAGACACAAGAACACTGAGAGCAGACCAGGGCAGTGTCTGTTCCTAGGACACGGTCCCCTGTCCACCTGCACTCCAAGGGCCTCTGGAGCCTCATGGCCCTGGGCTCTGGCCACCCTGCTGTGCAAGTGCCTGCAATACTGATTTGGGGCTGGCCAGTTCAGCCCGGGTGACCAGAGGGAGAGCTTGCTCCACAGCCCACCATGGGACCTGCCCGCATGCTTCCCAAGGAGAAACAGTGTTTTCATACGTGCAGAAGTCTGACAGGAGGCAGTCCACTTGGCCATGATTTCTCAAGCATTCCCAGTGACAGAAGCCTTTCTTCCTCAGCACTGGCATTCATGACCCAGCAATCCCATTACTGGGTATATATCCAAAGGATTATAAATCATTCTATTATAAGGACACATGCACACGTATGTTTACTGCAGCACTGTTTACAATAGCAAAGACTTGGATCCAACCCAAATGCCCATTAATGATAGACTGGACAGGGAAAATGTGGCACATATACACCATGGAATACTAGGCAGCCATAAAAAACAATGAGTTCATGTCCTTTGCAGGGACATGGATGAATCTGGAAACCATCATTCTCAGCAAACTGACACAAGAACAAAAAATCAAACACCGTATGTTCTCACTCATAGGTGGGTGTTGAACAATGAGAACACGTGGACACAGGGAGGGGAACATCACGCACTGGGGTTGGTTGTGGGGGACAAGGGGAGGGAAAGCAGAGTGTAGGGAGGTTGGGGAGGGATGACGTGGGGAGAAATGCCAGATATAGGTGACAGGGGGATGGAGGCAGCAAACCACGTTGCCATGTGTGTACCTATGCAACACTCCTGCGTGTTCTGCACATGTACCCCAGAACCTAAAGTGCAATGAAATATATATATGTAACTCAAATTAAAGATTTAAATATTAAAGATTTAAATATAAGACCTCAAACTATAGAAATCTATAGAGGAAGACGACTTAGGAAAATACTCTTTTTGACATCAGCCTTGGCAAGTAATTTTTGGCTAAGCCCCCAAGAGCAATTGCAACAAAAACAAAAATTGACAAGTGGGACCTAATTAAACTAAAGAGCTTCTGCAAAGCAAAAGAAATTATCAACAGGGTAAACAGACAACGTGCACAATTAGAGAAGATATTCACAAAGTATGCATCTGACAAAGGCCTAAGATCCAGAGTCTATAAGGATCTTAAACAAATCAACAAGCAAAAAACAAGTAGCCCCATTAAAAAATGGGCAAAGGACACGAACAGATAACTTCTCAAAAGAAGACATACAAGCGGCGAACAAGCATATGAAAAAGTGCTCAGTATCACTAATCACCAGAGAGATGCAAATCAAAGCCAAGTGAGATACCATCTGACACCAGTCAGAATGGCTGTTGTTTTAAAACTTAAAAACCAACAGATGCTGTCGAGGCTACAGAGAAAAGGAAATGCTTATACACTGCTGGGGGAATGTAAATTAGTGCAGCTACTGTGGAGAGCAGTCTGGAGATTTCTCAAAGAACTTAAAATAGAGCTACCATTAAATCCAGCAATCCCATTACTGGGTAGATACTGTACCCAAAGAAAAATCATTCTAACAAAAGTCCATGCACTCATATGTTCATCTCTGCACTATTAATAATAGCAAAGACATGTACACAACCCAGGTAGCCATCAATGCTAGACTGGATCAAAAAAATATGATACATATACACCATGGAATACTATGCAGCCATAAAAGGAATGAAATCATCTCCTTTGCAGTAACCTAGATGGAGCTGGAGGCCAGTTATGGCTCCATTAATACAGGAACAGAAAACCAAATACCTCACGGTCTGGCTTATAAGTGGGAGCTAACGCTGGAGCACACATGGACATGAACATAGGAACAACACTGTGTAACACTAGAGGATGGAGGGAGGGGGAGTGGGTTAAAAAACAAACCATTTATTAGGTACTAGACTCACTACCTGGGTGACGGGGTCCTTACTCTAAATCTCAGCATTACACAATATTCCCATGTAACATATCTGCACATGGGTACCCCCATATCTAAAATAAAAGTTGAATTTTACATTTCCACACATGCCGTATGATTTCATTTATATAACATTATCAAAATGGTCAAATTGTAGAGATAAAAAACAGATTAGAGATTTCCAGGGGTTAGAGATGGCAGGGGGAGGGGTATGTAACTTAAGGGTTTGCATGAGGGATTTCTGTACAGAATCTGAGATTGTGATGGAATAGGTCTATATCTTGATTATAATAGGGGTTACATGAAGCTACACAAGTGATAAAATGACAGACACACACACACAGAAAAAGAGAGAGAGAGACGGGGAGAGGGAGAGAGAGAGACACAGAGAGAGAGAAACCAAAAAAAAAATCCCAGCAGGAATTTTGGAAATCAACAAAGTGATGAGAGAATTTATACGGAAGGCAAGTGGCATCGAATAGCCAAAGCAATCTTGAAAAAGAACCACATTGGAGGACTCACACCATTTGATTTCAGAAATCTTCATAAAGATACAAGACAGTGTGATACTAATGACATGATAGTCACACAGATTGATGGATCAGAGTAGAGCGTTCAGGGGGCCGGGCGCAGTGGCTCACACCTGTAATCTCAGCACTTTGTGAGGCTGAAGAGCATGGATCACTTGAGGTCAGGAGGTCGAAACCAGCCTGGCCAACATGGTGAAACCCCATCTCTACTAAGAATACAAAAAAATTAGCCGGGCGTGGTGGCGGGTGCCTGTAATCCCAGCTACTTAGGAGGCTGAGGCATGTGAATCGCTTGAACCCAGAAGGCAGAGGTTGCAGTGAGCGGAGATCCCACCACTGCACTCCAGCCTGGGCACAGAGTGAGACTGCGTTTCAAGACAGAATAGAGAATTTAGAAATAAATTAACAGATACATGGAAAATGTATTTTTGACAAAGACACAAAGCAATTTAATGAACAAAGGAGTCTTTTCAACAAATGGTGCTGAAACAATTGGACATCAATAAGCAAAACATAAATAAACCCAGCAGCATAGGCAAAAATTCACTCAAAATGGATTATACGCCTAAATGTAAAACCTAAAACAACATTTCTAAAAGAAAAAACAGGAGAAAATCTTTCTGATCTTGGTTTAAGAAAAGATTTCTTAGATACAACACCAAAAGTATAATCCATAAAAGAACAATTGATACATTGGACAACATCAAAATTAAAAATTTCTGCTCTCCAAAAAAGACCAAAAATGCAAAAAAAAAAAAAAAAAAAAAAAAAAAAAAAAAAAAAAAAGGCAAAGGCAAGCCATACACTGTCAGGAAATAATTGGAAAATTGCATTCTATAAAAAAAAGGTGTGTTGAGAATATATAATGAATCACAAACCCCGTAACAGCAAAACAAGCAGACCTCACTCTCCAAACATATAAAACTATAATAAGGTGCCTCTACATACTTATTAGAATGGCTAAAATTAACAGTACAGTCAATATTAAGTGCTGGCAATGACGCAGAGGACTGGAGCTCTCATGCATTGTTGGTGAAAATGCAAAATGGTGCAGCTTCCTTGGAAAGCAGTTTGGCCGTTTCTTAGACAGTTAAACGTATACTTACCAAATAACTCAGCAATCTCATTCCTAGGCATCTATCCAAGAGAAATTAAAATTTACATTCACATGAAAACCTGATGCCAATGCTTATAGTGGTTTTATTCATAATTACCAAAACTTGGGAACAAGCCAAGTGCCTTTCAGAGGAGAATGAGTAAACAAAGGGTGATACGTCCACACAACTCCACTCAGAAATAAAAAGGAACACCACCTGGATGAGCCTCGAATGCATCATACTAAGTAAAAGAACCAAACTCCATGATTCCATTTATCTGACATGCCTGAAACAGGCAGAAATGTAGAAACAGAAAACAGATTGATGGTTAACACGTGCTGACAGGACGAGGAAGCAGCCAAAGGAATTTTTGTGGGCTGAGAGAAATGTTCCAGATCTTGATTTGCTCACAATTACACAATTGCATGCACTTGTGAAAACTTACAGATCCACACACCATTTCTGGAGAGATTACACCTCAGTTAAAAATATATATAATAGTAGCTTTGAGCGATCTGCAACAACACTGATAGTGTTTACAACATATTGTTGCATTTAAGAAACTATAAAGTAAGAGATACACTGTGAGCATAATTACGTAAAAATTTGTATTAAATATGGGAAAGACCAGCAGGGAACACAGGAAAGCGTATGCAGACAGTAGTGACAGCATTAGGGTCACAAGCTGTGTTTTCCCTTCAGCCTCCAAATTTCCAGCAATATGTTTATTTACACTTGATGATAATGAAATACAGTAACCAGTCCATGACAGATGTAAACGCTGTCATAAAATAATTTATCTTCATTATTTTCAATATATTCTCTCTAATTTGCTTCCCTGTCCAACCTGCTATCAAATACATTCCTGCTAAGTGGAAGACTGAAAGGTAATTAGCTAATTTTGAAAGGGCAAATTTTAAGGCCAATTAATTCCTGATTTGTGAAAACAACTAGAAAAAATTACTTATATTTTCTACTGATTAGAAATAAACCTTGCCACACAATCTTGCCTTTAAAAAAAATTATTAAGTCTGTCAATCTGACAACCAATCGTATTTAACTGCATCTGTAGTTCTTTTTTTTTTCAGCTGCATGATCAATTTTATTTTATTTTATTTTATTTTATTTGTAGTTCTTACATACTATTTTGAGATACAAAAAAAGATTGAGTCAAAATTTTTCTAAGATTAAATTAGGCAAAGGGAATGAGAAAGTGCAGAGTGAGGAAGGCTGTGTGTCACTAGGCTTACTTACCTCTTCATGAGTAAAATCAGCATATTCGACCAAACAAATTCCTCTTCAATTTGGCAGTTTTGTTTGTTCCATGTCATTATAAATGCAGGGACAAGACATATTCCGCTAACAAAAGGTTGGAAGTCCTCAGGTAGGACGGGGAGAACGGCCCTGAGGAGTCTCCAGCAGCGTCCAGGCTGGACGTCCAGGGTCCCAAAGACAAGGGGTGAGTCGCCCCGAGAATGGAGCCTGCCTTCCCCGCATGTCTTTGTGGCTGGTTCCCTCTGTTCGAGGACAATTGGTAAAGGCGGTAAAACCGTGACTCTCGTCCCAATATAAAATGAATGCAGGTCAATATTTTGTTTAACTCAGCAATTAGAGGACAGTGATAAGATGCAAAGAACCACACATACATGGGCAATTAGAAATGCTGAGTCGGGCTGGGCCGGTGGCTCACGCCTGTAATCCCAGCACCTGGGGAGCCAAGGTGGGTGGATCATGAGGTCGGGAGATCAAGACCATCCTGGCCAACAAGGTGAAACCCCATCTCTACTAAAAATATGAAAATAAGCCGGGTGTGGTGGCACACACCTGTAGTCCCAGCTACTTGGGAGGCTGAAGCAGGAGAATCGCTTGAACCTGGGAGGCGTAGGTTGCAGTGAGCCAAGATCGCACCACTATGCTCCAGCCTGGGTGACAGAGCAAGACGCTGTCTTAAAAAAAAGAAAAGAAAAGAAAAAGAAATGCTGAATTGAACTTACAAATCAGGGCAAAACTGGACAATGCATTCCACAGACACAAGCCAACTTTACTTCTAGGAAAAAGGGCCATTTGCATTGTTGTCAGCTTTCTGATCAGCTGCAAACAGTGAAAGATGCGGAAAACCTGGGAGGACCCCAGACCCCCTTCACTTCCTGTGAAGCCGCCAAGCGTCTCTGTGTTCCACTTCCACCTTTTTCACAACAGTTTGCTTCGTCACTATTCACCTCGGGGGTTGGCAGTGCCTGAGTGGCTCCCAGGGGTCAACCTCCTGGTATGCACGTCCTCCAGGGTGGGCTGGACCTAGTGACTTGCTTCTAACCAAATGAATACAGCAGAAGGGATGGTGTTATTTCCGTGATTAGGTCACAAAAGACCGTCCCTCATCCTGCCCAGATGAACTGGACCCCTGGCAAGGGGCTGAGGTGGCCTCCAGTCAACAGCCGGCAAAGAACTGAGGCCATTTGTCCCACAGCCCAGGCCAGCAGCCACACAGATGAGCTCAGAAGAGGATCCCGCTCCAGCTGAACCCTGAGACGCTGTGGCTGCAGCTGACAACCTGTCCGAGCCTGTGAAGACCCTGAGCAGAGGACCCAGGTCAGCTGTGTCCAGATTCCTGACCCACGAAACTGAGGAAATAAATATGTACTCTTCTAAGCTGCTAAGTTTTGGAGAAACTTGTTACACGGCAATTGATGATGAATTCACTCTTCCTTCCAGCTTTCTTTGTACCGATTGCCTGCCTTGTGTCACACAGATTTTAATCATTTTAAGAAAATACCTAGTAATCAGTTTGTGCACAGGTAATGTGACTGACCCAGGGAATTGCGCCTGGCTACCTGGGAGCCACAGGAAAAGGGAGCACAGAGGCTGCGTCTTTCCCACACAAACAGCAGAAAGCAGGCTACAGGGGATGATGCCCCGAGAGCCAAAACACAGGCCAGCTCAGTCCCCCAAATCACCTTTTCAGTGCAGTCTCTTTACAGCATCTCAGAGTGGTCTTTCGTCTGCTCATTCTCTTCACCACTGAACCCGTAATAGATGAGTTCAACTTCACTGAGACTAAGGGGTTTGCTGGTTTCTGCATGCCTAAGACTCCCACCTATGCTAGGTGCAAAGACTTACATATCTTTTCTCTAACAAGAATACTGTTTTTTTTTTCATTTTCCACCTATTTTCATAAAACAAGAGGAGCAAAATGTAATAAAACCCTTCAGTAACCTTTAGCCTGAGATGACAGTGCTGGGATCTTGCATAGGTGGCCACCAGGCAACCAGCCACATGCTTGCCCAGGAGTGTGCTGTTTCCGGGACTCGCCTGGGAGCACGTGGACAGCAGCCTGTGCCCGGCACACCCAGACACTCACATCAGCGGCCCTTCCCCTGAGAGCCCTCACCGTGGGTGGGCTGAGCCAACACCCCATTCTCCCCACGGTGCTGAGAGCTGCCCTGGAGGCTACAGTTCCCTGTTGCTCCTCCTCCTGGGAGAAGCTCTGCCAGGGAGGTGCCACTCACTCATGAGGGCTCATGCCTTCAGGCAAGGCACCTTCTGGCATCTCCACTCAGCCCAGGTAGCTGCCAGTGCCATCCCGACCCCTCCCCGTGCCCTGGGAAGGCTGTGGGGGCCGGGCACCTTCAGCCCTCCCTTCATTGGACCATCACTCCTGCCTCCAAGTGCCCACATCTGTCAGCACCTCTCCACACCCTCCCTCCTCCTCCACCTGGAATCCTGCCTGAATACCCAGGGCCTCCTGCCTATGGAGCTCATGACAGGGGCCCCAGGGTGGCCCCTGGTACACCATATATCGAAGCAAGAAGTGAGGTCAAAGACCTTAGAAAATATGCTCTTCTGGTCTTCCCGATTCTTGTCTCACTGTGAGGCCTTTTTCTAGAAACTGGAAGCTGAACATTAGCCTTCCATCACTCACACCCTGCCCAGGACAATCCTGCTGCCCCCCATCTGCCTGCCCAGGCACACGCCCATACAGTCCTTCTGGCCATATTCAACACTTCCTAACAAAACACTCTTTAAAGAAGAGGAAAACGGAAACCTCTTGCTGGGAGAAGATCCTGCAACACAGGACCAGAGAGGGTGAATAACCAGAATATTAAATCTGAATTTGGGGGACAGACACCTTCAGTATATAACAGAGAACATTTTCTGCAGGCTGTTTTTAATAGCACATACTGGGGGGTGAGGAGCAGAGAATGAAAAGCCGCCAACCGGAGAACAGGTCTGAATGGTGGCATGTTCCCATGATGAAGTTCTACGCAGGGAGTTCGAACGAACGAACTAGAGCTGCACGCATTAGCACGAGAGGTCTCGAAACACATCGGCAAAAAGAGCAACTCAGAGATTCCCCATCTGCAACACGACAGCATAGACTATTAGTGAATAAAACATCCGCGAAAGTCCGCGCAGGCCAGGGTGCTCCCCCGGAGGCGCGGGGTCTCAGCAGCAGCACGAGCCACACCCACATGCATTCTGTGGTGCTTTGGTAAAGGCTGGAGAGACCGTCGGCACTGCAGCGCTCAGGACTCCGGCTGCGGGAACAAGGGTGCTCAGATCTGCAGGGTCATCGACATTCCCCAGCAGAGGCAGGCAGAGACACCTACTCAGAGGATGCTGTTTTTCTCATTACAAGGACATCTGTGTGAACTGCAAAGTATAGATTTGGAGTCTGAGCACTGGCATGTAAAACCCATTCATTGTCTTTACCTAAGTAAATATTTAAACATGGATCAAAATTTTTGATCAGCATAGAAAATGCTGAGTCGCAATAGCAAAGACTTGGAACCAACCCAAATGCCCATCAGTGATAGACTGGATAAAGAAAATATGGCACATATCTACCATGGAATACTATGTAGCCATAAAAAAGGATGAGTTCATGTCCTTTGCAGGGACATGGATGAACCTGGAAACCATCATTCTCAGCAAAATAACACAAGAACAGAAAACCAAACACTGCATGTTCTCACTCATAAGTGGGTGTTGAACAATGAGAACACACGGACACAGGGAGGGGAACATCACACACCAGGGCCTGGGGGCTAGGGGCCTAGGGGAGGAATATCAGGGGGTGGGGGGATTGGGGAGGGATAGCATTAGGAGAAATACCTAATGTAGATAACGGGGCGATGGACGCAGCAAACCACCACCATGGCACGTGTATACCCATGTAACAAACTTGCATGGTCTGCACACGTACCCCAGAACTTAAAGTATAATAAATAAATTTTTATTAATGGAATGATGTCTTTTGCAGCAACATGGATGCAGCTGGAGGCCAGTATCCAAGCAAATTAGCGCAGGAACAAGAAACCAAATGCCACGCGTTCTCATGAGAAGTGGTGCTAGCCCTGGGTGCACTCGGACACAAAGAAGGCAGCAGTGGACACTCAGACCCCACGGGGGCGGGAGGAGGGAGGGTGGAAAAGTAACTATTGGGTACCATGCTGTCTACCTGGGCGATCAGTGGTACCCCAAATCTCGGCATCACACAATACACCCAGGTAACAAATCTGCACATTTAACCCCTGAATCTTAAATAAAACTTGAAATTATTTTTTAATTTATTTTTATGTAAATTCTGGCTTTTCTGACATGAAAAACAATACTCAGTTAATTCACTTGCTGTATGTATAGAAATAAAGCATGTCCTAAGAGAGATACGCTTTCCAACACTGCAGAATAATTGTAATACCTTAAATAATAAAGTGCTAAGTCTTCATGCTGCAAACTCTCTTTCCTATTTTTATTATCTTTTACAGCTAAATTAAGTTTACCATATTTTACAAACACCATTCATCAAAAAACTAAGCCAGGAAAGTGATCTAACGCTCGAGAGATTATTGCAAAATTTCTGGAAATTTCTCCCACAACACCCATGGGGGAACGACGCTCATGGAAACCCCATCTTTGTGAACTCCACGTTCACAAGATGGCACTGTTTCAAACTCACCTCCCCTTTGCGAGGAACGGGGCGCCCTCCCGGCCTGCAGCAGCCCAGTCGCGGAGGCACGAGTTCGAGGCCTCTGCGCCGCCGGCCCCGCGCGGAGACGCCTGCAGGAGCTCCACCCCCTGCGCGCCCGGGGCCCGCGCGCCGCTGCCCTCCAGGTGCATGCTCCGCGCCGTCTTCCCCTAGGGCAGCCGGAGAGAAAGCACTCGGTGAGAGGCCTGCCCCACGGGAGTCCGTGCGCTGGGAAGGCTGCTCCGCGGAGGCCCTCCCGGCGCTCCAGCTCCCTGACCATCCCCACCCACGAACGCGCCCACACATTTCGCACGGGCCGTGGCCTGCGTGCGCAGCAGCGGAGCGCCGGTTAAGTGGATCGCCACGTGTGCACAGCATGAAGTTCTGTGCTGCTGAGAAGCAGAGGCACGTGCTGGGGCCGGAGTTAGCAGAACAGGTGCATCGGCCACTCCCAGTCCCCTGATTCACATACAGTCTTCACAATGCCCCGTGAGCACGGAATTCCGGGGTGCCCAGGATGGCGGGAGTTTGCGGAGACTCAAAGCAAGTACAAGGAGCGTCAAGTCTACAGCTGAGTAAGCCAGGGCACTCGCAGCCCCAGACGCCACACTTCCCAGTGGAGCCAGAACTTACTGCAAATACAGAAAGACATGACATCTGAAGAAACCCCAACGACCCAGAAAGGCCATACTCCTTCTCACCACGGTTATTTCCCTGCTCTAACACTTCGGCTGAGAGTGATCACTCACAAACCAGTGAGCCGAAGGCAGCCGTGTGGGCAGAAGGTACCTGTATCCTAAAGTGAGATAAAGCATTTGTTTTATATGATGGTTCCACTGTCTGGTAAGAACGAAGTACAGATGTGCATACCAGCTACAAAAACGTTGTCTGGTTTCACCAATTCCACACACGAGCTAAACGTTTCAGTATTTGCATTTAAAACAGATGTGGCACAATATAGAGATGATTAGTGAAAGTCATGCTAACAATTTAAAATTTAAATTTCTTTTTATTTAGAATAATGACATTAAATACCAATTTAAAACACACCATGACAAGCCAAGAGAGAGAGACTATGGAAGAAAAGAAAAAACTTCACATTTGAGTACTATTAATGGCATTTTTCCTGGGTTTTGCACAAAGCGCCCCACAAATTATGTAACTGGTCCTGCTGCGATGTTAGAGGGGTCCTCTTGCTCTCCACTGACAATTGCAGGGCACCATTGCCCCTCTGAAAACACTCAGCTTCTTGAGAACATGCCGTTGGAATTGTCTGAACACTGCCCCCGGGCAAAGCTGAATTCGGATGTGCCCTCGACAAACTCAGAGGCTGAAACCGGCCCCTCTGATAAGATGGTGTTCAGGGGTGGGGTCTTGGGGCTGCGGTTGGGATCTGAAGAGGCCTGAGGGTAGAGCCCTCATGGATGAGCTCCAGACCCTATGAGAGTCATGGGAGAGCTCCCTTCCTCTCTCCAGCCTGTGGGGACTGGGTGAGAAGGCGCGGTCGTGCAGCAGGGAGAGGACCCTCCCCAGGTGCTGAACCTGCTGGCGCTCTGATCTGAGATCCCACAGCTTCACACGCTGTGGGAAATGATGTTTGTGGCAGAAGTCATCAGTTTATGGTGTTTTGTTACAGCAGCATGAATGGACTCACAGGAGCATACCACCCACCCTTAGTGCAACAAACGTCCACGCTTTCAGGCCATGTCCTTTCTTTCCTGGAATATTCTAGCCCTTCTCTCTCTTCCCCCAACCACGACACTTATGTTTTGGCTTCAACATCCACGGAGGTGATGCTCCCCACTGCCCGGCCTCTCAGCACATGACCAGCCCTTGGCAGAGAGCCCGCTCTGCCCAGACATCAGCCAAGCCCTCCAAGGCCTGGCTTCACTCTTTCCCGGTGGAGCCTTTGTGGTCCAGCAAACATCCTCCTCTGACTTGCCCCAACTCATTCTCTCATACTTACCTGATACACGGGTTTTCTATTGTCGCAAAACAAATCATCCCAGAGTGCATGGGTTTAAAAGCACACGTGTGTATAATTTCAGAGTTTCTGTGGGTCAAGGCCAGGGTGGCTCGGCTGGGTTGTCTGCTTGGGATCTCAAGGGGCCACTGGGTTGTGATTTCATCCGGAATCTCAAAGCGGCTGCCAAGGTCACTCAGTGCAGACAGGATCCACGTCCTGGTGGCTGCAGGACTCAGGGCCCCGGCTTCTGGCTGGCTGTGGGTTGGAGGCCCCCTCAGAGGCCCCCTTCACCCCAACAGGCTCCTACATCCTCACTATGTGTGCTCCCCAGCACATCTGCTCGCCTTCTCAGGCAACAAGGAGCATCTGGAGAGGGAGCAGCAGCAAGGCAGAGTTTCACAGACTATTAGGTGTTGGGGGCATCTACCGCTTTGCCATATTCTCTCAGCTGGAGGTCAGTCCTGGGTCCTGCATGCCCACACCCAAAGGGAGGGGACTAAACCAGGGTGTGAATGCCAGGAGGTGGGGACCACGGGTCCCTGGACTCTGTCATCCAGGGCCAAATCCCAACCCTGCTCAGCAGCGGGAAATTGCTTAGAAAATGTTCCGTGCTGCTTATGGCTGCAGATGACATCATGTGAGGAACCCCAGGGGGGCCCCAGGGCTGCCCCACAATCCCACCGCACCTCCCCAGGCAGCGTACGTGCCTGTTCTCCGAGGCCCTCCCCGCTGAAGCCCCACACATCCAACACCCTTTCACTCCCAGCTGCTGCGTCTGCCTCTTGCTCCCTTCACTGGCTGAATCAGCCAGGGTCCAAGAAGGAAACAGAAGCTACTCTGAGCACTTCTAGAAGGAGCTGGAGCCCCAGAAGAGATGCCCCAAAGAAAAGCGGGACATCCTCCCTCTAGTCACACGACATGTCTTTGTAACAACCTGCACATGTACCCCTGAATCTAAAACAAAAGTCGAAAAATAAAATAATACAGGTAGGCTGCAAGTAAAAAGATGGAAAACAACAGATCATCCAAGCATCAATACAAAGAAAGCAGGAGAGGTTATATTTACATAATACATGGTAGGTTTCAAAGCAAAGAAATTTACCAGGCACAGAGAGAGACATCGCGTAGTGATTAAAAAAAAAAAAAAGGTCACTTTACCAAGAAGACATGGAAATCCTAAACACACACGCAGAAAACAACAGAGCTGCAAAATATCTAACACAAAAACGAATAGAACTAAAAGGAGAAAGACATTTATATTACAGTTTTATAGTTGGAAACTTAAACATTTATCTCTCAGCAATTAATAGAACAAATAGACAGAAAATCAGTGCAGATACAGAAGAACTGAACACCTTCAACCAACAGGATATAATCAATACTGTAGAACTCTCCATCCAACAACAGCGGAGTATTCCTACAAAGTGCCCATAGAATGTACACCAAGAGAGATCACACTTTGGACCATAAATCAAACCTCAACGAATTTAAAAGAATTGAAATCATACAGAGTATTCTGTAGCCACAATGCAATCAAATTAGAAATAAATAACAGAAAGACAGGAAAAAAATCTGCACAGTTGGAAATCAAACACAATTCCAAAAATCCAGGATTCCAAAAGTAAGCCTCAAGGGAAATCAGAATTATATTGAGCTGAATGAAAGTGAAAATACAACATGCCAAAATCAGCAGAACACGGCTAATCAGTGATGGGAGGAAAATTTACAGCATAAATGCTGGTATCAAAAGGAGAGCAAGTCTCAAAAAATAATATACATTCTTATCTCAATAACCTAGAAAAAGAAGAGGAAAATAAACCCAAAGCAAGCAAAAGTGAGAAATAACAAAGGTGGGATTAAAAAATCAAGGAAATAGAAAACAAATCAACAAAAACAGAAGGAAAAAAGTCAATAAAACAAAGAGCTGCTTCTTTGAAAATATCAGTAGAATTAACAATCCTCTTGCAAGACTGGCCAAGAAAAGAAAAAAGAGAGAATGCAAGTTATTAATATCAGGAATGAACAGGAAATATCACTACAGACCCTGAAGACATCAAAGAATAACGATGGTATATTAGATTACCATTTTACAACTTTACACACGTAAGTTGGAAAACTTAGTCCGATTCCTCGAAAAGCACAAATTACTACAACTCATCCAATATAAAATGGGTAATTGAATATCTCTATAATATATATTAAGTAAATTAAATTTGAGGTTTTTTAAGACAGATTTTCATTCTTGTTGCCCAGGTTGAAGTGCAGTGATGCAATCTCAGCTCACTGCAACCTCCGCCTCCCGGGTTCAACTGATTCCCTTGCCTCAGCCTCCCAAGTAGCTGGAATTACAGGCATGCGCCACCACACCCTGCTAATTTTATATTTTTAGTAAAGATGGTGTTTCTTCATGTTGGTCAGGTGGGTCTCGAACTCCTGACCTTAGGTGATCTGCCCACCTTGGCTTCCCAAAGCGCTGGGATTACAGGCGTGAGTCACCACATCCTGCCCCATATTGGAATTTTTTAAAAAAGAAATCTCTAGGGTCAGGTGGTTTCACTGGAGAATTCTACCAAACATTTAACACCAATTCTATACAATCTCTTCCAGAAAATGCAAGATGAGGTAAACCTTCAGTGAGTTTTATGAAGACTATATTACCCTGATCACTACAAAGAAAAAATACTACAGCCAATATCTCACATGAATGTGGTGCAAACATGTTTAACAAAATTTTAGCAAAGGGAATTCAGTTAATATATTAACTACACACATAACTAAGTAGGGTTTGTTCCAGGGGTGCAAGGCTGGTCTAGTATCCAAAAATCAATCTATGCTGAACATGGAGCTGGCACATGACCCAGCAATTCCACGTGTAGGAATCCGTCCATGAGAAACGAAAACGTGAGTCCACACAAAATGTGTACAATAATATTAACATGATCATTATTCATAACAGCCGAAAACAACATGGCCAGGCATGGTAGCTCAGGCCTATAATCCCAGCACTTTGGGAGGCCAAGGCAGGAAGGGATTACTTGAGGTCAGGAGTTCAAGACCAACCTGGCCAACCTGGTGAAACCTCATCTCTACTAAAAATACAAAAGTTAGCCAGGCATGGTGGTGGGCAACCGTAATCCGAGCTACTTGAGAGGCTGAGGCAGGAGAATCATTTGATTCTGGGAGGCAGAGGTTAGAGTGAGCCGAGATCACACCACTGCACTCCAGCCTGGGCAACAAAGTGAGACTCTGTCTCAAAAAAAAAAAAAAAGTGCAGGCCGGGCGTGGTGGCTCAAGCCTGTAATCCCAGCACTTTGGGAGGCCGAGGCGGGTGGATCACGAGGTCAAGAGATCGAGACCATCCTGGTCAACATGGTGAAACCCCGTCTCTACTAAAAATACAAAACATTAGCTGGGCATGGTGGCGCGTGCCTGTAATCCCAGCTACTCAGGAGGCTGAGGCAGGAGAATTGCCTGAACCCAGGAGGCGGAGGTTGCGGTGAGCCGAGATAGCGCCATTGCACTCCAGCCTGGGTAATATGAGTGAAACTCCGTCTCAAAAAAAAAAAGTGCAAACGACCCAAATGTCCACTACTAATTAATCGATAAATAAAATGCGGTATATACACACAGTGGATTATTGGTAAAAACAAATGGTGTCTGACACATGCGAAAACATGGGTAACTTCTGAAAGCACGCTCAGTGAAGGAAGCTAGTCACAAACGCCACCTATTGCTTGACTTCATGTATATATGAAATCTTCAGAACAGGTAAATCCATAGGGAAATAAAATGAAATAAAAGTTGATGCCTATGGCTAGGGGAGGGGATAGGGCTGGAGGGGAGTGAAGAACAAATGCTAATGAGCATGGAGTTTCACTCAAGTTCATGAATGTGTTCTAAAATTGATCATGATGATGGTCGCACGACTCAGTGAATATACTAAAAACATTAAATTGTACCTGTTTTTTTTTTTTTTTTTTTTGAGACAGGGTCTCCCTCTGTCACCCAGGCTGGAGTGCAGTGGTGCAGTCCTGGCTAACTGCAGTCTGGCCCTCCCAGGCTCAAGCAATCCTCCCACCTGAGCCCCAGGTAGCTGGGACCACAGGTACACACTACCATGCCCAGCTATTTTTTTTTTTTTATTTTTAGTAGATACAGGGTCTCACTATGGTGTCCAGGCTGGTCTCAAACTCCTGGGCTCAAGTGATCCTCTCCCCTTAGCCTCCCAAAGTCCTGGGATTACAGGTGTGAATCTGTACACTTTAAATGGGTGAATTACATGGTATTTAATTATAATCTCTATAAAACTGTGAAAAATATCAATCAATGTAATCTAACATATTAACAAGCCAAAGAAGAAAAATCACATGCTCATATCAATTGATGCAGAAAAAGCATTTAACAAAATTCAACACCTATTCATGATAAAACAAAAACTATAAGAAAACTAGGAATAAAGAGGAACTTCCTCAAACCTACTAAAGAACATCTACAAAAGACGTAGAACTAACATTACGCCTAATGGTGAGAAACCTGAAGACTGGAAACAAGGCAAGAATGTTCCCTCTCGCCACTCCTCAACAATTTTAAAACTCAAAAGATAACAAAAAGAAAAGTAAAATGGGCAAAGACTTCACTGAAGAGGATAGGCACATGGCAGATGAGCACACAATAAGCTGCTCAAGATGGTGAGCCACTAGGGAAATGCAAATTAAACTATCAGCTATCGATGCACACCTATCAGAAAGGCTGAGAGAGGAAAACGGCCAGGCACAGGGGCTCACTCACACCTGTAATCCCAGCACTTTGGGAAGCCGAGGCGGGCAGATCACCTGAGGTCAGGAGTTTGAGACCAGACTGACCAACATGCTGAAACACCATCTCTACTAAAAATACAAAAACTAGCCGCGCATGGTGGTGGGTGCCTGAAATCCCAGCTACTCAGGAGACTGAGGTAGGAGAATCCCTTGAAGTCAGGAGGCAGAGGTTGCAGTAAGCCAAGATTGTGCCATTGCACTCCAGCCTGGGTGACAAGAGCAAAACTTCATCTAAAAAAAAAAAAAAGTAAGTACCTGAAAGAAAGAAAGCCAAGCGGATAGCTCACGCCTGTGATCCCAGCACTTTGGGAGGCTGAGGTGGGTGGATCCCTGAGGTCGAGAGTTTGAGACCAGCCTGCCCAACATGGCGAAACCTGGTCTCTACTGAAAAATACAAAATTAGCCAGGCATGGTGGTGCATGCCTGTAATCCCAGGTACCCGGGAGGCTGAGGCAGGGAGAATCTGCTGAACTCGGAGGCAGAGGTTGCAGTGAGCGGAGATTGCACCATTGCACTCCAGCCTGGGCAACAAGAGTGAAACTAGGGAGAGAGGGAGAGAGAGAGAGGGGAAGGAGGGAGGGAGGGATGGAGGGAGGAAGGAAATCAACACCTCAGGCAGGGGCTGGCTCACTCCTGCATTACCGATGGAAATGTAAAATGGTACCACCACTCTGGAAAGCAGTTTGACAGTTTTTAAAAAACTAAAATTGCGGCCGGGCATGGTGGCTCATGCCTGTAATCCCAGCACTTTGGGAGGCCAAGGCGGGAGGATCACGAGGTCAGGAGATGCAGACCATCACGGCCAACATGGTGAAACCCCGTCTCTACTAAAATACACACAGACAAAAAAGCCAGGTGTAGTGGCACACGCCTGTAGTCCCAGGTACTCGGGAGGCTGAGGCAGGGGAATCACTTGAACCTGGGAGGCAGAGGTTGCCGTGAGCTGAGATCACGCTGTTGCACTCCAGCTTAGTGACAGAGCAAGACTCCGTCTAAAAAAAAAAAAAAAAAAACTAAAATTGCAAGTACCAGCCAATAGTTCTGCTCCTGGACATTAATCCCAGATAAATGAAGCTTTCATTCACACAAAATGCTGCACTCAAATGTTCATGGCAGCTATCTAGAAAACTGGAAGCCACCAGCCGTCTGTCCACCAGGCAGCGGAAAGCAGGCTGTGGTGCGTGCATGCCCTGCAAGACATCAAAAGGAACAGACAATTCACACACAGTGACCCAGAGGAATGCAGAGTGAAAGTCCTCAGTGAAGAAAGGCAAGTTCCAACAGACTGTTTACTCAGATTCCATGACTACAGCACTCTTGAAACAGCAAAATTATATGAATGGGGAATAGATGAGCGGTTGTCCGGGGTTCAGTAGGGGCTCCTGTTCCACCCACTTCCTGCCTCTTCCCTGGGAAACAGAGACCTCTGCTCACCCAGACCTCTCCCTCTTTCTCACATATTCCTCATCCAGTTCTTCCAAACACATCCTAATTCCTCCTGGTCCCACCTGGTCATCGCCTCTCATGCAGATGATGGAGCACTCCAATCCCACAGCCCCTCCCCTGGGGAACCCCAGGACCCTAGCACACAGCCCATTCCCTGAGGGACCCCAGCACACAGCCCATCCCCTGAGGGACCCCAGCACCCCAGCTCACAGCCCATCCTCTGGGAAACCACAACACCCCAACACACAGCCCATCCTCTGGGGGACCCCAACACCCCAGCACACAGCCCATCCTCTGGAGACCCCAGCACTCTAGCACACAGCCGATCCCCTGAGGGACCCCAGCACCCCAGCACAAAGTCCCTCCCCTGAGGGACCATAGCACTCTAACACACAGCCCATCCCCTGGGAGACCCCAGCACCCCAGCACACAGCCCATCCTCTGGGAACCCCAACACCCTAACGTACAGCCCATCCTCTGGGAGACCCCAACAACCCAGCACACAGCCCGTCCTCTGGGGGACCCCCACACCCCAGCACACAGCCCATCCTCTGGGAGACCCCAACAACCCAACACACAGCCCGTCCTCTGGGGAACCCCACAGCCCAGCACGCAGCCCGTCCTCTGGGGGACCCCAACACCCCAGCTAACAGCCCGTCCTCTGGGGGACCCCACAGCCCAGCACGCAGCCCGTCCTCTGGGGGACCCCACAGCCCAGCACGCAGCCAGTCCTCTGGGGGACCCCACAGCCCAACACACGGCCCGTCCTCTGGGGGACCCCACAGCCCAGCTCACGGCCCGTCCTCTGGGGGACCCCACACCCCAGCTCACGGCCCGTCCTCTGGGGGACCCCACAGCCCAGCACACGGCCCATCCTCTGGGGGACCCTACAGCCCAGGACGCAGCCCGTCCTCTGGGGGACCCCACACCCCAGCTAACAGCCCGTCCTCTGGGGGACCCCACAGCCCAACACACGGCCCGTCCTCTGGGGCGACCCTCCCCTCGCCCCAGCCCGGGGCTGCACTCTCGCGGGAACCGCAGAGTCACCCGGGCTTTGCCTTATTGGGCACACGCCCTTGACTTAGCGCGGGGCCCCCCGGGTAGCGCTCCCGCCCGCGGAGACCCCGGCCGCCCCAGCCACGCCCACAGCCCCGGCCCGCGCCAGCTCCTCCCGCGACGGCACGCGGCCCCTTCTCCCAAGCGAGACTCACACCGAAGCGGACACGTCACCAAATTTCAGAGCGCACAGACGGCTGTGGCTTCTTAGAAGAAAAAAGATGCTTCCAGGCCTCACAGCCAGTCCCAGAGCGCTCGCGCGGCCGCGGCCGCCCCCCGGCGCCGGCTCCGCGCTCTCCCT
>NW_022437053.1:5266798-5317967 GCF_009761245.1 Sapajus apella
CCCGCCGCCCCGCCCTCCCGCCGCCCCGCCCTCCCGCCGCCCCGCCCTCCCGCCGCCCCGCCCTCCCGCCGCCCCACGTGGCCTCCAGGACGCGCCGGACACCCGCGCCTGCCCGTGCCCCGCCTCCCGCAGCCGCGCCCGGGCCAGGTCGGCGGAGGCACCCACGCCATGGCGGACGGAGGCCGAGCGCTGCCTGACACCTGCCCTCCCAAGGGGGCAGGGGCGACCGGCTCCACACTGGGGCCCTCATCCGCCCGGCCTGTCTCTGGGCCCGTCGTGTTTCCGGGGCGTGATCGTGTCTCAGGGGCGTGGCTTTGTCTCCGGGGCGCGGCCTTGTCTCCGGGGGTGTGGCTTGTGTCTGGGGCGTGGTCGTGCCTCCAGGACCTGGTTGCGTCCCCGGGGCGTGGCTTTTTCTCTGGGGCGTGGTCGTGTCTCCTGGGCGAGGCCGTGTCTATGGGGGCGTGGCTTATCTTTTAAGGTGCTGTGTCTGCGGCGTGGTTGTCTCCAGGGCGTGGCCGTGCCTCCAGGGGCGTGGCTTGTCCTTGGAGGTGGCCTGTCTCGTGCGTGGCTTTGTCTCCGGGGCGTGGCCGTGTCTCCGGAGCGTGGCCGTGTCTCCGGGGTCGTGGCTTTGTCTTCGGGACGTGGCCGTGTCTCGTGGGCGAGGCCGTGTCTATGGGGGCGTGGCTTTTGAGGTGCTGTCTCTGGGGCGTGGCTGTGGTCGGAGGCGTGGCCGTGTCTCCGGGGGCGTGGCTTGCCTTTGGAGGTGGTCTGCCTCCGGGGCGTGGCCGTGTCTCCGGGGCCGTGGCTTGCCTTTGGAGATGGTCTGCCTGCGGCGTGGCTGTGAATTGGGGTCGTGGCCGTATATCGGGAGCGCAGCCGTGTCCCCCGGATCGCTGCTGTGACCGCTGCATTTGAAGTTCTCTTTCTACTTCCCAGATCCCAGGGACCGGGCAGGAGAAGCCCTGCGGCCAAGAAGACCTGAAGAAGCCCGTCCGGGATCGGCTTCCTCCCCAGCCCGCCCCGAGCTGAGACAGACGAGTCCCCCCACCCAAATTCGGGCCCGGACCCAGGCCGCGCGTGTGACCGTCTGTGCCTTCAGGTGGATTCTGCAACATGTGAACTTGGTTAAAAGCTTCTAGAACGATAAGCCCAACATCACGGCTTTTCACCGTTTTCTGCTCTTGTTTGAAAGAGGCCGCCTCCTTTCCAGCCTTGCGGGGGGTGGGACGGAGAGGCCTCGGGCGGCCGCGGGTGGGCTCTGCCGAGGGCCGCGCTCGCAGGACCCCCAGGGCCAGGCGCACCTCTCGGGGAGGAATGAGCCGCGCTAGCAAACGCGCACCCGGGGACGCGGCCGCCCAGCCCCGCTCCCCGCCGCGCCCGGGCCTCAAGCCCCGCTTCTGTCCCCGCTGCCGGCTGCTTGGCCCGGTTTGTGCCGCTGTAGCTCGGTGTCCCTTCGCCCGTCCTGCAGGCCAGTTTGGAAACCGTGTCCCAGGCTCCCGCCTCCCTGCGGATTGCGCCCCCGCCGCGCCTCAGCGGTGGCCGGGCCAAGGGCACTGCGCGCCGCGCCCACTTCCCCGAGGGTCGGACTCGCAGGGACCCCGCCACGCTCCGCCGAAGCTGCTCAGGTCCCGCGGGTGGCCGGCGCTAGAGCCACAGCCCGCGACAAGCCGGTTGTCTGCAGGTCAGTGACAGAACCCCAAATCAGAACCAGGAGCCAGTGAGCTGGTCCAGCCTGCGGCCCCCAGCTGCAGAGAGATCCGGCCGGTGGAGTCTCCCCTCGCATTTCCAGCACGTGGGGAACGCGCACTGGGCCAGCCGCCCCCATCCCCACCCATCCGGCCCCTGGTCTCCAAGCTCTGAGCTTTCCTCCCCTCTCTGGTAGCTTTTACCTCCCTTGCAGCCCCTCTTCCACTACTAGCAGTTAAAAGCCTCCCTGTCTCTCTCCTCTCCCAAGAGACCTCATCCTCACCTGTGGACACGTGTTCCCTGAGTTCTCTTCTGCAGCCCAAACTACTGTGTCATCTACTTTCCTGTGTCCTTAGACATAAAGGGCCCCAAACTCCCAGAGTGCAGAGCCACACCTGGCCTTTCCCAGGGGACCTGGTGACTGATCCCACCATCTATGACCCATCACCCACTGGGAGACCCCCTACAACTCACCAGTGCTTCCCTGCCCCGGCCTGGCCACCACACTCAGTGGGCAGGCCTTGACAGTGGCTTCCTCGACCCCCCAGCTGCTCCCCACCACCCAGCCACCGTGATTTCCAAAATGCATATGGCCCCAAACTCAAAACCTTTCCTTGCTGCCTGCCACTCCAGTACAGAAACGGGACCCAGGTAACACAGGTGTCATGCTGCTGGGTTTCCAGGACAGCCAGGGCCTCCCCCTTCCTGGCATTCCTGAAATCCTCAGATCCCAGCTGCCCCAGGGGCTGGAGGCTGTGATCTTCTCATAAAACCAGAACAGTGTCGGCATTTGCTTTTCATCAGGGTAATGAAATTTTGGGAACTGATGATCCTAAATCATATTACACCGGTGTGAGCTGCATTCAAGTGTTGTGAACTCGATTTGCAGAACAAGCAACTTTTGTGCAATTCTTTGCAGCCTACTCAGCGCTTGCACCTCTGTGTTCGGGCTCAATCCTCCGTTCCTCCAAGAGAGATAGTTATCTCCAGATGCGTTCAGTGCCCAGCTCCCTGCCCTGGTAGGTCCTGGCCCAGGGTCCTGAATGGCAGACACCATGCCCGCCCCGCCCGCGAAGCTCAGCGCAGCTGGTTAGGTAGAGAGCAGCAGCCCGCAACTGCTAACAGCCTGGGGTTTCTTTTCCTCAGAATCACTCGCCCTAAATCTACACACTGTGGACTGTGATTGCTGTAAGCAGCGCTCCTCCACGTGCACCCACGTTATAGTCGCCTGGGAGCTTCACCACCGGGCCCAGGCTCTGATTCACCCCATGGGAAGGGAGCACCGGGCGCTGGTTCTGAGGCCCCGGCCCCTGCCTGGGTCCGCAAACCCGGGGCGCCCACACAGCAGCCTGCCTGTGCTCCACATCGTGTCCTGGAGAAGGGCTGGCTGCACTAATGCCCACTTATGTCGCCGTGTGTGACCACAGTAAAGAGAAGCGGCTTTGAGGGATTTAGTGTTTTCACTCCAGTGCATTCCATTCTAAAGAAGCGCCTGACCGCCGCTCGCGGCTGGAAGGCCCGCAGTGCCAGACGCTGCCCTGGAGTTCAAGTGGAAGATCTGCTGACCGAACGCTTCCAACTCCCCCACCCCTGACCTCACGGCCCACCCGGCGGCCACTAGAATCTTCCTGGGATGGAGCCTGGCAGGGAGCCGGGGGTCGGTGGGCAGCTGCCGTGCTGCAGGCCGGGCGGACTCCGCCGCGCCAGGTGGAGGTGGCTGTCGGCCCTGTGCTCGCGCCGTCGGTGCACCGGACCCGTAGGGGAACTTTGCCGGCTTCTAAGCCGCCGCTCAGCTCCGCCGGGCCGTGCTCACCCTCCCTGCGCGTCCCAGGCGAGGCCGGCTCCTCGCCGCCTCCCTCCCGACTGCGGAGCACCTGCCCTTTACCTGCGCACTCGCCGATCTTTCTCCAGGAGTGAGTTTAAGGTCCGAACCGCTCCGGATGGTGAGCGGAGCGCAGGCCTCGAAGTGAGAACTCAGGGAGCTCCGCGCTCCCGCAGCGGGTCCCCACCCAGGCCCGCCCCAGGCCTGGCCCCGCCCACGGCACGCCCACTCGGCCACGCCCACCTTCGCCCATCCCCAACCCCCCCCCCCCCCCCCCCACCTTCGCCCCCTCCCCCAACCCCCATCCCCCCCATCCCCGACTGCCACCCCCCATCCCGCCTTGGGCGCGGGCGGGCGGAGAACAGCTCTGTCTAAGGCGGCCCAAGAGCGCTCTCCGCGGGCCGGTTTCCAGCTTCACCTCCGAGGCAGCGGCCCAGGACCGCGGACAGGTTTTTCCCTACCAACAAGAACAAGAACGGGAACAAGAACAAGAACAGGAACAAGAACAAGAACGGGACAGGCGCAGTGAATGTGCTCGGAGGCCAGGACGCCATGGTCACACCTGCTGACAGTCCCTCCTGCAACACACACACACACACACACACACACACACACACACAAGATACTCAGACACACATAGATACACACACAGAAACGCAGACACAGAGATACACGCAGAGACACACACAGATACACACAGAGATATACAGATAATACACAGACACAGACACATAGATACACACAGAGATATAGATACAGAGACAGAGATATGCAGATACACATACACGAGATACACAGACACACAGATACAGACATGCACAGATACATACAGACACACACAGATACACACCGACGCACAGATACACACACAGACACAGAGATACACAGACACACGTGGCTATATACACACACGGACATACAGATACACACAGACACACACATACACAGATACAGAGATACACACAGATCCAGAGAGATCCAGAGACACACATGGACACACACACACAGCTGCAGTGGCCAGGCCCTGCACAGGGGTTGGCAGGAAGTGAGAGGCTCCATCCACAGTGTAACAGCAGAGCTGAGAGGTCTCCTGCCTTATAACAAGGCACCTTGCACTGCGACAGGGCGGGAGCAGGGACTGAGGATGTTCTCAGCATGGCCGGCTCCGGGACACAGAGGTTCCCAGCCAGGGGTCTGACCACAGGAGAGCGCGAGATCTCTGAGGTCACTTTCACTGTCGCGTGTGCAGCCACGTCGGTTCAGACCACCGTATGAATTAGGTGTGGACATAGCTGGCCAGCAGCCTGGCCGACGACCCCATCCTTGTGGGATGAGGGCGCCAGGGAGCCTGTGACCACTGACGCACCCGTCCGGTCCCAGAAATGCCATCTCATCCTCGCTCATGCACCTGCTCCCCCAGCGTCTTGAGAACACTGTTCCAGGGCGGGAAGGCGCAGGGGCACACCGTGGGGTGGGGGGAGGCTCCCTGGGCAGGTAGGTCTGTGAAACACCAGCAGGGCAGGCACTGCGGCCAAGCATGTGGCTCCCTGTGTCTCACAGGTCACAGATCTTTCTGTAACTGCTGAATGTCTGGGGAGGGAGCACCCTACCCCCAGCTCCAGGGATAGACCCTGAGTAGCCATAGTTACGGAGCAAACCCCACTCCCCTGCCAGGGACTGGCTCAGGTCAATCAAATCTATGTGTCCACCCACACCCGGCACAGCCACGTGCTGTCAGTCAGTCCCCTTGGTTGTTGGAGTCAGGCCCAGATGGGGTTTCCTTTCCTGGTGGCGGAGAGTTAGCATTGCCTGCAGATGGCATCAAGGGCAAACGTGCCCTCAAGGGGCACCGCGCTTCTTCCGTTAGAAGTGATTGGGGGCAGCCTCAGAAGCGACTTGGTTTCTCTTAAGCTGAGCATGAAGATTTGGGTCCCAAACAAGATCTGATCATAGAATTATACCTTTCTTGGCTGGGCCAGGAAATCGCAGAAGGAAATCCCAAAATAAGGCCCCTCTAGAAGTTCTTGGCAAACAACAGCATCATTGGAATCAGACACGAAAGCCAGAGGTGGCTGCTTGGAGGCAGAGGGCTGGAAAGCAGGGTGGCTTTTGTGTACGTGTGTGTGCATATTTTATGTTTGTAGCTGACCCAGTGAAGGCACCCTTGGCCTCTTGCCCTGGATGGCAATTGTGACTCAGACCACAGGGGCCCAGGAAAGTCAGAAGGTCTCAGCATTGGGCAGGGAGGCGCTGCCTCCCCGGACCACAGCATACAGAGAGAAGAAAGTGCCTCCCAGCCCAGCCTCCCGCCCCGCTTCATGGGAAATCTGTCTGCATCTCCCCTTTACAAATCCCTCCTAAGGGTCCCCGGGGTCACCTGCTGTGCAGGGTGTGCAGTCCCCAGCCTCTGCCTGTTCCTACCGTGGTTCAGCCCACAAACCCTACGCACCCACTCCTGCCTGAAGCTGGCTTGGTTCAGGAAGCATTTTATCAAGCTCCCAGCTCCTGTGGGTCTGGAATTCGGAAAAGTACAGTGGAAACTGCTCGTCTGCACCCACTGCAGCCGGGGCAATGCGAAGGCTGGAAACCCCTTGAGTCTGGAGCACCCAGAGGCGCACTTCCCACTCTAGGGTGGGGCTGCTGGCTCCACCACGTGGCCCCTGCTCCAGCTCTCGGACGTCACCGCCATCAGCAGAAAAGCAAACGCAAGGTGGAAACCACTGAACTCACCCCCAGTTTTCATGGGCTGTGGCTTCCAAACAACTGCCACCGTGACTGGAGTCTCCGCTCCCAGCACACCCCACTCCCAGCACACGTGGGTCTGTCTTTCCAGTTTAATGGTTTTTGCTGCACACATTTCTCTGTCAAAGTCAACTGTGTAACTTCAGGCTTCAGAAGCTGGATGAGTGAAAAGTTACACTGAACGTGACATCAACTGTCCTTCTGTGCAAAAACGAAGCTGTGGCCATGAAAATTACCACCCTTCTTTTTTTTTTTTTTTTTTGGGTAGGAATGAAGTGGTGTAAGAGAATAGCCCTCCAGTATTCTTTCAGTTAAAAAAAAAAAACTCTTAGGCCGCCGCTTTAACTACAGAACGCAGAGATACATCCCTCCCAGCAGGGCTGCCGTGTGGGGGCCTGGCCTTGCTGCAGCCCACCCCACTCTGGCATACCAGCTTTACTCTCAGGACTCTTTTATAATTTTATTGAAGATACTGAGAGCTTACTCTGCAAAGCTCTCAGGATCTTCAATAATTTTCATCTGGGTTTTACCAATCACATTGGAAATTACAACTGAAAAAATTTAAAATATTGAATACATTTAAAACAAAAACGAACCCATGACTTGTTAACATGGACACAATTTTGAAAACTTATTTTCCAAAACAAAAAAAATAGTGAGGGCCAGGCGCGTTGGCTCACACCTGTAATCCCAGCACTTTGAGAGGCCGAGGCGGGTGGATCACGAGGTCAGGAGTTCAAGAGCAGCCTGGCCAAGAGGGTGAAACCCCGTCTCTACAAAAAATACAAAAATTAGCCAGTCGTGGTAGTGGGTGCTTGTAATCCCAGCTACTTGGGAGGCTGAGGCAGAGAATGGCTTGAACTCAGGAGATGGAATTTGCAGTGAGCCAAGATCATGCCACTGCACTGCAGCCTGGTCCACAGAGTGAGACTCTGTCTCAAAAAAAAAAAAAAAAATAGAATGGTATTGACACTATTATTAGTCTCTCTGTCTGGCTTAGTGGAAGTGTAAACCAAAAAAAGTGTGTCTAAGACAGGCCTCAATCAATTTACAGTTTGATTTTCCCACAGCTGAGAACACGCCAGGGAAAAAAGAGACACAAGCCACAGTGGGATCTGTGTCCAGAACTTTTTCCAGAGAGTTTTGAAGGTTTCAATATTTAAAGGGGAAAAAGCAGGAGTGGAAGGAGGAAAGAACAACAAGGAGGGAGGGTAGGAAAATTGAGACAAGTGGCCATATCCTCCTGAGGCTCATGTGCTCCGGGAATCGCAGGGCGCAGAGGGAGAGTCGATGCGTTCGTCTCCTGCTCCACGGATCTGCACTTAACATCAGATAAAGTCAACCTGGAGTCAAGGAAGAAGCCAAAGATGCATTTGCCAGGGAGCGGGCGGACGGACAGTTTCTAGTCTCCTCTAGTCTCTTACAGACCGATGAGCTGTGACTTTACATTGTCTGGTGGGGGAGGCCACCTGGAGAGATACCCATTTGGGCGCAGAATGAAGGCAGGCAGTGTGACTGTTTCCAAGTTCACCCTTTTCCTTTTGGCATCGTAGGCTTCTGGGTGGAGGTTTTCCTTTGCTTTCACGGAAGACAGCTGAATTCCCATTTGCTTGTGCATCCTACGTTGTCTTCTGTCTTGGTGGAAGGAGGTGAAGAAAATCTGATCTCACAGAGAGATGTAGGAGAGGGTCTCATGGACACCTTGAAAGGGCCTCAGGAACCCCAGGCGTCCTCAGAGAACCCATGTTCTAGAGGCAGAAGGCATTTGGCCCCCTGATGTGGGGGTTGGCCAATGGAAAGTGGGTGGAGGGGACGGTGCAGCTCTGGGCCCTCTTACACCTGTCACCAGCATGGCATACACGCCCGAAGCCAGGAGAGACGTGAAGTCCAGCCCCTCCTAAGCGCAGGCCCAGGGCTACTCAGCCGAGGCCAGCCACGCCAGGCACGTTTGTGCTCCTCACGACTTCGGGCCAATTCTGCTACGCAGCAAAAGCTGACGACAGAAGGGCTGGTGATATTAACAACAGCTTCTGAAGGTTTTGAGCTGAGCTGAAGATAGACTGATCCTGGCATTTACCAAGTCAGCCATGGAGAGCTTCTCAGGAAAAAAGAAAAAAAAAAAAAAGAACCCTTTCCCTCTTGGGATCTTCTATGCCAGTGCTAAACACTGCGTCCCTGAATAAACGGTCTCCCAATGTGAAATACGTAGTTTTGCCTCAATCTCATACTGTTCGGCTCAAGTTCTAATGCGTTAGACCTGCCAGCCAGTTTTCCCAGCCTGTTCTCAGTCCGACCCTTTGTAGAGCGTGTGCCCTATACAAGCAGCCCAAAGCCCACACCATGGCTGCCTGGACCGAAGACTCAGCCCAGAAGGTTGTGCAGACAGATGGGGCTGGGGAGGTAGCTGGAGGAAACCCTGAGGCTCCAGAGCCTTCAGCCCTGGCACCAGCTGGTCCCCTGGAATCTTCCATTCTCCTGAGCACTTCTTTCTGACTTGAGGTTGGTTTTTGTAATGAACAAAACCTACACTTGGCTAAAATCTTAACTACGGCTGTATCAAGGACGAACTGATGTTTTGGTTGTCGTACACCCACGGGTGCTAGTCTACCTGGTTAAGAAAGCTCAGCCTACACTTTTATGACAGATGTTTTATTTATAGGGAATTAAAATTTAGGCATATACATGACACAAACATTATGTATAATACACTTTCCATGATAGAAGTTACGACGCTGTTCACAGAAAGGCCTCAGTTCAGATGACACAGGCATGTGCTGGAACGGGACACGTGGGAGGGGGGACACCAAATGGCCTTCGGTTTTTCACGTTGGTTTAAATATCCTCTGGATGCGTTCAAGTAATGCTGATCATTTAATGTTCAAAAGGCTTTCAGCAGATTCAGAGTAAAATTCATTGAAATATTTATAATATGCTTTGTTACACAGTTATTTCCAATATACAATCAAGATGACTCACGACACTTCAAAGAAGGAAGAAAGAAAAAAATCGATTGCACCCACAAGTAAAAAGGCTTTATTCATTTCTGGGGATGCTGCAATTCGGTATTTATAGAAACATTTACACACTTTAGTAAACACAGTCCTACGTGTAATGCAGCATTACGGGTGCGAAGACCCTCGTACGAGCGTCCACAGTGTTCCGCGCGGGCAGGCGGACCTTCCTCTTCCTTCCCACGGGGCCGTCCGGCTCTCCGCCTCCTCCCGCCCGGCTCTTCCCGCTCGGCTGATGCTTCTCGAGTCTCCACAGCAGGAAGCGCTCCGCCGCCCAGGCTCAGGCTCCCGTTTCCCAAGGACGTTTCCCCGCCTTAGTGTCCTGTCAAATAATCTTGCGTCGAGTCCGAAGCAAAGGAGTCGACATCGTCGTTGTCCGAGTCGTCGCTGCTGCCGTCGGCGGCCGGCTCTCCCGTGAGCGCGATGCGGGCGTAGTCATCTGTGTCTATGGACTTGCAGAAGTGGATGGCGTACTTGAGCTTCTCCTGCAGCACCTGCTTGCAGGAATACCGGGGCAGCTTCAGCAAGAAGAAACAGGTGTAGGACTCGGGCAGGAAGTGGTCTGGAGGGTTGTATTTATCCAACACCTGTTGGGCAGAAACATGACGTGATCAGAGACTGAGCACACCTGCGGTCTGCTTTACTGCGCTCACCAGACTCTTCATTCTCACAAAACCGTATTTTATGCTAAGAACAAAACAGCAGAAAACATCACCTGACCAACTTCAGGAATCACAAGCAGCAACTAACTCCTAGAACCTAGAGTTTCTTAGAAACAGCACCTTGTTATGGAGATGCCACTCTACAAGGTTACCCCCGGAAGAGGGCCCGAGGACCACAGCACCCCATGCAGACGCAGGCAGCCTGGCTGGCGGAGGGGTGGGACCACAGGGGGAGGGAGATCTTCACGAGTCCACCAGCCCAGACTTGGCCACTATAGCCTAAGATACTCGGAAACAGCAAGAGTTATGGACGAAAACTAAGAATTACCAACCCTCCAAGATAAAACACTATGCACGTTCTCCACGGTGGCGCTGAAAGACACCGACGTTTCTGACCCTGGCAGAGATGCAGGTCAGGCTGTGCCACGCGCGTGCCGGGAACAGTGGACCCCATCAATCCATCGGCCTGGGCGCTGCTGCGAGGGTCCCACTGCAGACGGGGGGCATTAGGCCATCCCTCTCAGCGACCCAGCAGGTCCATCGAGCTTGTTTCTGACTATTGGCCCAAAGAGTAGGAACCCAAAGCAAAACTCTTGTCTCAATCTGACGAGCGGCCTCATTTTTCTCGGTATGTAGCAAGTAACTTAGTGACTCACCTAATTCAAGCAGAGAACTGAACGCGTGCTTTACATGTGTGTGTCTGAAATTCAGAGCGGGCTGACAGAGCACTGGTGTATTCTGGAGACGGCCAGATACATTTTTTACAAATAGGTAATGGTACCCAGAACATATAATCCTAACATTTTGAGCCTTCACATGGGAGAAGTTGGATGTTTTGCATTTTCATTTCCAGGGAGACACAAGAGGCCTGTTTTTCTGTGTGCTGTGGGACTGTGCTGGCCACATCGGCTGACAGGGGCCCAGGCTGACAAGCCCGGCCGGGAGCCCACCTGGATGACGAAGTCTCGGCCCCGGAAGTCGGCGATGGTCCTGGGCAGTCTCGTCCGGCCCCAGACGAAGCGAAGAAAGAGAGAGCGCTCAGTGTTGGAGAAGGACTCCATCACCTCCCAGAACCACTGGATCAGCGACGCCGAGGGCTCGACGCCTTTGTAGGTCGCCACTGACTTGAGGAGATGCAGGGGGATGTCAGGGCTGCCACACACCTGCGGGAGGATGCCTGTCAGGCCACGTGATGCCTCCCACCCTGCATTTCAGCAAGACTCCATCACGCTCCCTCTCCACACACCACGGCCTGCCTGAAGTGGGAGAATGTCCGGGGTCCCCAGGAGGGCACAGCCTCCTGCGGGCGGGTGCAGGGACGTGCTCAGAGCACACCCACTGCAGTCAACACACAGGGCAAGGTTCTGACTCAGAAGCTAACTAGTGACACTGATTTGGGGGTCAGCGGGTGCAAGGCGGCTCCAGGGTGGCCCACCCTGGGGGTCGGCGTACCATTGTCTCCAGTTCATAGCCAGTGAACAGAGAGAGAAGGGGGACAGGAACCACGCGGGCCATCCCTTCCCGAACAGCAGCCACCTGCTCATCAAATTCATGGAGCCTGGAAGAAAAAGCTCACTTTACACTCCGTCTTCAGTGACGCTGACTTTGTTCTGCTCACACCAGTCCTCAGCACGCAGCACTGCGGCCACACACTTCCCAGCTGGGAGGAGGCGGCGCAGCTTCAGACGGCACAAGCGAGCTTAATGGCCCGACAATGAGTTCATCTCATCCGCGTTCGGAGTGCAGCCTACTGAGCACCTACACACACCCCAAGACCCCACCCTCAACACCCATTGGACACTCCAGGAGAAGCCAGCACCAAGAGGGAAAGACAGGTGCCTCCGCCCCAGGCCCGAGACACTGTGTGTGCTGACCCGCAGCAGACACGATAGGGGACAGCACCGCGCAGGACACGTGCCGGGACCACCCCACCAGAGCCCACAGGGCCTGCCCGCCACACGGGGCCTCATCCAGACACGTGAAGGTGCTCCAGGGAACACAGGACACGCGGTGGAAGCTGTGGGTGGTGGTGCTGACCTCCCAAGCCTGAATCACGGCACCCCGAGGCCCGTGCAAGTCACACCAGGACACCTGGCGAAGGCTGCTCTGTGTCACACAAGCCACCTGGAGGGGCCAAGACAGCCCCAGACGCAGCCCTGTCCCAGGGAGGCCAACGAAGAGAGCACACAGGGCACACACGGTGGCCTGTCCCGGCACAGTGCCCCAAAGGGGTAGACTTTATTGCTCTTGGTATTCTGGTTAGAGCCTGGAATTTCAGAGCATAAATACCGACCTTGATCACAAAATAAGCTTCATACCTACAGTTCAGCAATAGCCGGAGCCAAATCCATTACTTCCCTGCGTGTGACACTCCTGAAAACACAGGTGTCCACGCAAACATCTTCTGCTACTTCTGCAATTTATGTCAGTGCAACAGAGACAGAGGACCACCAACCTGTAGTTTATGGCCAGCCGCACGTACTCCGCACGGTTCTCCAGGGTGATGTGCGTGTGCTTGGAGCTCAGCTGGATGTCCTGGCCGCTGGCGCTCGGCACCGTGAAGGGCAGGCTCATGGCCTCAAACTCTTCCGAGGTGGCTTCGTTGTCACGGATGTACATGAGTCCAGGAATAAAATCTTTGTCGACCTTTCCAGGAGAAAAAGAAAGCCCATGTGTCGACTCAGGGCTGGGCTCCATCCCAGACCCCGGCCCACCCAGCGCACGCTGTGAAGCAGGCACCAGGGTCAGCCTCACGTGCACCTCAAGGCTGCAAGTACGTGGCACACACCAAGGTGTAGGACGAGCAATGAGAGAGGACTTCACCCAAGCAGCTGAACGAAGGATCCACAATTCAGCCAAGTGCTTAAAACTAACCACCCGGAAGTTACAGCAACCGGCTAGCAAGGGTTCCCTCCCTGCACCTGAAGCACAGCGAAGCCACGGGGGATGGCCTGGCTGTGGTCACCCCAGGACAGAGCCTCTCCTGCAAGCCTGACTCACGGTCCCCAGCCGCCCAAAAGCTCAGCTTCTTCACAGGAGAGGCAGTGCACTTCCCTCTCTGACAAGACAGTGTATGTTACAAAACACCAGAAAAGGGATGGTCTACCAAGTTCTAGAAGCAAACTAGCCTCATCGCCACAGACCTTTGCTACTCAAAGGTGGTCCACAGCCAGCAGCCTCCGCGTCACCTGGGCAATGAGGCAGGCCAGAGCTCACAGCCTGACTGGACCCCAGAACAGACGGTGCCTCTTCACAAGACCCCCGAGGCCCTGCCCGCCACCCCAGGGAGTTACCTCACTGAGGTCCGCGATGGTGAGGCTCATCCCAGCCAGCTGCTTCCAGACAGGCTCAGCGAGGCTGAGGCTCAGGGGACTCCCGGTTCGGATGGCAATGCCCAGCAACACACCTGCTCATTCAGAACACAAGTGGCAGAGGATGCTTGAAAGGGGCAGCCGAACTTCCCACTCACTCACACACGCCACTGGCAGCAGCTCCACGCGGAGGCCTCAGAGCCTCCGGAAAGAGCAACACCCGAACCCCAGGTCTAGGCCCATCCTCAAGATGGCCAGTCCTGCTCTGCCGTTTCCTTCTGTACCTTTAAGCCTCTAGCTCTTCACATTCTTTCCACACGATAGTTTAAGCCACACAGAGGCCAATTCCTGTTCTTCTGACAGCAGAGAGCTGGAACTTCCCCATGGGGGTGTCCTCCAGGGAGCAACAGCCCCACCCAGGAAGTGATGGCCGCGATGGGATGCGCAGCCGGGGACACTCTGCACACCCTCAGTGGGACAGGATGCAGGGACAGGATAGGGGGACAGGCTGAAGACCCTGTGCCCTCTGATCCCAAGTCTCAGATATGCTGAAGATGCAGAAACAGCATCTCAGCCTCCAGGCCTCAGCACGCGGCCGGGGCTGTGCACAGAGCTCCCCACAGCCCCCCACTGTCAGGCCCTCCGTGCTAGCACGGACGCCAACGGCAGCTTGTTCGCTTCCATAATGGGGGTGAAATGTACAATCGACATTAAAAGTCACTTTTATTGGTAAGAGTCTCAAAAGCTACAAGCAAATATTGACGACATCCACCGTCACTCCTCAGATGGATGGAACCCTCTAACTCAAGAGGAGGCCCAGTCTGCAGCCACGCCGTGCCAAGCTCACCCAGGAAGCGGAACATGCTGCTGTGCACGGGCGCCCTGGCGGCCGGGCTGAGCAGGTAGCAGTCGCGGTTGGCCCCGGACTCGTCCCTCCCGTTGGGCGTGACGATCAGCAGAGGCGTGAGTCCGTTCTGCAGCTCCTCGCAGATCTCAGCAATGGACTCGCTGTAGCCGCCCCCACAGTCATCCACAGATTCACCTGCAGGGAGAACCAGCCACTCCGAGTCCCTCACACAGCCCTGCGTGAAGAGCCCCATGCTCCCGCCCCTCGTGGGCTCCGGCGACCACCTGCGGGGACACGGGTTCTCACCCACAAACTTGACTTTCCAGACGCGGTGAGGGAGGAGGAGGCTGTCGGGGCCAAAGGAGCTCATCTTGGCACACATCTGCCCAAAGACAGACTTGGTGCCGTCGGGGCCAGCAAGCCCGCCTTTGCTCCTTGATCGTTTGACCTGCAGAGGAGAAAGCAGGCATGAGGCCACTGCGGCCGTGGGAAGTGCACGGCCAGGATGTGCTCAAGGAGGAGGCACCACGCACGGCCCCTCCCTGGCCACACACCTGCTTGCGTGGCAGACCCTGCCGTCCCGCGTGCTCGATTCTGGACATCCGAGGCCACTGACCTCACCCCACTAGGCATGTCGCCTGTGACGTGTCCAACAGCCCCCAGGACTAGTGTGTCTGAACAAACACACCTTCCAACACGACTCACGCCACCGCCACACCCACAGCTGCAGCCCGGCAGCACCACGTGGGCACGGACATGGTGAAGCAGTGGCTGCACCATCCCACGGGCAGCCACCCACCTCACCATCCTGCCATGACCTCACAGAGTAAGACACCAGGAACTCCAGAAGCAGCTCTCCCAGCAGACCGGAACAGACTCCGGTGCTCAAAGACTCAACCCAGCGCCCCAGAGACTGAAGTGGACAGAGTGCCTCGCCGGGACCACCCCTCCCCCGGCCACATCTGCTTGATCCAAGCCTCGGGGCCACTCAGCCTCCCCGACACAGGCAGTCAGTCTCTCTGCCCATCCTTCTCATCCTAAGCTACCATTCCCACAGACATCAGGGCAGGAGCCCTAGGGCCCTTGCCCTCGTGAGGCGGGAACTCGGTGCACCGGAGGGCAGCTGGCCGAGCATGTGTGTCACAATCATCTGGGAAGCCCAGTCTGAAAGGATGTCAGAAAGAAAAACCGAAGAAAAGATGGTCCTGAGAATGTACTTTTATGGTGACTCCTCCAGTGAAGCTCTCTTCATCTTTAGCTCACATAAAGTGAGTTCCAGGTTGAGTTTAAACAACTTACAGCACAGGTTGCCATAACCAAGACTAAAAATACAAGAAGAACAACAAAAACCACAGTTGCCTATAGAAGGAACTTCTCTGAGTGTCACACACTCAGCTAGGAGTTCGCAGATGCAAGTTCCTGCAAACGGGCCCCAGCTTTTTAAGGCTCCATCACACCCAGAGGAGACTGAGCTACGGAAAAGAACAGGATGTGTCCCATGTCACAGCCGCTGTGTGAGAGGAGACGCACACCAGCCCCCAAAGCCCACAGGGCTGCCTCCCTGCCCGACGGCACCCCTTGGAGAAGCTGTCTGTGCTCCAGAGGCTGCAGGAAATAGCAGCCATGCAGTGAAGCCACGGCGCTGGAAGGAGACAGGCCCTGCAGAACAGCTCTTTCTCTGCTCAACAGAAACTATTTCAACTGTCTTTAATCGGAATTCCCTATATTTTCGGAAATGTGCATGCAAGAATTCTGTAATAAATGTTAAAGTATATAAAAAAGTTTTTATGCACTGATGTTCAGATCCTGTTATAAAAACGAATACAGTTCCCAACAAACAAAACCCTCCAGGAAGCTGACCTGTGTTCTGGTGTCAGACAGCTGTGAGAGCCCCTCCCACGGCATCCCCTCGGGAGGGGTGCCCTCAGTGCATCGCCACAGACCTGGGGGGTGCTGGAGGCGCCCGTGCAGCCTTTCTGGCTCCGTGCCGGTGTCCCGTGCACACCTTGAATTCGCCAAATGTTTTTCTCCATGTTCTATTTTTGGGCAGAAAATCACTTCTATTTCCACATTTGTGGAAAATGTCCTTGCTTCAGGAGGGGCATGCTACCCGGGACAGGAGGGAGCCTGCCTCTGACACCCAGGGCTGTGGCTGACATCAATCCACATTGCACACTAGGCCGAAGGGTGTTTATCTGATTCTTAAAAGGCCTAAGGCCAGGCATGGTGGCTCACACCTGTAATCCCAACACTTGGGAGGCCAAGGCGAGTGGATCACCTGAGGTCAGGAGTTCGAGACCAGCCTGACCAACATGGTGAAAGCCTAAAAATACAAAAAAAATTACTCAGGCGTGGTGGTGTGCACCTGAAATCCCAACTACTCAGGTGGTTGAGGCAGGAGAATTGCTTGAACCTGGGAGGTAGAGGTTGCAGTGAGCCGAGATTGTACCACTGCACTCCAGCCTGGGCGACAGTGAGACTCTGTCTCAAAAAAAAAAAAAAAAAAAGAAGGCCTGACATAAGTTGTTTTTTGTTTGATTTCAGACGGGGTCTGGCTCTGTTGCCCAGACTGGAGTGCACTGGTGTAATCTCAGCTCACTGCAGCCTCTGCCTCGTGGTCTCCAGTGATCCTCCTGCCTCAGCATCCCAAGTAGTTGGGACTACAGGCGCCCACCACCATGCCAGGCTAGTTTTTGTATTTTTTGTAGATTCAGGGTTTCACCATGTTGCCCAGGCTGGGCTCCAACTCCTAGGCTCAAACAATACATCCACGTCAGCCTCCCAAAGTGCTGGGATTACAGGTGTGAGCCACCGCCACGCCTGGCCAGAAGGACTAATAATATAAATTTTGTTTTTTCAATCGCGTATTGAATGTTTTCGCAACACAAGCTAGGGATAGCAAGGTGAGTAGGAAAGAGGGGTTCATCACGTGAGGACTTCTTAAAATTTTCAGATGATACAAACACAGAAACGAGGGTTCCTAACCTGCATCCTAGTTAATCGAAGCCTCACTCACAGCCAGAGTCCCCCAGGCTTGAACACCCACCCTGAGAGCTCCCAGCCTAAAAAGTTTGTGTGCAGTTTTGAGGGAGGTGCAGGTTGAGGAGCACTCAATTACTGGGGTTAGAAGACACGGAAGCCATCAGCTGGCCTTGCTGACAAGCTACAGTGCTTATGATGCGGAGCAAATAGAAGTGATCGTCCAAGGTAGGAAAATAAAAGCTGTTTTATGAACCTAAACAACCTATTTATTTGAGGATATGACCAACTTATAGCTCAGCATTAAACACTCTGACGTCAGTGAAGAGACCAGTTCCATCAGTGTGGTCACATGAGCTATCCAACAAAGGACAAGAGTTTCGTGTCTTAATTCAAAATGCCCCCAAGAATAACTCTGAAAAAACTTCCAGTCACGCAATCCACATCAGGGTAAAAATCATGTGCTAATACAGAGGTACAGGAACAAAGGATTTGTTCTTCATGGCTCTGTGTGTCTGACCCAAGAGGCGAGGCCAGTTTCATTTGAACATTAAACGTCAAGTTCTGCACGCTATCATCAGCAGTGGCTGAGGGTTTTTTTAAATTAATTGTTTTAACTGTGAATTTATATACACTTGAAGCAGTATAAATGTAGAAATGGCCTACTTGCCATGTCTTTGATTACTGCCCATGAGACAGTATTAGTAATTCCGGCCGATGAAATTGGCAAAGAAAGCTATCAGCGGTGGGGAGGGTGTGAGGGCGCTGGGGACACGAACTGTCACAGCCCATAATCGAATGTGTCATCACATCATCACTAGGCCTCTGACCCAGTCCACTTCTTGGAATTTAATAAAAGGGGTGACTGAAGACACAGCCACAGATGGCACTGCCTGTACCACAGAAAAGTGGGCACAGCCTCCCAGCCCCACCAGAGGAACCTGACAGCAGTACACATCCCTGCAAGAGAGGAGCTAGGTGCCACACACAAGCAGCCCACAGAACCTACTCCACGGCAGGGAGGAGCACCGCAAACTTCACAAGACAGTGGCCCTGCCTCGGCTGTAGCAGACAGACGCACGCCTCCCAGTGTCACAGCACACACACATACATGCCTCCCAGTGTGACAGCAGACACACACACACACACACACACACACACACACCTCCCAGGATCACAGCACACACACACGCCTCCCAGTGCCATGGCACACACACACACACCTCCCAGTGTGACAGCAGACACGCACACACACACACGCCTCCCAGTGTCACGGCAGACACACACACGCCTCCCAGTGCCACGGCACACACACACACACACACACACACACACCTCCCAGTGTGACAGAAGACACACACACACGCCTCCCAGTGCCACGGCACACACACACACATGCCTCCCAGTGTCACGGCAGTGGCATCACCATGCAGTGGGAAGAGGGCTGACTTTATCTTCCCATCTTACTGAGCTGTGTTTGTGCTTTTGGACTATCTGAGATAAATCTTTATTACTTCTGTATAGAGAAATACGTGCACACACCTGGAAGCCCCAGCATGTCACATACAGGAAGCCCGCAAAAACGAAGGTGGCACCTGCCCTTTAAAGTTGGGGTGCACGAGATGGCACCGTCCCAGCCAAGGTTCCCAGGAAAGCACCCCTTCTGAGGCGGTGAGACTGGACGCCATCTCCATTCCCTACCTGGATGCGGTTCAACTCCACGACGGGGCCGTGCTGACGATCTCGCACCATGGTGGCTTGCACTACTTTTCGGAAAGCCGCCTCCTAAAACACATCAAACAGACAAAATTTAGACTCTGATATGGAAAACATCACTCGGGGGGAATCATGCTGCAGTTCTGTTTAAAGTCTGTTTTGAAGACGACGTTCTCAAGAACAGAAAACGGCCGGTTCCCTTTCTCAAGTTGTGAGGGAGCAAGCTGGCACTGAAGCGCACAGGGACAGTCCCTCAGGAAGCCGAGAACAGGGAGGAGGGCTGGAGCCTGGCAAGCACCTGCTCTGACTCAGGTCCCACAGTCAAGGTCTCCCTGCCAAACCTCAAGTCCACCAGCGCAGGGACTGATGTTGAATGACTGACTGCACGCAGCCGCCACTGGGCCAGGGAGCCCCGTGGATCCAGCCAGACCTCGGGTCGGGACAGAAAAGACAGACCAGGGAGGGGAACAAGGTCCTGGCTGTGATCACAGCAAAAGAAACCAGGAGTGCCTGGGGTGAAAGACAGCAGGGTGCAGCCCAACAAGCGCCACAGGAAGAACCAGCCATTCCCCAGGAGGGGCAGGTCAGCCATGCCCACAGGGAAAGGGCAGGGGATGCAGGGCGCAGCTGTGCCAATTGGAAGGCGAGGAGAGAGGGCCAACAGGGGTCTCAGCTCTCTTGGCCAAGTGGGCAGTCGTGCCTTCTTTCTGTTAGGGGTGGGCTGTGGGAGCACAAGCATCCCTCAAAGGAGGCTGAGTCCCTGCCCAGGTCAGTCTAAGAACTCCAAATCCTGAAGGCAGGAGGTGAGGGCCCCACGCGCCAGAGGAGACCCAGAAAGGGCATCCTGGAGGCACCCCAGCCCCATGTCTCTTGCACAGCCCAGCTCATCCTGCTCCTGAGGGCCCTGCCTGGACCCCAGGGCAGCTCCCCATCCCAGAGGGACTCCCCTCTCCTCCCAGTCACCAGCCCGCCCACCTTGCTGGAGAGTCCTTTTCAGTGCTCTGGATCAGGAGTAGTAACACCCACTCTCTGCGGCCAATCCTCACCACACCCAAGACCAGAACCGAGGCTGCCTGCACATTCCCTGAGCAGAGGCACCTTTCGGATGCCCTCAGCACTCCGCTGCTGCTGCCCCCGCCCCCCACCACACACGCCCGCTCACGGCCTGCACGGTGCTCGCACAGGCCCACGTACGACATGCCCTGCCTCTCACTTTTTTTTCCTCCCTACAAAGAAAGGCTTTTTTCCTCTTCACTGCTTATTATCACCTCTACTTTGAAGGATTAAAAGAAATGAAGGTAAAATTAATCAAGTTTGCTACTCTTGATTATTGAAAAGTATTGAAATTACGTTTCCTACCCATTTTACCTGCCCACGATTTCTTCCTGCCTCTCTCATCAGAGATGATCTTTCCATTAAACCCAAGCCTCACCTATTCCACCCTCAAGCACACGTGAAAGTAAAATGAACACGTCAGTCCTGTTCAGCAGACATGACTATGGCCAAGTGAAACAAAGCCAGTCCTTAAAAAGTAACCTGCTGAGACAGGACTCCAAAACATCCAAATCTTATTAAATCACTAAAAACGGACCACAAGATACAGAATAGAATCACTATCAGGATTAGCATTCCTCAAGCCAATTCTACGCCTTTTCCTTATAGAGATGCCCCCACTGTATGATAATTAGCCCCTTCGAGCTCATCTTGCCAAGCTGCTTGCCAGAAACTAACCCAATTTCTAGAAAGCTCCAATTATTACAAACATCTACAAGTCCAGAAGTCTGATGACTTTCAGATGCCCTCACTCACGACTGTGTTACTCACCACCTGCCAACTCTCATTTGGCCAGCAATCTCTACCATATTCAGGCAGGGACTTAGAGGTAAGCTATCTGTGACTCTCGGACTGCTCTGCTGGACATCCCAGGGGAAACTGCCTGGTCACCTTCTTCCTGTGTCAGTGGGGACTTGCCATATGCCACAAAGCCAGGCAGGCAGAGAACGACCACAGGAACAAAGGCGTAGTGTAGGAAGGCCCCACCTCATCCTTCTGCAGAGGCAAGAGGCACAGAGTATGAAGGAGAGATGCGGCACCACCCTCTCTGTTGGTTTTGTCTGTTTTCTCATTGATATAAAGTGCCCAGAACAGAGCGTGGCAGCAGGAAGCACCCGTCAACATCTGCTTTAGAACAAGCTGTATTTGCTGTCACATTCCCAGTCCAGGAAGTACCAGTTTCCCCCAGAGCCACGACTGCCACTGGAATACCTTCCCCTGGGATATGAGGATTCCTCGGAGGGCGTCAAACCCCACGGAAGGCCCCAGTCCAGTCTCGTCCAGCCAGCCCTCCAGGTCGAACATGGGGATGCAGGGGCAGAAGAGCTCCGAGATGTGGTGCAGCAGCAGCAGGCGGTTCCTCAGCGCGGTGATGGGGATCTCCTGCAGGTGATTGCACTCCATGGGGACCTGCAACATGGACACGGCCTTCAGCCGTGGGCACCAAAGGCACGGCGGCCACAGCGTGGCAACTGTTTCAAACAGAGAAGCACTGTGGTTTCTGAGTTTGGTTTGCAAAACCTCTCTGTGCTGCTTTTTAAAATACTGTTCTGGCCAGTCTGACTGTAAAAATATATATACCCAAATATGCTGACTAAGAAATGTGAGGCATGCACTATCAGAACGATTCTGTGTAGTTTATAAGATGTAGAACAGAAGGTCACACACACTGTACACACACAGTGTTGGCTGGTATAAATATTAACGTTGTTTTTCTTCCGAGACAGGGTCTCACTCTGTCACCCAGGCCAGAGGGCAGTGGTGCAATCACTGCAGCTTTGACCTTTGGGACTCAAGCGATCCTCCCACCTCAGCCCTCAGCTGCCCGAGTAGCTGGGATTACAGGTGCACACGACTACGCCCGGCTAATTCTGTAGACAAAGAGTTTCACTATGTTGTCCAGGCTGGTCCCGAACTCCTGAGCTCAAGCGATCCGCCTACCTCAGCCTCCTAAAGTGCTGGGATTACAGGCATGAGCCACCACAACCAGCCAAATATCACAGTTCCTAAAAGCACCATTTGGTTAACATTTATTGGGCCTGAATTATTTTCACCGAGAAACCTCTGTAAACACGTCACAACAGGATGCAGCATGTGGCAGGAGCGCAGTTTGCTCGCCCCAACCCACCCCGCCTGCCGACTGACCTGTGCAGGGAGCTTGCCAGCGCTAGTGGGCTTGCTGGTCGACCAGGCGAGGGTATGCGCTGAGCCACAGGCCACACGGTTGACCTTCTTTCCCTGAAGGGCAGCTACCAACCGAGGCCTCTGGATGGCATTGGTGGTTCCGTCTCCCAGCTGTCCCTCGTCATTGTCGCCCCACGTATAAACCTCACCTGAATGAAGTGCATTTAGAATCAGAGCCTGTACAAGGGCCAACAAATGCGCAGCTGCCAACGTCTCCCCAACACACACAGTATCACTGCTCCCCGCCCTTCGGCTGGGTGCTGACAGTCACCTCTCTGAGTGCCAGCTTTACGTACGACCTAGACATAAGTATAGGGTAATCACACATCCAAAGAGGCAGGTGCTTCCCAGCACTCCCACAGCCCCTGCTGGCCACCAGGCCTCTTTATGAGAAGCACAGGAGTCGGGTCTTAAGCCCCCAACCGTGTGAGTTCTCAGGACTGGGCATGCCGCGGCAGTCCTCCACCAGAACAGTATTGGGACACACAGCAATATCCCTAACATCCCAAAATGCTCTTGCCTGTGAAACAGAAGAGCAAAAGTCTATTTTATCTATTTTATTTTTTAAGACAGGTGCTCGCTCTGTTCCCCAGGCTGGAGTAAACTGGCACGATCATGGTTCACTGCAGCCTCAACCTCCCCAGCTCAAGTGATCCTCCCACCTCATCTCCCAAAGTGTTGGGATTAGGGCATGAGCCACTGCGCTGGGCAAATGGATTAGATAAACAAAATCCATGTTTTCAAAATCAAAACCACAATGGCCATAATAAAAAAAATCAAAAAATAATAGATGTTGGCATGGATGTGATGAAAAGGGAACAGTTTCATTGCTGGTGGGAATGGAAACCGGACCCACTGAGATTTTTCCCCAGCAGAGGGAAAAACCGAATACCCCGTGATACAAATTAAAACCAAGCTATCTGTGAAAATGCTCTGTGATGGGAGGCATCTTCCATGCTCCACTACGGAGAACAGTGTGGAGATTCCTCAGAGAGCTGAAAGCAGATCTACCAGCCATTTGATGCAGCAGTCCCACCAAGAGGTATCCAACCACAGGAAAAGAAGTCATTATTTGAAAAAGATACTTGCACACGCATGTTTACAGCAGCACGATTAGCAACTGCACAAATACGGAACCAGCCCAAAAGCCCATCGGTCAATAAGTGGATAAAGAAAATGTGGTATTATAGATCATGGAATACTACTCAGCCATAAAAGGGAATGAAATGATGAAATTCACAGCAACCTGGATGGGTCTGGAGACCATTATTCTAAGTAAAGTAACTCAGGAATGGAAAACCAAACAGTGTGTTCTCATGCAATGAGGGTGCAATGGCGTGAGAATGACACAGTGAATTTGGAGACTCGGGACGGGGAAAAAGGCTGCACAGCGGGTCCTGTGCACACTGCTTGGGCGATGGGTGCACCAAAATCTCAGAAATCACTGAAGAACTTACTCATGTAACCACCTGTTCCCCAAAGACCTGTTCATAAAAATTTGAAAGTAACATCAAAAAAGAAGATGCAGTTTCTGTTCATATCCTCAACGTAAGATTCACCATTCACAAGCATCAGCACACTTTCAGTGCACCGTGTGGGACCTTGACCAGGAAATACCACCGGAAAACATTCTCAGGCAAGGTCCCTGGTGATTAGACGGGAAACGAGGTTCCTGTCACCTGGAGACACCAGTGGGCACTACTCTGTAAAGTGTGACACCTGCATGGTCAAGGGTAGTGCCCCTGCCCTGCCCCTGCCTGCTCTGCACAGGTGGGTCCTAAAGCCACGAGGCGGGTGTCACACACACAGGGTGAAGAGGACCTCTCTGCACACACGCAGCCGGGCAGACGGAGTGTGTCTGCGAGAGTGAGGGGGGCTTCCACCAGGCGCTGGCCCCGAGGGGGTTAGCCAAGACCCCCACGTGTGAGGGGAGGAGCACGCAAGGATGGGATGCTGGGTGCGCACGGGGGGAGTGGCCAAATCGCCAGAAGAAAAAGGAGCTGCAAGGTTGCTGAGGGAAACTAGAATGAACCCTGTGGTACCAAACTGGAACTGGGGATACTGGTGGGAACTCATGGTTTTCAACACACATGCAGATCCAGGAAGAAACATCACCCATAAACCGGGGTACTGTTTACACAGGATGCCTGGGGAGCGGTGGCACCTCAACAGCAGCGAGCACACCTCGTCTTCTCAAGGTCATTCTCCTCCACAGACGCCAGGGATCCCTGGAGGAATGGCCAGGTGGAGGCATGGCGCATGGCGCATGGCGGCAACAAGAGGAAGCTGATCACCTTCTGCCAGAGCAAGGAAGTGCTCCCAGACAACGGGGCACACGAGAAGGGGGCAGAGCCGGCCAAACAGCACCACTTGAGCATCGAAATCAACAGCGAAAGACTCTCTATCCCAATGAATACATTAGGACCCACGATTCCCATTCAGATAAAACAAATACATCAACAGGTTCAAGGCTGCATGAGAAAGAAATTCTTAAACAGATTCAGCATGTCTCTACTAAATATTTGTTAATTACAAAGAACGTGCACAGTGAAAAGCATGGCAGACAGCAAGGTGACCAAACGACAGAGTGAGCAAGGAGACACACTGCATGTCACCTGCACGGACGACCTGCGACGGTCAGGGTCACACAACCCGGGTCTACTGCAAAACACCAGAAAAGCCCGAATACAACAGCGCCACAAAACAATAGCTGTCCAGCTGCAAGGAGACGGGGGCGTGAAACGATGATGCCAGCCGCTGAGTGTCATGGGACAGAGGGCACAGCTCGCCAGCTGCGTGCTCAGCAGTGCGCCGGGGAGTGGCCGTCTGTGGGAAACACACTGGACACTCGGCGCAGCCGCGCGACAACAGTCGTGCTCACGTGGACTGGGGTAAGGAAGTTCCATGTAATACACTTCCAACTGCTTTGCTTCCAACTGGGATTTGTCTCAAAATTTAAAACAATTAAATAAATCAAATAAAAAGCTCTGCATCAAGAACGACAATGTCCTTCCACTACAGGCCACAGCAGTTGCTCATTCCTACATAAGCCTCTTCCAACGATGACATGATTAAAGGGTACACGTTCATGTAATTCACCAAAGCCTTTAACAAGGAGCACAACTTGTGGGAAGGCCATGTTAATGAAAGATGGCGCCCTGTTCTCCACTGCTGCCGTACACATCCCCACCGCCCCACTGGCTTAAACATCATGCACTTAGGATGCTTCAGCTCCGCGGGTCAGAAGTCCTGCATGGGTCTTACTTCCCAGAGGCCCCAGGGGAGAGTTTCCTTGCTCATTCAGACACAGCTCAGTTCTCTGTGGGACTGAGGTCCAGCTTCCTTGCAAGCTGAGCTAGTCCCCGTTTCCAGGGGCCACCCCATTCCCTGGCCTTGTTCCTCCATGAAAGCCAGCCACGGAGGGTAGAGAGCTCTTGGACTTGGAAAATCTTTCTACTACCTCTGCAGTCCCATCTCTGACGAACACTTCTGCCTTCTTTTCTCATCAAATGGTCAGTGTGATTACACTGGGCCCACTCAATAATCCAGAATAATCTCCGTATCGTCAAGTCAGCTGATTCACAAACTTCATTTGACCTGAAAAGTCCCTTTCGCCCTTGTGCGGGGGTTCCCCAGACAGCCCCGACGCTCGTGATTCTCCAGCACAACTCACAAGACTCGGCACACACCCCTGCTCAAAATTAGTGTATCACAGCAAGAGGACACACAGCAAGACCAGCACAGGGATGGGGGCCTGCGGCGACGTGGTGTGGAGGCAACCAGGCACCAGCTTCCAGAGTTCTCTTCCACAGGAGCCACAGGACGAGCTTCACTGCCCCGGCACTGAGCTGTGTCAAGGGCTGTCTTCTGGGAAGCTGGGTAGAGACTCCAGGCTCAGGGCTTCCATCAGGACTGATCACATGGGCACCCCCTGCCTGGCGCATACCAAGTTCCAGACCAAGGAAAGCAGGTTTCAGCACAGAGCATGTTGTTTGTACAGCCAGTTCGGGCACAGTGAACCACACTCACCACCTAGGAAACAGGGGAGCCCTCCCAAAACCCAGGTTTCCTGACACCAGCAGACGGCCAGGCCGGCAGCAGGTCTAACGCTGTGACTCGGGCCGGCTGCTGGCTCTGCTCTGCACGGTGCAGTAGTAAATAGAACTCATTCACAGGTGCAACAGCAGGGGCTGAAGACGACAGGGCCAAAGCCCTGCTGACTGCAGGCAGACTCTCAGGACACGGTATCAGCCCAGCCTTTGCCTCCATTTTTTTTTTAAAGATGGAGTTTCACTCTCACTGCCCAGGCTGGAGTGCAATGGACGGCGCGACCTCAGCTCACTGCAACCTCCGCCTCCCAGGTTCAAGAGATTCTCCTGCCTTAGCCTCCCGAGTAGCTGGGATTACAGGAATGCACCATCACACACCCAGCTAGTTTTGTATTTTTAGTAGAGACGGGTTTCTCCACGTTGGTCAGCTGGTCTCGAACTCCCAACCTCAGGTGATCCGCCCGCCTCGGCCTCCCAAAGTGCTGGGATCACAGGTGTGTGCCACCGCGCCTGGCCACCTCTGCCTCCTTTTAAGGCTGTGCATGTGATCCAGCCCCAAGCACCGCTCTGAGGTTCGCAGGGCTCAGTCGTGCAGTGCCAAGCTCCCACCTACCGTCCTCTGTGCAGCACACACAGTGCAGGGAGCCGGTGGCAATGGCGATGACTTTCTTTCCCTGCAACCCTTGGACCTGCCGAGGCCTTCGAACATGGTCATCCGATCCATGGCCCAGCCTATGATAATCGCCTTTGCCCCTGCACACAAAGGAAGCACGGAAATCATGGGGCAAGGCCATCACTGACCACCCTGCCCAGCCTCCTGGGCAGGCTCTGCTCTTCAGGACACAACCACAGCCTGCGCAGAAGCGACATTCCCATCCATGAAAAGCCGGTGCACACACCCCAATTAAAATATAGTTTTGGTGGGTTTAAACTAACAGAATCTTTCCTACCAGGTATAAACGGCTCCAGATTTGGTAAGGGCAACAGAAAACTGGGATCCGCATTCCACTTTAACTACTCCAAGTCCTGTAAGAGAGTCAATCTAGAAGGGGAAAAAGTTCAATTAGACAGACAGCATCGAGGCCCCTGCTGATTGCTATATCCACGCTGTTATTTAACTAAACTAATAGGAATTCTGAAAACTTGTACCCATGTGGAATAATTAGTGCAACTTAAATCACATTGCACTTCATCTCAGCACTCCCAGGAGGCAGGTGGGACTGGACTGACAGCAAGATGCTGGCACAGTGGGACGCAGCACATTGCACCAGAAATGGGAGCTCTGCTTGAGGCCTGCAAGCCTCTCTCCCCAGAATGGCCTCTGCGAACCTTGCTTCTCTGTGCAGCAGCAAAGTACCCCACCAACCCCTGTGTCTCTCCTCGCCTTTCCCAGCCCTCTCAGACCCAAGGCCCGTGGGGCGGGGGAGGAGCAGCAGGCAAGGCGAGGGATGGTCAAGAGCACTGGGCTCCACCCACCACCCAGCACCCACTACCCTCAACAATGCACACTGCAAGGCAACACTTTTCCTCATGCTCCTCATGACCTCTGTGATTGCTCTCATATGTAAGCTCTCATATTCAATTCTGAACTCAAATCAATTAAAACTGACCTCATTATTTTAATGAACTCTCCCTGGTGTCCAACCCTAACACATTGGCATCGGGACGTCCTGCTCCAGCCCCTCCCATGCCCAGCATCCTCACCCTTACAAGTGCAAAGCCCAGGCTCTTCCCCACAAGGAGGGGCCTCTGATGCACGCTACAGGTGAGGGTCTGCTCCACAGGCACCTGTGCCACACCTGCAGCCCCACAGCCCCACGACAGAGGCAGCCGGGCAGAGACAGGTTTGCAGCACCAGGCTCCCAAGTGCCCGGCAGAGCACCTGGGCTACACGGCAGTGTGCTGTGCATGCACTGAGGTCACTGAGCAGCACCTGCAGGACCTGAGCCACGTACCAGCCACCGGTGCACACGAGCAAAAGATATTCTGGTGAAACGAAGAAATCGCCTGGAGCCACCAGGCTTCTGCAGAGCGGAGCCACCCACCCCAGCAGGGCCGCAGGACCCGGGCGCTGTGCAGGCCCTGCTCTCGCTCCTCACAGGACACCCGCCTGAGATGGCCCTGGCCAACCCAGATGCAGTCCCTTTAGCAAGCACTGGCACCCCCGAAGCACGGGCCGTGGCAACTCAGCACCACTGCAAACAGAAAGTGTGAGAGCCAGTGATATCCTCTGAGACAGGCCTACACGCTAAACAAACCGGCAGGCTCCACGGGCCCAGCTGACCCCGTCCACTTCTCAGGAGCACACACAGCACATAGCACACACACCTTTTAGCCAATCACCCCTTACAGTTACCGGAAAGAAGGTACAGAGGAGGTTGGTGGCGCTGAGGCTGTGTTTTCCCGAGGGCCCCCAGGGACCCCGACTGGGGTGAGGTGGGAGAGCATGGCGTTACCTTCATGGGCACTTTACAGCCGTCGCTGCCTCCGCGGCCCAGCTTGCCGTAGTCACCGTCCCCCCAGGACCAGACGGTGTCGTCATCTGTGAGGCAGAGAGTCTGGGCGTCTCCGCTGCCACAGGCAATGTCGACTACACGGTGCCCCTGCAGCGCCTCCACCTGCAGGGAAAAGGACTCGGGTTGGCCGAGCACGGCACGAGAAGGCTCGCCACCGGAGGAGCTTCCCAGCGCCGCCATCCTTCCTTTACGGGAGTACCTGTCTAAAGCTTTTACAAAGAGGCGATTTCTAAAATCTTATAAGACAAAAGCAAACATACCTTCATCTATCTGAACTACGAGCATCTAAACTGCAGAAGAAGCTATTAATGTCTTTGATGCGCCAACCCTACACCGCCAGGAAGGCTGTTTATTCACTTCCTGTACCCAAAAATACAGTGGACCTTCTAGAAGCCAAAGCATTTTTCTAGACGCCAAGCAGTACTTACCATTACAAAGAAAAGGATATTTCAAATACTATCCTGTTTAAATGACTCAGGGAAGAAATATGTACCAAGATGTTTTTATTTTCACCAGAAAGAACATGTACTTGTAAATTGGGCTATGACCATCATAAAAAAATCTAGAACAGAAAATACTCTGGACTTTTAAAATCATAACAAAGGTGGCAAAGCACCCCCACGCGACACAGCCGTGGGGGGCCTGTGGCCTCCCGCCTCTGCACACGTCTGCTCACCAGCTTTGGCTTCAGCTGGTCCTCGCTGTCACTGTGCCCCAGGCGGCCGTAGCGGCCTTTGCCCCACGTGTAGAGGTCCCCGGCGGCTGCGACACAGGCACTGTGAGCTCCGCCAGCAGCAACGTCGACCACTTCAATTCCTCTCAGAGACTCAATGACACGGGGGCGGTCACACGGACTGCAGAAAGTCACCAGATATGACGGAAATACATTTTTATTCTTAAACATTTTCTAGCTTATTAACTATCTCTCAGTCTACACCTTCCTCATCAGTTAATTGTTAAATCAATCAAGAAGAATCATTCAGACGTGAACTCAAATGTCACCACTTCCTACCTCATTCCCGTACAAGGCCAGAGGGCAGGGCTTCCCCAGCTCTAACTCGGAGGCTGGAAGGTGACCACACATACTGGGCCAAGTTCAAAGCACAGCCCATTTTTCAAAGGCCTACGAGCTGAGAACAGGTTTTACATTTTAAAGCGTTGTTTTAATAATAAAAAAAAAAACCTCCAAGAATCATATGCAACTCCTAAAATAGTCACCACCTGGCCCTGTACGAAAGTTTGCCACCTCACCCCCATTATGAATTAACAAATCATTTAAGGAGTTTTAACACATGAATGTCACTGGTCTGTAACAGTGACTACTGATAACAAACTTTTTGCTTTCTTACTAAGTTTTGAAAGCAGCTCTTTATATATTTTGGCATCAGACCTTGATTATATGACTGTGAATATCGTTTCCCAGCTTGGGGTTTCAATCTCTTCAGTGTCTTTCAAAGAAAAAGTTCATAATTTTTATAAAGTCCAAGTGGTGTTTTTCTTTCATGAATCACGCTTTTGGAATTCAATTGAAAAATCTTTTCTGATCTAAGGTCACAAAAATTTTCTCATGTTTTCTTCTAGAAGTTTTTGGTTTTAGGTTTTACGTTCATGACCGTAATTCATTTTGAATGAATGTTTGGCTATGGTGTAAAGTATGCATTTAAGTCATTTCTTGCCATAGGCTATCCAATTATCCAAAACCACTTATTGAAAAGAGCATCTTTTCTCCAGTGAACTGGCTGTGTGCTCTTATAAACTGTGCACGAGAAATTGTGAGAAGTCCAGTTTCCTTTTTCCACACTCGTCAGTGTTTGCCAGCCAGTTTCTGGATTCCCTGTTCTGCTCCACTGATGCATCTGTCTCTGTCTTTATGCCTACACTATACCAAGCTGATGGCTGCAGCTCTAAAATGAGACTTAGGCAGTGCAAGTCTTCCAACCGTGTCCTCATTTTCAAAGTTCATTTGACTATTCCAGGTATCTAGAATAGATACCTAGATATGTGCATCTCCGTACACATTTTATACTCGGCTTGTGAATTTCTATACAGACCTTGACTGAGAAGGTGTTGAATCTACAGACATGAGGATAACCACCAAATTAACAATCCTGAGTCTTCTGCTCCGTGACTCTCAGCAATACTGTGTAGTCTTCTGCCTGTAGGTCATTCACATTTTGGGGGCAGATTTATCCCTTAGTTATCCAGTTCTGAGAAGAGGGTACTGTAAGTGGTATTTTAAACTTTCACTTTCTGGTTTGTATATGTCTATGCATGGACATACAAATAACCTTTACTTATTGATCTTCTATCCTGCAACACTGCTAGCCTCACTTATTAGTTCCAGTAGCTTTTTGTAGATACCACCAGATTCTCTGCATAAACAATGTTTTCTGCAAAAAAGACAGTTTTAATTCTCTTTTCCATCTAGACGCCGTGTATTCCTTTGCATTGCTGTACTGTACTTACTAACCCTGTACAATGCTGGAGAGAAGTCGTGAGAGCAGACATCTTTTCCTCGAGCCTGAACTCGGGGAAAGGTTTCAGTCTGCTGCCATCAAGCACAATGTAGACTCTATAGGTTAACAGAGATGCCCTTTATCAGGTACAGGAAGAGATCTTTTACTCTTAGACTACTCAGTTTTTATCAGAGATGGATGTTGGAGTTTGCCAAATTATTTTTCCCCTCTTTATCTATTAAGATGATCATATAGTTTTCTTTTTCACATTGACTGATTTTTCTAATGTTAAACCAAACTTGTGATTTCTGGCATAAACACATCACGTGGCCACACTATGTACTACTGAATTCAATTTACTAAAACATGAAGACTTTTACATCTATGTTCATAAAGGATATTGGTCTGTTATTTTCCTAGACATGGCTGAGTCTGACTTTGATATAAGTAAAGCTTTCCTCAAAAAAGGAGGGGCCTCTGATGCACGCTACAGGTGAGGGTCTGCTCCACAGGCACCTGTGCCACACCTGCAGCTCCACAGCCCCACGACAGAGGCGGCCGGGCAGAGACAGGTTCGCAGCACCAGGCTCCCAAGTGCCCGGCAGAGCACCTGGGCTACACGGCAGTGTGCTGTGCATGCACTGAGGTCACTGAGCAGCACCTGCAGGACCTGAACCACGTACCAGCCACTGGTGCACACGAGCAAAAGATATTCCTGGCAAAACGAGGAAATCGCCTGGAGCCACCAGGGTTGTTGGGAGCAGAGCCGCCCACCCTAGCAGGGCCGCAGGACCCGGGCGCTGTGCAGGCCCTGCTCTCGCTCCTCACAGGACACCCGCCTGAGATGGCCCTGGCCAACTCAGATGCAGTTTGGGAATTGAGAATTCCCTCCTCCAATTTTCTGAAAAATTTGAGAAGAACTGGTATCATCTGTTAGCTACATGTCTGTTAGAAATCACGTCATCGGGTCCTGGAGATTTGTCTGCAGTAAACTCAATCTCTTAAACACATCACTATTTACTCAAGTCAACTAATATTCTTGAGTGAACTTTGAAGAGCACGTATCCTTTGAGGAACTTATCCATTTCATCTAAAAAGTCAAACTTGTTAGCATTAAGCTGTTCATTGTGCTTCATTATCTTTTAATATCCGTATACTCTGGGGTGACGAAAACTCCCCTATTCCTAGCATTTCTACAATGTGTAATCTCCTTTTTTCTTGACCAGTCTAGGCAGATATTTTAACAATTATATTGATTTCTCAGAAAAACAGTTTTTGTTTCATTTTATTCTCTCTATTGGATTCTGCTCTTTCTTACTCCCTCCCTTTCTTGTGTTTAGTTTGGATTGTATCTGTCCTTCTTATTGTAAGTTTTCTTTCTTTCTTTTTTTTTTTTTTGAGACGAAGTCTCACTCTGTCACCGAGGCTGGAGTGCAGTGGTGCGATCTCGGCTCACTGCAGCCTCCACCTCCCAGGTCCAAGTGATTCTCCTGCCTCAGCCTCCCGAGTAGCTGGGACTACAGGTGCGCGCCACCACACCCAGCGAATTTTTTTGTATTTTTAGTAGAGACGGGGTTTCACCATGTTGGCCAGGATGGTCTTGATCTCCTGATGTCGTGATCCGCCCGCCTCGGCCTCCCAAAGTGCTGGGATTACAAGCGTGAGCCACCATGCCTGGCCTATTGTAAGTTTTCTAAGATGAGACACTAAGGTCATAGTTCTGAGACCATTTTTCTTTTTTAAAATAGGCATTTCATGCTATAAATTTCCTTTTAAGTTCTGCTTTTGCAGGATCCCACATATTTTGGTACACTGTTTTCATTTTCACGCTTCAAAACTGTTTGTAATTTACTTCTGATTCATTCTTTGATCCACCGTTATTTAGAAATGTTTCACTTTCCAAATACTGGGGGTTTTCCAGGGATCTGTTATTAATTTCTAATTTAATTTCCCTGTGGACAGAGAATATATTTTACATAACTTGACTCCTTCTGATGTGTAAGATTTGTTTTATGGTCCAAATCACGATCTATGTTGGTAGGTATTCCTCATGCACTTGAAAAGCATGTAAAATCTGTCCAGTAGAGTGTCCTAAAAAATGTCAATTAGGTCAAGTTAGTTGACACAGTTGTTCAAATCTGCTATCAATTTTTTTTAACGTACTTGTTCTACCAATTATTGAAGGAGGGATATTCAAACTCTAGTTAAACTGTGGATGTGTCTGTTTCTCCATGCAGCTTTAATTTCATGTATGCAGATCTATTATGAAGTGTGCAAAGACTTAGGATTATTATGTCCTCTTGATGACCTATCCACTGCATCGTCCGGACACTACTGTTTTTGTCCCTGTCAACATTCTCTACTATGAATTCTACTTCGTCTGACGTTAGCACGGTATTCTAGCTTTGTTTTGATGCACGTTAGCATGGTATGTCTCTCCCTTCTTTTTGCTTTTAGTCCATTCATGTGTCTGTATTTAAAGTGGGGCCCCTGAAGGCAGTGTATGGCTTGATCCTGCTCTTATATTCATGCTGACAACTTCTGACTTTAAACTGGGCTGTTGGAATCATTTACATTTGATGCGGCTATAATCATATTTGGCAGCTGGGGTGCAGAGGCTCACACCTATAATGCCAGTGCTTTGGGAGGCGGAGACAGGAGGACTGCTTGAGGCCAGGAATTTGAGACAAGTCTGTGCAACACAGCAAGACCCCACCTCTACAAAAAATAAAAATAAATTAGTTGGGTTTGGTAGCACGCACGTGTAGTCCTAGCTAGTCAAGAGGCAAAGACAGGAGGATTGCTTGAATCCAGCAATTCAAGGCTCAGTGAGTCACGATCATACCACTGCACTCCAGCCTGGGTGACAAAAGCAAGACCCCAGCTCTAAAAAAAATACATGTGTGTATTAAGTCTGTATCTTGCTATTTATTTATCTGTTCTTTGCTGCTGTTTTCTTCTTCTTTGCTTTCTTTTAGATGAACTGATTATGTTTTATGACTTCACTGCAACTTCTGTTTTTTTATTGCATTTTAGGTTTTGGGGTACATTTGAAGAACATGCAAGATTGTTGCATAGGTACACACATGGCAGTGTGATTTGCTGCTTCCTCCCCTTCACGTATATCTGGCATTTCTCTCCATGCTAGCTCTCCCCAACTCCCCACCCCTCACTGTCCCTCCCCTATTTCCCCCCAACAGACCCCAGTGTGTAGTGCTCCCCACTGCAACTTCTTTGTTGGTTCATCAGATAAAACTCTTTTGTGTTATTTTACTGGTTGCCTTGGGGGTGTGTGGAGTACCTCTCTAACTTATCACAGTCTATTCTGAAGTCACCTACTACAACACGAATATAACTTCGCATCAGTCTACTTCCATTTCCTCCCCCAGTCTTTGTGTTACAATTAACTTCTTAAACGCATTAATTTATTTGTATTGTGTCCTTGAAATATTCAGTTATCTCTTTAAAAGATCTATAGTAAGGAAAAACATCACGTCATTAACATTTCTCCATTTCTTTGGTAGATTCATGATTCTACCTGGTATAATTTTCCTTCAATTTAAAGAAATTCCTTTAAGGTTTTGGTTGTGCAGGTCTGTGGTGATGAGTTCTTTCAGTTTTTGTTTATCTAAATGAGTCTATTTCAACTCCTTTCTTGAAAAAATATTTCTGCTGGGTTTAAAAAAAAAATGTTGACAATAATTTTTACTTGTAGAAAATCCACTGTCTTCTAGCTTGCACTGACTCCTAGAAGACATCTGTAGCTATGATTACCTTTTCCCTGTATGTAACATGTTTGGTCCCCCCACCCTCACCCTCACCCTCACCCCAGCTGCTTTTAAAATATTTTCTCTTTTTCTCTGGTCTTGACCAACTCGCTTTAGTGTAGTTTTCCTCATGTTTCTTTTGCTTAGGGTTTTTTAAGCATTTTGAATCAGTGGACTTACACTTTTCAACAAACTTGGAAATTTTTTAGCCATTATTTCTTCAAAATCCCCCATGTGCCCCTCCTTTAGTGGCTCTGATTATGCAGATATGAGGACATCTGGGGTTGTCCCACAGCGCACCTCTCTGATGTTCTCTTCATTGGTACAGTCTTCCTTCTGTTTACTTCTAGTTTCTTTTATTACGTCTTCAAGTTCACTCATCTCCTTTTCCTGCAATGTCCAATCTGCCATGAACCCCATCCAATGTATTTTTGGTCTCTGACACTGTGTTTTTCATCTTTAGAACTTTGATTTAGGCATTTAAATATCTTCCAGGCTTTACCTAACACATTCAAGTTCTCTTCTAGCTTTATTAAAATAACATTTTAATAAAGTTCTTAATGAGTAATTCCACCACTTCTATCATGTCTGAGTCAGTTTCAAATGATGATTTTTCTCCTCATGTAAGTTGTATTTTCCTGCTCCCTTGCATGCTTGGTAATTTTTTATCAGATGCAGGATATTGTGAGATTTACCTTATTGGGTGCTTAACGTTTGTATTCATAAGAATATTCTTGAGCTTTGATCTCTCTGATAAGTTACCTATAAGTGGTTTCATCCTTTCAGGTCTTGCTTTTAAGCTTTGTTGGAGGTGTGATAGCAACAATTCGTCCATGGCTAATTTTTCCCCAATACTGGGTAACATCACTCTGAGTACTTTAATTGCTGCCCTGTAAATTCTGAGGTTTTGAGAGCAGGCTCCATCCACTGCCCTGCGTGAGCTTTGGGGACTCTTCCTTCTCATCCCCTCGGGCGGTGAGCTCCTCAGCCTCATGGCTGTGCCTGCCATGTCAGGCTCTGCAGGCCTCAGCAGTCCTCTCTGTGCAGCTCTCTCCACTCTGGTATCTGCAGGCTCTGTGTCTCAGCCTCCCTGGACCTCCAGATCTGTCTTCTCTAAACTAAGGGGGTCTGCCAGGATCTGCCTGGTGTTCTGTGCCACAGCCTGGAAACTTTCTGCAGGAAGTCCACTGGGCAATTTTTAGAACCTGCCTTGGTTTTTTAATTGTTAATTTTTGTGGGTATATAGATGTATATATATCTATAAGGTATATGAAATATTTTTGATTTAGGCATACAATGTGTAATAATCACATCAGGGTAAATGGGTTAATCAATCACCTCAAGCATTTATCCTTTCCTGTGTTACAAGCAATCCAATTATACTCTCTTAGTTATTTTAAAATGTACAATAAGGTATTATTGTCTGTAGTCTCCTGTTGTGCTATCATACTTGATCTTATTCATTCTAACTAACTATCTTAATACCATTAAACATCATCCCTTACAACTCGCCTTGCTTCCCATGACTCAGGGAACACTGTATTTTGTCGCCTGATATTCAATGTCTTTGGGGGTATTATTAAATTTAATTTATTATTATTAGTTTTTAAGACAGGGTCTCACTCTGTCACCCAGGCTGGAGTGGAGTGGCACGATCTCAGGTCACTGCAATCTCCACCTCCCAAGTAGCTGGGACTACAGGTGTGTGCCACCACATCCGGCTAATTTTTTTTGTATTTTTCATAGAGATGGCATTTCATCATGTTGCCCAAGCTGTTTCTGAACTCGTGAGTCCAAGCAATCCACCCACCGTGGCCTCTCAAAGTGCTGGGATGACAGGCGGCACCACCACTCTGGGCCTGTTTATCTTATGTGGTGTTTCAGTTACCCGTGGGATAAAAAGGTCCTGTCACTCCAGCTTGGCTGGCAGTTCTCATTAATTGTTTATAACATGTGGCTTTGATTCCTTTGTTTAAAAAATGGTGGAATTGTGTGATCTTTCCCCCTCACCCCTGCCATTTCCTCTGTATTTGCGGTTCTAGTATCTTGCACGTTACACAAAATGCCAAGTATCACTCAGTGGATCATTTAAGGGATAAGGACCAAAAGAAGTTTGCTTAGTACTTGTCATCAACGACTGAGAATTGACTTTATTTTCCTCCCAACAGAGAAGTCACACAGGTAAGCCCTCATCTTGGCACATAAAACTATTTCTGCCAAATGAGTCATTAACATTGTTTAGTTTGAGCAGATTATTGCAAATGTTTCTTTGAAAAGCCAAATGCCAATACATTGTACCAGCATTAAAACCAACACAAAGAAAAACACGACATTGAAAACATGTTTTCACACAATACCTTCTGCTGCCATGACCCAGCTTTCCATCTTCCGCCTCACCCCAAGAGTAAACTTCTCCTTCTGAAGACAGCGCAAGGCAGTGCTTTCCTCCTGAGTTCACGGCCACTTTCTTAATAAACACATGCTGAATGGATTCAAGCAATGTTGGGGAAGACACCGACTCTGTCCCTCCAATTCCCAGTCTGCCACCTGCACCATACCCAGTGGCATACAGCTAAGAAAAGAAAAAGCAATAGCAACATCAGGTTTTAGCCTCAACATCCCCTATATTTAGTAATTCACAAACCTAATCCATGCTTTAGACATTTTTACCACACAAAAATGAAATTTAAAGTTAAAAATCACAGGAATGTTTATGACTTTATACATGTTCTATCAAACTTCTAGGAATGAAATAAAAACATGACTATTAGAAATTCCAAATTCAGGGAACATATTGTGAAAATAAGGTCTTCTCCCTGGAATCTCTTCCATTTTTATCTAGAATACCAACTACAATTAATACCAAGAAAAGTTAAAAAAAAATTCATTATCTACTATGTGCAGATCTCTGACAATAACAGCCACAAAAACATACCCACAGAAGAACAAATACATTTTAATATTTCAGCAGGGCAACATGCAAACCACTCAGGAAAAAACAAAATGCCTTTTTTTTTCCATCTAAGTGGGATGTTTCAGGACACAAAACATCTATGATTAAAAAAGAAACCACACACACAATCAGACTGCCTCTTTCCAAATGAACGTAAACATCCCTGCTGATAAAAACTTAAATGGGGTTCCATGCTGTTTTAGACATCTTTCAAACCTGCTGCTTTACTGACATAATAGTAAAGAAGCCACAAGGACCAATGCAGGAAGTGAGGCCCAAACTCAGGGGGACACATGAGCCCCATTCCCAAAGGCAGCTTGCAGTGGGGAGGGTCTGTGGCTCTCAAGTGTACAGGGTGCAGGGAAGTGCACTCACCTCCAGGAATTCCGCAGAAGGCAGGGCTCCAAAGGGCTGCCCCTCAGTGACTGTGAATAACAAGTACGAGCAACACAGAAAGTGGCCTTTCTCAGCCCCAGCCCTGACAGGGAGAGAGAGGTCTGCCCCTGAGAATTCACAACGACAACAGGAGCTGCCCGGTCAGGCCCATCGTTTGCTGCTGTCAGTGAGGTGTCATGGAACACAGCCACACCCGGTCATTTACAGAATGTCCTGGCTGCTTTTGTGGCTGCGACAGAGGCCATGTGGCCCACAGAGCTGAAAACGCTACTGTGCCCTTTATAGAAAATGCTTGCCAACCCCCATCCTAGAAAAAGGACAAAATAAAGATATTTTGAAACAAACCAAAGAATGAATCTCACTAAAGTAAACTGAAAAGGAGACGCTTAAAGTTGAAGGAAATGATTTTATAAGATCTGAGATGCAGCAAATGATGGTAAGAAATGATAGTGAGCGAAGATGTGAAGCATTTGACTAACTCCAAAAAAACTATGGTCCACATAAAACAACCAAAGCAACCACAGTGTCTGTGGCAGAGGGGAGCAGCTTGAAACTCAAACACTGGGTAGCAGGGGCCGCTGACTGGGAGGAGGGGAGAGATACTAATTAACTTTAGGTTTTTCAGTACATCTGTTAAGATAACCAGAGAAACAAGGAAAAGAAACAGAATTCTCCGAAGAATAGAAAAAGAGGAACTGTATTTCAAACCTTTTTATGAGGTGAGGCCACTTTGATACCTGTGCTAGCAGTCTCCCTCTGACACGGTTCACAATGATCCCTCCTGTATGCAAGCACACCTCGACTTACTGCACCTCGCAGACAGTGTTCTACAAACCGAAGGTGTGTGGCAACCCCACCGTGATCACGCCTATCGGCGCCACTTTTCCACCAGCATGTGCTGACTTACTGGTTCCACCTCACATTTTGATAATTCATGCAATATTTTAAACTTTTTCATTATTATTTTATCTGTTACGGTGACCTGCAATCAGTCATGTTTGATGTTACTGTTGTACTTGTTTTGAGGCAACACAAACTGTACACACAGAAGACGGTGAACTTAAACGATAAATGCTGTGTATTTTCTGACTGCTCCACCAGCCAGCTGTTCTCCCTTCTCTCTCCCTCTCCATGGACCTCCCTATTCCCTAACACACAACTTATTGAAATTAGGCCACTTAATAACCCTACAGTGGCCTCTAAAAGTTCAAGTGAAAGGAGGAGTTGCATATTTCTCATTTTAAGTCAAAAGGTAGAAACGATTAAGATTGGTGAAGAACATCCGTTGAAAGCCAAGCCACGGTGAAAGCTAGGTCTCTTGCACCAGTTAGCCAAGAAACAGTTCTTGAAGCACAATTAAGTGCAACTCCAGTAAACATGCAATGACAAGAATGCAACACAGTCTTATTGCTGATACAGAGAAAGTCTGACTGGCACAGACAGAAGATCAAAACTGACACAACGTTCCTTTAAGCCAAAGCCTAATCCAGAGCAAGGCTCTAACTCTCTTCGATTCCACAAAGGCTAAGAGAGGTGACAAAGCTGCAAAGTCTGAAGTTAGCAGAGATTGCTTCCTGAGGTTTAAGGAAAGAAGCCATCTCCATAACATAAAAATGCAAGGTAACGTAGCACGTGCCGATGTAGATCCTGCAGTAAGTTATCCAGAAGATCTAGCCAAGATCAGTGATGAAGGTGGCTACGCTAAAGCAGACCTCCAATGTAGACGGAACAGCCTTCTATCAGAAGAAGATGCCATCTAGGACTTTCATAGCTAAAGAGAAGTCAACGTCTGCTTTCAAAGCTTCAAATCTTGGCTGGGCGCAGTGGCTGAAGCCTGTAATCCCAGCACTTTGGTAGGCAGAGGCGGGTGGATCACAAGGTCAAGAGATTGAGACCATCCTGACCAACAATGTGAAACCCTGTCTCTACTAAAAATACAAAAAAGTGGCCGGGCGCGGTGGCTCACGCCTGTAATCCCAGCACTCTGGGAGGCCGAGGCGGGTGGATCACGAGGTCAAGAGATCAAGACCATCCTGGTCAGCATGGTGAAACCCCGTCTCTACTAAAAATACAAAAATTCAGCTGGGCATGGTGGCGTGTGCCTGTAATCCCAGCTACTCAGGAGGCTGAGGCAGGAGAATTGCCTGAACCCAGGAGGCGGAGGTTGCGGTGAGCCGAGATGGCGCCATTGCACTCCAGCCTGGGTAACAAGAGTGAAACTCCGTCTCAAAAAAAAAAAAAAAAAAAAAAAAAAAAAATACAAAAAAGTTAGCCAGGTATGGTAGTGCGTGCCTGTAGTCCCAGCTACTTGGGAGGCTGAGGTAGGAGAATTGCTTGAAGCCAGAAAATGGAAGTTGCAGTGAACCAGGACAGCACCATTGTACTCCAGCCTGGTGACAGAGCGAGACTCTGTCTCAAAAAAACAAACAAACAAACAAAAAAAAACCTATAACTCAATCAGGACAGTTGCAGGTGGGCAAAGGAAACGCAGCTTCAACTCTTTTGTCGGGGCTGATGCAGCTGGTGACTGTACTAGACGAATCTGTTGAAGTCAATGCTCATTGGCCATTCTGAAAATCTTAGGGCCCTTAAGAATTATACTAACTCCACTCTGGCTGTGCTGTGAAACAACAAAACCTGGACGTCAGCACATTTTACAGCATGGTTCACCGAATATTTTAAGCCCACTATTGAGGCCTACTGCTCAGAAAAAAGGATTTCTTTCAAAGTATCACTGCTCATTGACAACGTACCTGGTTACCCAAGAGCTCTGTTGAACACACACAGAGATTGAAGTTGTTTTCATGCCTGCGAATACATCATCTTTTCTGCAGCCCCATGCACGGATCAAGGAGTAATTTTGACTTTCAAATCTTGTTATTTAAAAAATACATTTCCTAAGGCTATAGCTGTCATAGATAGTGATTCCTCTAACGGATGTGGACAAACTAAACTGAAAACCTTCTGGAAAGGCATCACCACTCTGGATGCCATTAACAACATTTGTGATTCTTGGGAGGAGGTGAAAATTTCAACATTAACAGGAATTTGGAAGAAATGGATGCCAACCCTCAAGGATGAACTTGAGGGGTTCAAGATGGGTGGAGGAAGTGGCTACAGATGTGGCAGAAACAGCAAGAGAACTAGAATTAGAAGTGGAGTCTGAAGATGTCTTAATAGACTATAGCACACACACATTTTTATATCCACTGGGAAACCAAGACATTTGTGTGGCCTGCTTTGTGGAGACACGGCTTTGTGGTTTTGGGCTGGAACCAAGCCTGTGCACCTCCAGGGAATGCCTACAGCTCCCTCCCCAGTGTACCCTGGACTATAAAGACGACGCAAGAAATTTTCAGATACGTTGGAACAAAAAGAGTCAGGTAGGTCACCAGACATAAAGTCAATATAGAAACATCCAATATTTCTAGACACCAGCAGTAATAATTTTTTTTTCTTTTTGAGACAGAGTCTCGCTCTGTCACCCAGGCTGGAGTGTAGCAGCAGCATGATCTCGGCTCACTGCAACCTCCACCTCCCAGGCTCGAGTGATTCTCCTGCCTCAGCCGCCCAAGTGGCTGGGATTTACAGGCACCCATCACCACGCCCAGCTTAACTTTGCCTTTTTAGCAGAGACGGGGTTTCCCTATGCTGGCCAGGCTGGCCTCAAACTCCTGACCTCAGGTGATCCGCCTGCCTCGGTCTCCCAAAGTATCGAGTCGCCATGCCCAGCCAGCAGCAACAAATTCTTTGAAAAATAATATTTACCACAGCAAACAAGAAATACAACTAACGAGTGATACACAAGCAAAAACTGTAATACTTTTGTATATATCATGCATTTTCAAAATTTAAAAAAAAAAAATTGACCAGGTGCAATGGTTCACACCTGTAATCCCAGCACTTTGGGAGGCTGAAGCGACCAGATGGCCTGAGGTCAGGAGTTCGAGACCAGCCTGGCCAACATGGCAGAAATCTCGTCTCTACTAAAAATACAAAAGTTAGCCGGGCGTGGTGGTGGGCACCTATAATCCCAGCTACTAGAGAGGCTGAGGCAAGGGAATCACTTGAACCCAGGATGCGGAGGCCGCACCATTGGACTCCAGCCTGGGCAACTAGAGCAAAACTCCATCTTAAAAAACTTCTTAAAAATCTGAAGTTAAAAATTGAAAGATTATACAGAAGCATCTTAGAACGCTAGCTGCTTCCTGCATACCACAGTATTGTTAATCTTGAGAAATGTTTTAGTACAGATCCTTGCCTGTGCTAAGAACCATATACCACATTTAGCCACAACTGCCTCAAGCTCAGTGACCCTGTGAACAGAAAAAACTCCATTACCTTCCCATCCGCCGTCACAGCAAAGAGGGTCTGTTCTCCTCCGATTAACTGCACGGGTCTGAGAGTCGCGAGGGCTTCACAGGGAGTGGGAACTTTGACTTTTGCACCTTCAATGCCCCCTAGCTGGCCCCTATGATTATGTCCCCATCCATAAATTGTTCCACTGCCACCCGCAGAAAGAGTCCAGTCATCTGGGCGCCTACAACAAACATCGAGTGAGCATCTGCTGCGGGAAAGAACAACGCAAACCACCTCTCGCGCTCACGGTCCACAGTGCTTCTTGTTTCTAATGTAATCACCTGTTCATCCACTGCACAAGCTGTTCATCTTGTTCTCTTTTAAAAACGTCATGGCTCTCATGCAGAACATCCATGTTTTCGCTGTCTGCCATTAATTCACGAATTTTCTTAGCCACCTAAACAAAATTATCATGACGTCACTCATCTCAAACAAATAAATAAATATTAAGGACAGACAGAAGCAATCCCTGCCTGAAGACATGAACGAAGAGCAAGAGTGTAATGTGTGGTCACCGGGCAAAGCCAATAATGACTGCATCACGTCTAACATATAAAAACGTCTAGACAGCATCATTCTATCGGCAGCTTCCTGAAAATCAACTTCCACTGAAATTCAGTGTCAGCTCACTCATTTTCACTTATGTGTTACTTTCTTTGATATTCCTTGGCAAGCAAAATTTTTCTGTCTCATAATACTGACATCTTGTTATACTACAGCTAAATAAGGAAAATGTTTTTGCGTCCCAAAAGTGATTCCAAAATATCACGCAATACCTCATCAAGAAACAGACGGGGCAACGGGGTTCTTTTGTCAAGAGCCACAGCGACACGGGAGGCCATGCAGTACCTCCGGAACCAGGCCCACTTGTGCGTCTCGGCACAGCAAGGGAGAGTGTCCAGCTCCAGGTCACAAGCAAGAGCTACGAGTACCTGCAGGCACCGGAAAAGACGAAGACAGGGACACTTAGAAACTCAGAGAACAGGCCAGGGTTTCTGTGGCTCCTTCCACAGAACCTCCTATTCCAGGATGGCCGCCGTGGCCACAGCAAGGACACGGCCGCCATCAGTGATGTGGCGATCCCTGACAGTTCCCAGCCACGTGCCATACAACTGCTACAACACTTGCTGCCTACGTCAAGTGGCAAGAACACCTGTGCATCTCAAGGCATGCTAAGAGTTACAGGCTTATGGTTGAAGGGTTTAGATCACAGGATCATTTCTTGAGTTCTTCTTTTCATATTTGACTTCAGCAATACCTACAGCTGCCCTGAGCGGCCTCAAACACACACACTGCACGTGACGTGACAGCTGCCCTGAGCGGCCTCAAACACACACACTGCACGTGACGTGACAGCTCTCAGTGGTTCTTTCAGTCACATGGCCCTACTGTTACTTTAAAAAATAAGTCAAACGTTACCTTAAAGAATGGGCTGTGGAGCAGCTGTTTGCCACCCCTCACAATAGGATCTTCATATTCAAACTGCCTTTGCAAAGCTTCTGGAAGACCTTTCACCAAAGCAGCAAGAGCACTACCTGTAAAACTCTAAGAAGCAACAGAACAGTATTGTACCACAGGAATCCACACACAGGGGAGGCTGACCATTTGTTTTTACAGTCAAATGTTTTAATATATGGGTAGTATTTCTTCTTTAAAAAAAAAAAAAGCGTATCAAAATTCTCAAGTAGGAAAAAAGCTAAAAGAACATAAACACTAAAATAAAAAAGAGGAGTCCGAAGACTCATCTCAGAATGTTTGGTGCTCATTTTAGTACAACCGCTTCCAGAGAAATAGGCCCTCTCCGGCCTACAAATGCTGCCTGTCTCCTCATATGGGTAGGATCAAAACGGACTACTTTAGTCACCAAAATAAGGCGAGGTCATCAGTTGGCCTCACTGTAAAGCCCAGTCGACACAATCCACTGTTCACAGCTGTCGACATGTATTTTCACAAAGTCCAGCCTGAATTCGGGCTGCAACATAGGAAAGGTCTGGATGCGACAAAGGCCTCCCTATTCTTAGGCGAAATTCCCCAACTCTTCTCAATGATTTAGAGGTTTAGACCACTAAAGCAACACTTTATTCCCCAAGGGTCACGACTCTAGAAATTTTACTAGAATGTTCCATACCAAAGCTCTTGCTTCCCCATCATTTTCTCCAAGCAGCCTGTTTATGTTAATTGATTGCCCAAATTCAGTTGTAAGCAGCTTCCTCAGTCTCTGAAGGGCCCACATTCTGTGACTGGCGGCTGAAATGAGCAGACAGAAAGTATCAGACGTCTGACGGTTTCCTCCAACTAGTAAGAGAGCCCTGACTGTCACGGTGCCACTTACCTAGGGCACTCAGCTGCGCACACGCAGCCAGCGATGCTGCAAGACGAGGGACGATGCTTCTGTTAGAGGCAAGGTTGAGTCGGAAGTCTAACAGACACGTCACCAAATCCATGGACGGGCAGGAGAGGACGCAGCGGTCAGAGAGGAGTTCTTTAGGGCCTGTGAATAAGCACTGTGAACATCCCCATGCTTCACAAGCTAGGGAGCACCCCATAAGACAACCACGGACAAGGGTGGCTGCACCCAGCCCCACCCACTGGAAGGCGACAGCCAATATGCCCCTTTTGCCACTGTGAGTTGGTGAGCCTCAATCTTCACACTCACTTCCACTGTAAAAGTCTTAAGAACTACACCAGCAACAACTCCTTCCACACTAGGGGAAGAGGAGTGTGAGCCTGGCAGCTGGACAGCTAAGACAAGTCTCTGTGTTCCGACCCACACCTCCGTGGGGCCTGCGGGAGCATGCACTCCAACACAATAGGCACCACATGGGAGTGTGCACGTGTCCATGTTGTTCTGGAAACAACCCACAGCCAGTCACCTACCCCTGGTTGCCATAAGATCCTCCCTTACCAGCTGCTGGCATGATGGGATAGACGGTGAAGCGCCAGCCCCAGCCGTTGACCGACCCATCGCTGATGAACTTCCACTTTAACTCATCCCCCGGGATGCGCAGCTCGCTGGACCAGTCAGACCACTCTCGGCCTGGAGGAGGAAAGCGCACGCCAGGGTTAGCTTTGATCCACCATCCAATCAACACAAGCTCCTTAGACACAAAGCAGAACGATTTCCGTCACGTGCAAGAACAAGTTCCTCCGAGCCCAGCTCAAGTGCACGGCGACACATCACTCTTGGGATTCACATTTTAATACATACCTTTCTTCAGCAGACACTCATTCAGCCCCTGTACCAGGTACCTGGGAAACTGAGGGCAGGTGGGCGGGCACTGCCCAGGCAGAAGCCACCATCCAGTGGGGAAATGATCCCACACAGCTAGGATACGGTGAGAGGCCTCTGGGTCGCCAGCACATGCCAGGTCATGGGGACAACTCTCGGGAACGCTCTGATACAACCAGGTGGCCAGGCAGCAGAAGGAAGAACCCTAGCTCTCCCCACGAAGGACCCACATGTGTGGCTCAGCATGGCCCGGAAGAGCTGCCCTCGAGGGAGGAGCGGAGCAGCCCCCCGGGAGCAGAGGCCTGGCGGCTGTGGAAAGGAGTGGCACTGCATCACAGCAGCTCAGAAGGCCACGAGAACCCAACAGGTTTCTGCTTCAGAAGGACCATCTGGCAACGGCTCAGGGATGGCCTGTAAGGGCTTCCACATCCAACACCACTACTGAAAACTACACTGGCAGATCTGTCAAAGGACCAGAAAAACCTACACCCACCGGGACCATAGGAATTCATGCAAAGCTTCACTTCACTAAGTAATGCTGTGTGGATAAAGCTTTCCTGGGACGCAGCCACGCCCTTCCACTGGCATCCAGTCTGCGTGCCATGACAGAGGCTGCATTACCCGGCCCTTCACAGGAAGCACTTGAGATGAAGGATAACGAGGTCTTAGAAGACACACCCTGCACTGCCAATTCTAAAAGGCTCGGTGAAAGAGCTTGTAACACGCCCCCACAGACGTGCTAGTCCGCCTCGCTGGCCTCATGAAGCCCAGCAGCAGAGACAAGCCAGACACGTGGCCGCCTACACCTACATACAGAAGTCACTCCACATGTGGCCCTCACTGCAACCAGTAAGACACAAATCCCTTGAAGCTCTGTTGTAGGCCAACCACGGCTCACGAGAGCCCCGGCACCCCGCACGTCTTCGGCACCTTCTGCAGCTGCCTGGTGAGGCTGGGCTCATCCGACAGGGATGTGCTGCACACATCACACATAATTACTGTATTCAGAAGTATGGGGAAGAGGCAAGCAAACCTACTGTGTTTCAAAGCTGAACAGCATATTGTCCCTTCCTCAACTTCCATGAGAATACGGTCGCAGCGTCTGTCCTACAAATGTGAAGGACTTTGTCTACGGAGACACAGGTGGTCCGATCACGTACTGCTCAACCTCCTGTCCTTACCTGACCGCACAGAGACAATCCTGTTGACACCGTCCATGATTGTGAGAGGGTCGTGGCGCCTCTCCGTGGAGCACTGCCGGTCAAATTCCACCCTGAGTCCTTCTGCACCTGGAGACAAAGGAGCAGAAAACACAGCACCCACTCCCGATCAGCACCCCAAGCAGAAACAGGGCACCGGACAACCTGTAAAACACACACCATGTTTAACAGCTAATGCCTGGTAGAAAGTCCGGAAGAACTGGCCTCAAAGACAAGCATCTCAGACTCACCACCCTTTTCCCCAACTCATCCCCACAGAAGATTATGCCTGTGGACTGGAAAAACCTCCACTTGGCCAACGTGCAGACTTTCCTCCTGCAGCCCCACTGCCCTGATGAAGCTTTACAGTCAACATCGCACTGCCGAGGGCTGTGAAAATGCCCGACGTACAGCCAGGTCAGACAGAAGCAGTCGGTTGCCTGGAAGTGAGGGGCACCTCAACTTTTGGGGTTCATGATGATTCCAGGTAGTCAGCAACAGAAATGAACTGAATTACAGGGCACTCAACTGGTGTCCAGAGAACTGGGGAATTGCTTCGTGTGGAGAACCTACATCTGGTTTGAGAGGTGTGTAAGTAGAGGCACAAGGGTTTTCTTTCAGGCTGGAAGATCTTGAAGGACTAGCAGAGGATGGCACCGAGGGGCCGGGAAAGAGGTGGGGAGGATGGAGGGACATGGGGCAGGGGTGCAGGTCCTCTCCCAGGGTTACAGGGTTAAGAGGCTTGGGCTGGTTTTTTTTTTTTTTTTTTGAGACGGAGTTTCGCTCTTGTTACCCAGGCTGGAGTGCAATGGCGCGATCTCGGCTCACCGCAACCTCCGCCTCCCGGGTTCAGGCAATTCTCCTGCCCCAGCCTCCTGAGTCGCTGGGATTACAGGCACGCGCCACCATGCCCAGCTAATTTTTTGTATTTTTAGTAGAGACGGGGTTTCACCATGTTGACCAGGATGGTCTCGATCTCTTGACCTCGTGATCCACCCGCCTCGGCCTCCCAAAGTGCTGGGATTACAGGCTTGAGCCACCGCGCCCGGCCTGGGCTGGTTTTAAGCTTCGCTCTCTGGATGCTCTGTGGGCAGCTGATTGCGGAGGGCTGCAGTGGGTGGGAGTGGAAGCAGGAACACAGTCAGGCAGCTGGGATGTGACTGCTAGGATGATAAACCAGATGAGACCCCACAGTGCTCTAGCCCAGATGTCTGCAGTTAGGGAGAAATGATTGAATCTGGAATACATTCTAAAAGCAGAGAAAACAGGACTTGGTGGTGGCCTGAACATAAAGCGAGGGAGACACAAAAGAGAAAGCGTCACCAGACTTTTGTCCAGGCAAATGCCGACCAGAAACACCCTTTGTTCTCCACATTTCTGTCATGAAGCAATAGCTTAAAGTTTAAAAACGTTTTTCTGGGCCAGATGAGGTGGTACACGCCTGTAATCCCAGCACTTTGGGAGGCTGAGGCAGGCAGCTTGCTTGAGCTCAGGAGTTCAAGACAGGCCTGGCCAACATGTTGAAATCCTTTCTCAATATAAAAATTTAAAAGTTAGCTGGATACAGCCTGTGGTCCCAGTTACTCAGGAGGCTAAGCGGGGGGATCACCTGAGCCCAGAGGCTGGGGCTACAGTGAGCCCAGATCGTGCCCCTGTACACTCCAACCTGGGCCACAAGGTGAGAAAGCTTTTCTGGATCTCACCTCATTCTAAAAGTTCAAGAAAAATGACTTCAGATAAAAATGAGCAAGATAAAAGTATAAGACCAAACACAATAAAAAGTTACCATCAGAGAAAGGGAATGGGCTTGGCACTCTGGCTTACACCTGTAATTCTCAACACTTCGGAGGCTCAGCTGGGAGAAGCACTTGAGCCCAGGAGTTTTGAGACACGTCTGGGCAACACTGAGAGACTCCGCTCCACAAAAAATAAAAAGCCAACTGTGGTGGCACAAGCCTGTGGTCCCGGCTTCTTGGGAGGCTGATGCAGAAGGATGGCTTGAGCCTGGAAGGTCGAGGCTGCAGTGAGTCAGGATCACGCCACTGCACCGCACCCTGGGTAACAGAGCAAGACTCTGTCTCAAAAAAAAAAAAAAAAAAAAAAAAAAAAGAAAAGAAAAGAAAAATGAGAATAAGGAACAAAGTAACATCCCTATAGATAATAAAGGCAGGTCAGAAAGATAAGCTCACAAACCACACCGGCCCTGTAATCTATCATTTCAAAACAAATTGAATGAAATTAGAAAAATGATACAAGACATGAAAGAACCACATAAATCAGACTTAGGAAAACCAAAAAATTAAATGATAAAGCTGAAGACAGAATTAAAATGAAAATAAAACTACATTCCAGTGGAGACTAAAACAGTGTACAATCAAATAAATACAGCAGATGCGCCCTAAGACAAACAGGAGAAAAGGAAGGAATTAAAAAAAAAAAAAGAGGTAAAAAGTACTTGAAAGAGAAAGTAACATTAACTCTAAAAGGCATCAACTATCCAATGAATGGAGAGTTACCAAGTGTCCCTAGAAAAAACTGCTAAGCAAGGCTACAGAACAAACACTGCAAGAGACTGAGAGGACAGACGCGAGGAGCACCCATACCTGGGAAATCACCGAGAATGACCCATGTCAACGCATATTCTAGTAAAATTACTGAAAAAACACACATCACTTATAAAGGGAAAAGATGTTATCACACTTTCACAGAGGAAAAAGACATGAATCAACGCTTTAATGCCCAGAAAAACTACCTTTCAGTTCAAAGGACAAACACTCCTGTGAACAAGTCTGATCTCAGGGGCTTCTGAGGAATTCACCAGAGTGCACTTCAGACCCCACAAGGACCAGTCAGTAAAACTAAGACTCAAAGATGAAAACAAAGTAAAGTATGTAACAGCTACTATGCTCTTGTAGATACAGTATAATTATTTAATAAATTTGAGAAAATTAGGGCATGTTCTGAATTCCAGTAATTATACTGACATTGGCAGCACTGAAATTATATCCTAAGTCTGTCGTATATGCAACGTGGGCAAAGCACATGAAAAATCATGAAACATTTTATCAAACACTATCTTGGAACCCGGATTTGGTATGGAAGCAAGGAGAGGCAGACATAACAGACGAAGTACGACCTTGTACTTTGAGTAGACGGAATCGGCGTGTTAGCCAGGCCAGCCGGCACACGCCTGCACTCCTAGCTACTCGGGAGGCCGAGATGGGAGGAGCACTTGAGCCCGGAAACTCGAGGCTACAGTGAGCTCTAACTGCACCACTGCACTGCAGCCTGGGTGGCAGATCAACATCCTGTCTCTAAACAAACAAGTGCATAAATGAAATGTAAGAAGTAAATAAAAGAAAAATTTTTTAAGTATCAGCATGAACAGAAGAACCCAGGGCAGATCCCAGGTGAAGAGAAGCCTAGGACAGCTTGGGTCGCCTGCCTGGACGCCACGGAAGGACCACCAGGATCATGTCGGAGCCACACTGAAGAGGCTGCCACTGTCTAGAAACAGGATCACCTCAGCTTCTGCGAAGATCATCACAACAGAGTAAAACCCTCACACACGTTTCCATCCATGGGTTCATAACAACATTAAGATAAAAACAGGTCACCTTCAAGAAATCAAAGGAAATTCATGCATTCTCCGGTAAACAGAGGAAGAACCAAGCTTTCATCTTATCTTTCTCAGGCAAACGGCACCTTGGGCAAGCAACTATGAGACAAGGGAAAACGTCTCTTTATAAGAAAGTATTCCAGCTACCAAGTAAGCAAGAAATGATCCTCCAGAATAGCATCATTTGCATCCCCTGATGGGCCAACGGCCTCCAGTGCTAATAAGCCTCAGCGGCTGCTGACGTCACAAGGGAACACAGGCAGACAGGAGGTGCTCCGAGGCTGAGTCTCAGCCACTAAGGAGCTGGCCGCAGGGACTGAACTCAAGTGCGTCCAAACCGCGCAGCAATCTGCAGAAGGACGGCCGAGGCGCACCCAACAGCAGCACGAGAGCGTGCGGTCAGCAGAGCCAGGCCGTGGGGAAGCCTGTCGGGTGAAAGGCCGGGGCCTCAGCAATCTTCTTTTTAATAATTTTTCTTGAATTCTTAAACAGAAAAGAAAGATGCACACATGGGTAACAGAAGCAGAAATGCAAGTCAGAGCATCACTCAGAGGGACTTCAGGGGGACACACTGAGGGGTTCTGCAAGTCAGTGATGGTGCAAAGCCAGGAGA